>NW_027186473.1:2229548-2329907 GCF_028583685.1 Petaurus breviceps papuanus
TTCTTCCTCCCTCCCTTCCTCTCTCTCTCTCCCTCTCTCCCCCTCTCTCCCCCTCCCCTCTCTGTCTCTCTCTGTGTCTCTCTCTGTCTCTGTCTCTCTCCTCTCCTCTCCTCTCCTCTCCTCTCCTCTTCTCTCCTCTCCTCTCCTCTCCTCTCCTCTTTTCTCTGTCTCTCTCCCCCATTCTCCCTCCTCCATATTTTCTTTGCAGTCAACAGAGGCACAAGGACAGGAATACACCTGCCTAAAAAAGGGCAAGCAGTCCTGTGGATTCTTCCCCACATATCTGCAGCCCATCTGGCAACCAATCAACCTTTTTTAAGTGTAGCTTTTATAGGTGAAGGCTTGGTCAACTTGGGCAATTGACTGATGAATAGAGAGATAGCACATGAGGCAAATACATCTCACATATATGCATGGGGTAAATGCAAATAATTTGGCCATGCTTATAAAAAAGATTGTCATGAAGAAAATGAGCGTTGAAGATATCAAGAATTGAAGCAGTAGCATGGTCAGTCTTTGGTCCAGGCAGTAAGAATGAGGTTTAGGGGCCTAGATGCCTTGAAATAAACATTTAGTCCTTCCTGGACTACCAACAACTACCAGGGAGTTGTTGATAAGAAGCTATAGGAGAGACTTGACTAAGTCATGAAGAAGGTTAGGAAACAGGGAGTGCAGTGGATTTTCACATGGGTTTCTGGAGTTTCTTAAAACAACTTTTTTTTTTTTTTGCCTTTTGGAGGGCAGTTGGGGTTAAGTAACTTGCCCAAGTTTACACAGGTAGTTTTTTTTTTTTTGTGTGTGTGGGTATTAAGTGTCTGAGGCTGGAACTGAACTAGGGTCCTCCTGACTCCAGGGCTGTGCTTAAAACAACTTCTAAATGCATGTCAAACAGGTCCCAGGCTTTCAGTTGTGAGCCAGTGCTTCTGGGATGTGAGAGGAGTTTTTAAGACAAGAGGCTGATCTGAATAACATTTTGGATTTTTAACACAATCAAATTGATCCAAATTAAACTCTGCTCTCCCTACCCCCTTTACTTTAAGGAGGGTAAGGGATTTTTCAGTGATAATGATTTTGAAATGAGGGCAGTATAAAGATGTGACTAGCAAACTGCAGTTTTGGTTTGGTTTCTCCCTGATTGGTCGTTAGATCTGGAATCAATGTGCATTGGAGGCTGTAAATCAGAAGTTCTGAGAAACGGAGTTACAAGAACTCTGGGTCTCTCATATCTTGAACTCAAGCCAACAAGCAGGCAGAGCATGATGCTTTCAAGCAGAAGTGGATGGCATCGAAAGCATCTAACAAGGGCCTCTTCTCTCTCTCTCTCTTTTTCTTTTAGAACCAGTCTATGTGCCATTCCTGATCGTTGGCTCCATCTTCATTGCCTTCATTATACTGGGCTCCTTGGTAGCTATTTATTGTTGCACCTGTTTAAGACCTAAACAAACCTCTCAGCAGCCCATTCGTTTCTCACTTCGAAGCTATCAGAATGAGACCCTACCCATGATTCTGACCTCCACTAACCTCAGGACGCCCTCAAGGCAGTCCAGCACTGCAACCAGCTCAAGTTCCAATGGAGGTTCCATTAGAAGATTTTCTTTCGCCAGAGCTGAGTCTGGTTGTCTGGTGCCTTCACCTCCTCCACCTTACACATCGGGTTGTTTACAGACAGGTCATTCAGTCCACCTGACTCAACCATCTGGATTCCTGGTGTCACCACAATATTTTGCTTATCCCCTCCAGCAGGAGCCAACACTGCCTGGGAAAAGCTGCTCGGACTTCAGCCCAAGTTGATATGAATAATGCAGCAGAGCGAAGGACAAGTGCAGTGTGTTTTGAGTTATGCTTATGTTAACACTTAGACGATGTTCTGGGGCATCAGAACAAGATCATCATGGAGAAATATTTCTTTTCTAGAATTAATATGTTCTCTCATTTGGATCACACAAAATGGATGTTTTAGGTAATTGCTTTTTTGCCTTTTTTTTAAAAGGTGACCATCACATTTTAATTTATATCTTTACTCATAATTGCAGAAATTAGAAGTTTAAACCAGTTTCTAATGAAAACATTTCAAAAGTCAACTCAAATCATTATTTGTATAGAAGATATTAGAAGTTACTCTTTTAAACCTGAGGGGTTAATTTAATTATAATGAAAAAAGGAAGTACCTGATTATAGTTACCAGAAATTCATTTAAAAAACCTTAATCACTTTTTAATAAACTAAGGGAACCCTGAGCATCTTGGACAGTATTTAAGTATGTTGAGATAATTATTGTATTAATAATCACATAATTCAAAGTACATACTTTTCAGAAGACAAGACAATATGAAAAAATTTAATAAGTAATTTTCATTGTTAGGCAAATCTTAACGAAAATTTCCCCCTAGTGAATATTTATTGTGAACTTTTGTTCAGTGACATTTAGTATATAAATGAAAGTTGGACAATTGAATCTTAAAGTTTTATTTGTAAAATTATGTAAAAATGTGAAGATATTTGTAATTTAATGTATTTACGCATTGACAATACTAATTATTTAGTAATCACACTGAAATTTTATGTTAATAAAAGCTGTGGTTAAAATTCCCGTTATTATTAATCTGTGCCAGATAGCTAAGACCAAGCAGCCTCCAAGCTAAGACCAGAATAGACAATACTGTTTGTGAGATGCAGCAAAGTATTTGATTTGCTTTTGTGAGAACTTTTTAGATTTTAATCAAAGCACTTCATTTTATAGGAGACCTATGTAAACCACTTGATAATCAGTAAAAGAGACATTTATTACTAAATTAAGAAACTTAGTGGTATGTAATATTGGATTTAAATTGCATTAAAAAGCAGTTTCTTATATGTGATTATAAAAAGTACACAGGTAATAAGTAGATATTCAGCACTTACTATATTCTCAATTATTATATTCTAGGCACTGTGCACCTAAAAAGGTGAAGAAAGTTAGCAAAAATGTTATGTATCATCACTTATTCAGAGATAGACCCTTATGATCATGTAAGAGCAACTTGATTTCTATATATCTTCAAAATATTTTTAAATGTACTTGAACCTTGTACTAGTGATAATGGCTTGTACCATTGATACAGGTTGCAATTATTTTCATATGTGGTGTCTTTCACATACGATGACTGCTTCACTACCATTGAAACATATATGTTGAGCTTTTTTAGTATCTACTGTGGAGGATACAAGTAAATATAAAACAGTCCCTTTTCTCAGGAAACCTGTTCACCTGCTGACCGATCTAAATCTTGGTATATCCCCAGATGATAAGTATACACATTTGCTATGGCTTAAAGGTTCAGCCTCGGCCTATGAAACAGCACAATTCACAGACTCACAGAGATCAAACTACAACTTTGGCATTGTCAACAGTACATTCTAACCAACTGAGCTTGTTGGCTATAAATAACTGAATGCTGTTTTTTTTTAAAGACATTACTTAAAAATTGTACTATTCCTTCTCTTTTTATTTCTGTTATAAATTCATGGGAGACCCGTTTAAAACAAATCTATTGACATGAGGAATTTAATGGGGTTTCTGAAGCTAATTTATTATAAATCTTTAAAACTTCAACCTTAAAAGTCTTTCTAAGCACTATTTCCACTTTAGAGTGGTCATTAACTTCCAACATAGTTATACTCTTCAGCACTGCTGATAATGGAAACTTATAAAGATAGCTTCAAGAATAAGGAGTTTCCTGTAAATAGCATTGTGAAAGCAGTCCAGAATGATTAAGTTGCACAACACACGCCCATAGGAAATACACACCATTGAATGAGTTTATTATAGACCGAGACAGAAAAGGGATCTTTCGGGAGATCTAGGCCAATCCCTTTATTTTATAGATATAGAGGAATAAACTAAAGCCCTGAAAGAAGGAGCAACCTGTCCAATGCTTGAAGAGTAGACACACTAGCACAGCTTTCTCCACACCATTTATAATGGCAATTTCAGAATAATTTCAGCATGCTTTCACATAAACTCAATTAACATTTCTTAATCCAGTATGTGGTATAAGCCTATAATAAAGTAACTCTCTATGCCCTGGATTTGTTTGTATACATTAGATGTTATAGGGATGCAAAGTATAGAAACAGTGACATAATATAGAAAGTCTATAAAATAAACAATGTCTTCACTGTCTGCCCAGCATCAATGATATGGTGATGTACAGGAATGTTCTTTCAGATAACAGAACACAAGGGTTCTATGACACTTAATGCATTTCTAGCAATTGCCCCATGATGTGAGAAGCAGATATGGGCATACCTCAGGTATCTTTCAGTAGTCTGTGTTGCCTGCAGCCTGCTGATTATATCCAGAAGGATAAGAGGCAAGATAGGGCCCTCTCCCAAATGATTACATAACTGGACGATTAGGTACAATTTACACTTGACTATTGTTTTAGTTGAACTATCAATGTTCATCTGCATTAAACCATTTTTGTGGATAATGTAAATCCTTCACTTGAAAAATTGGCATGTATCTCACCTTATTTCTTGGAGGGGAGGGACTTTTTTGCTGACCTACTTTTCAGGCAATCTATTAGAAGGAAAAGTTATGATCAATTCATATGGTGCTATTAAGAAACATTTCTTCTTGATAGAGTTCTCTGATAAACAGGGAAAATTGCCTTGATTCTTTAGATATAATTAACCCTTGGCTATTGTCTGAATGGGGCAGCTAGGTGGCAAAGTGAATAGAGAGTTAAGCCTGGAGTAAGGAAGAGTCATCTTCCTGAGTGCAAATCTGGCATCAGACAGTAACTATGTGACTGACCCTGGGCAAATCACTTAACCCTGTTTACCTCAATTTTTTCATCTGTGAAATGAACTAGAGAAGGAAACAGCAAACCACTCCAGTATCTTTGCCAAGAAAACCCCAAATGGGATCACAAAAAGTTGGACATGACTGAAAAATGATGGAACAGCAAATTGACAGAACATTTAAAATAACTGACAAATTTCCCTTTAAACCCAACAAACCTACTTACTACTACATCAATGTGTACTTGGCGATGGCAAACTTATTTTTTTGTTGGCTTAAAAAATTAGCAGATTTGCTAGGTAGTTAGGTGGGATAGCAGATAGAGGATGTAGAGTCAGGGAGATCTGAGATTTAAATTTAGTCTCACTCTGGGGCAATACGTAACTGATAGCTGCCTCAGTTTCCTCATTTGTAAAATGATATATAAAGGTATATTTGTGGAATACTTTGCAAACCTAAAAGTGCCATATAAATTGTAGCTATTATAAAAGTCCATATAATACATTTCAAAGGCAAACAGAAATTATTTAGTTGACTTTTTTTTGGATAATCTATTTTATTGTATGGGTAATCCCATTAGTGTTGGGGAAAAGCTTTTAAATTGTCCAAATGGATGACCTTCTTAGGGGTTTTACGTATTTTTTTTCCTTTTGTGTTAGGGGAATTTCTTTTAAACCAATGGCATACCTAAAATTTAAAGTTTGTAGGAAATTATTCCTATTTTTAATTAAGGAATTCCCATAGATGAAGTTGGGATTAAACTCAATTAAGATGTATCCAAGAGTGTTTAATTTACTTGTGGAAGCTCACAGCAGAAAGTGGTGGATTTTGGTATTGAAAACTTGGGTTTAAACCCCAGCTTTGTTACTACCTGGGCAAGTCAGCTGACCTCTCTGGGCCTTAATATCTTAATTGGTAAAATGAGAAGTTGGTACTAGATTACCTCCAAAGTCTCTTCCAGCTTTTAAAAAATAATCCTATGACTGGAGGTAGAATAAGTGCAACAAAAATTATTCTTGATGGTTATATATAGTAAAACCATAGTAATTTGGGTTTTATCGCTTAGGAATTTGTGATGGCTGTCCTGGGGTGGACTGAAATTTACTTTCATATTATCCAAATAAGGGATTTGCTTAGAGCACTAATACTGAAAAAAGACACTATGGGGATATGCGTGATCTAAGGAAATTTAAGTATTCTCATGCTGTTTATCTGCACATAATTGCTGCTAATTGCAATTAATTATCTGGCCTGACAAGAATTCTATTGAAACTCTAGTTATTGTATATCCTTGAAAGTAATAAAATGAAATTTCATAAATATTCTATATTCAGTATTTTCTGCACCTTCTAATAAATCGAATTGATGATGTATTCTTCTTCCAATTAATATGAGATGGTCTGTGTAATTAAAAATAGAGAAATATGAAGTCAGAAATGCTAAGAATATACAGAGAGGCAAACCGTGGTGTGGGCAAAGGATTTCAAAATTCTGTAATAATATATATATATACCTTAAAGTAGTCAGGACAAGTACAATGTATATGAATGCCAAGTGTTCAATTAAATCTAATAGTTTAGGAATAATCTAAGAGTAAACATTTTCTATATAATCTCTATGTGTATTAAAAAAATCTATAGATAATGGATAGGAAAGGAATGTAGTGAAATTGGATATTATATAGCTAAAAACCATATCTACCCCCTTACTTTGATGCAGCCTAAAGTTTTCTCCCCCCTCCCAGTTCCATTTTCCAATTGTACCCATTCACTTAGTCCAATTCAGTTGTTTACCAAATCATAAGTTCAACTTTTTCTAGAAAGATAAAGGTGAGACTCTTCTCTACAGTTCATCTTCCTTTTTTGTTTTTTAACCAAGAAGCAACTGTATTTGCCAAAGGCATGATGCCCCCCCCCTCAATTCATTTCTAGTGTTTTACCCCGATCCAATTCTTATCCTTCTCTTCAAATTTCACTTTAGCTTCAAAACTTGTCACTGTTTCCTATTAATCCTGAAAGAAGCTGACTATTTGTGTTTGTGTGTACGACAAAGACAGACAGACACAGAGGCAGACAGAGAAATCAAGAGATACACAAAGGGAGACAGAGACTCCTAATTCTTGTAATGAAGATAGGTAATAAGTAAACTAAATGGGTGGTTTCTAAAAAAAAAAAAGATACTTAGCTTAAACTAATTATTTTACCGAGCTGCTCTTTAACTGTTATAGCTAGTAGGAATGGTTGGAATAAAACTGATTTTGGTGAAAACAAAGCTGAAGGATACTGAGTAGCACTGAGCATTAATGAATAAAAATAAAAACATTTTTCTCTTTCTCTTATTTCCATACAAGTAAAATACATAGTTCCAAAGCAGAGCGAAGGTATATTCAATCATCATTATGTTTCATTTCATCAGTTTAAAAGGAGGGGGGTGTTTTGTGGATCATAGGTTTCAAAAAACAAATTCTTTTCCAAAGCAATATAATGTACAGTGTTTTAGGTTTTATTCATCATGCAGGTTTAAAGACAAACAAACAACTATTGGACCAGTATTGAAAACATGAAGACTTTTCTTTATGTAATGACATATTTTATTTCATTTTAATAACAATTAAAAGACAATGCATTTAAAATTTGCAGGTCAAAACATGCACATTCACAAAATGCCAGTGACATGTAACACTGCACAGAACATTACTAAATTTTAATAACTATTTATAAAACAGTGCATTTAATGTCAAGTTAAAACAAACCTGAGAAAACTACCATAAACACAGAATCAAACAACTCTCCACTCATGCAAATGTGAAGGTCCCACAACAGCTTCTGCAGTAACAGTGTGGTGCAGTCAGACAATCCTACCTTCCCTTTAATACAAACTGTAGTTTTGCCCAGTTGCTGCTTTCAATGCAGCATGTTCACTTAATATATATTGAAATACTTAAGTCAAAACTGAAGCTCAAGGTAGGAAAAACCCACTGCTAACCGTATTTATGGCTTCTATTCTAGAACAATAAAACACAAACATAATCTTTTAATATATTCTGGTCACATTTTTACAACAAGAGATTCACTTATAGAAAGTCAGAATTAGGAATAAGCAGATATGAAAATCCAGTCTTCAGAATGCTACCATATATTTCCTACTTAAGAGGTTTATTTGCCATAAACTTTAAAATGCAAAATTCTGTCGATCAATCCAAATAAATGATTTAGTGAAATCTGCTGAAATTTGTTTGAAAAGAACATACTCATCTATAAAGGTTAAACTGAGAACCAATCCTTTTGCCTACCGAACACTAATTCTTGGATATTCTATGATATGACTTTGGAAGGCAGAAAGAAATATCAAAATTTATAGCAAAAGCCATGCATTTGCTTACTCCACTTTAAAATATTAATTCATGCAGACAAACCATAAACTCATCAAAAGCACAGCTGCTTTTACATAGAAAATGAATCAATATTTTAAAAGGGAAAAATTAACTTCCTTTCCTTTAAAATTTAACATACATTCCAATTTTATAGCTGTCCAAGGTTAATTAAAATGCAAAAAAACAAAGCAGAAGTTTCATAAATGACATTTAGTTATTTATATGAGAAAACATTCACAATATAGTAACCTTTCATAGGCATAGTAGAAATTTTCACCATCATCATCATCATCTCATTTGTTAGGCACCTAATCTTGGGTGGTGTTACATGCTTTACAAAAAGAACCACACAAACCTGGTCCATGTGTGTATGTGTGTGTGTGTGTGTGTGTGTGTGTGAGTGTGTGTTTAACAGTTATGTCGGAGAACAATTTTTTAGAAACTGATTATTCCTAAGCCTACTGATTTATTTGCAGAAAGACTTTTTAAATGAGGAGCTGCCAAAAGGCAATTTCACATACATACAAAAATTATTGAGGATTACTTAGCTACACAATAATTATAACATGGTTATAAGCATTTCACAACTGTTTGTAAGAAATCAATGATTTATAGCTGGCATTGTTTATGAAAGAGGATTTTAAATGCAAAGCCGTTATTAAATCCTGCACATTATGCAGAATTTCGCAATACTGAGTTCAGAAATTATAATCTGTTTCACAATGAGATTTAATGTTCAATAACTGACCTCTCATTTTTGTCACTTGAAATTAGCAGGAGTCACTGGCTTAGTTTAAGAAGCATATACAAAATGTATGAAACTCATAAATCTATTGAGCAGGGAACATGTTAAAGTGTGTTGCACATCTGACATGATTAGCAATAGGTGAAGATTGCCTAAAAGTCTTTTTTCTCAACTAAAGTATCTGGACCACTTCCACATTTCTCTTTTTACTAACTTCCTGAGAAACACCATTAGACCATTAAATTAAAAAAAAAAATAGCAACTGCTTGGTGCAAATATACAACCAAAACCCTGATACAGCTAGATAAGTTAATATTTCCACATGAATTCAAATTTATAAGTGGTAGTTCTTGTGAAGCAACATTTCTTTTGTGCCTAATAGTAAAAACCAACATGGGATGTCTGATTACCAAGACAGACATTCTGCCTTTGAATAGGCTACAAAGAGAGGAAGGTAGAATTAGTTCACTTCAGCTTTATTAATCCTTTGAAAAATTTTTTTTCTTATGAAAAAGCTAACATGGAATCTTAGAGTAGTTGTGATTTGCTTTAAAAAGGTAAAGACTCTGGTTAAATGGCAGATTTTAAGTTTTACTAAGGTTCAATCTGATGAAAACTGATGGCTTTTTTTGCTAAAATGTTCTTTTTTGGAACAGAAATGTGACTATTATTGATAACAGAAATTTATAAAGTGCTTGCAAGTTTACAAAATGTTTTATATTCTCATTTCACAATATCCTGTCAACCCCATGAAATAGGTACTACAAGGATTATAGTCTTTGTTCTACAGATGAGGCAAATGAGGCCTAGGGAGGTCAATTACCTTGACAACACTAAGTATTGGTGGCAGAATTTGAATTGTCTTCTTTTCTTTATACAGCCCCCTATTCTCTGTGCCAGACTGTAACTCAATTGCTAGTAGAAATTGAGTCATAATAGATTAGTGTTTAATTTTGTAAATTTAAAGAGAATAATTTTTATAGGCATATCCCATTAACATTAATGAATTTTACCAAAGTAAATAATGGATCAATAATTTAAGTATTACTTTCAGGCCAGGAAATTCCATTCTGTCCCATTTATAACTTTTAGAAGTTGAAGTCTTGGGAAGAGTGAGAGTGATGAGGGGCAGGAAATAGAAGTAGAAGATTAAGTTTTTTTTTGAAAGAACTTTTTTTTTAATATTTGTGGTTCTATCTCAACTATCTTCACTTGGGTAGAACAGAAAAGCATATATGGACTCAGGGAAGGGATGACTAAAGACACATTTAAAAGAAGGAATAAATATTTTTAGACGTTATACATTTTAAACTTTAAAGATGACATAATTCAGAAAATAGCTCTACCATCCAATACTCAACTCTTCAATGATCTTTCTGGATTATGATTCCTATGATTCTGAATATGGGTTGGAAGTGAACAGACCCTGGATTAAAACTAAGCTGAAGGCATGACATCTTTCTGTAGGTACAAATTTGAAAGAGAGAAAGGTAGGGAAATTTACTTGGCAAAGGAGTAAGTAGAGAATAGCTGTGGAGACAGTGAGTGAAATGATTCTTTTGCCATAGAACCAAAGAAGTCCAAAACTGAAAGGGATCTTAGATGCCCTTAAGATAGGACCTAATTATTTTAAATTTGAATCTACAATAATGACTGTGAACTTGTGAGACTCAAGGGTCGATTTAGTGAGCTCTCCTTTCTTAAAAACAAAAGGCTTACAAAATGACTAATATGGAAATGTTTTATGTAAAAAAATATAAAAAAACCCCTCAAACCCAACAAAAGGCTTTGCTTAAGAAAAAAGAAGCAATTTTCATCTCTCAGGCATCTATTGTCCGCTGAAAGGCAAATCTGCTACTCACTAAAAGGCAACACGTGTTTCAATCTATATATGTATCTGAAAATTGGAATTCTCTTTATCTAAAATAAAAGCAGTATGTTTAAAATGGGAATACAAATTTGTTTATGCTTTGTCAAGCATATTTTGTCACTTGATTTTGGTAGCAAAACAGGCATTTTTAATAGATAGTTCAGAAGTGTCAAATGAAGTAAACATTCATTTAACAAACATATCAATACAGCCTATTTATAATGAGAAATGCTCCTCATTTCCAAACTATGACGGGTAAAATGAGCAATTTTTTTTTGCAAGTTGAAATGTGTTTTTTCCATTAGTGTGTGATTCATTTTAGTTAAAAGAAATGTGGTAGCTACCTCTGAGAACTGAACTGCAAACTAATTATTCATCCTTAAATATAGATTACACATGGCTTGGCTGTATAAGACAGAGGTAACCTCTAGGGGGAATTGGAAGGTAAAACCAAAGTAGATTATAAAAGCAAATGCATTTATCTGATGTGGTATTCCAAATATCTGAACAGAAGATTGGAAATCTTATATAAATATGCAAATGTATTTTTCTCAAGTGGAAAAAAACACTCCTCTTAGGACTTTACAATACCATGTCAGGCCACAAAATTTAGAGCAGAAACATCATAGAAAAAGATGGAAATACACTAGAGCTGGCTAATAGATATAAACTCAACATTAGAAAATTACCATCACCACTAAGAGAGTAACCACATTGAAATGTACCTCTCCGACACTGACAGATAAACAAGACAAGGAAGAAAGAAGCATTCGTAAGGCTGAAGGTGCAAAACGTTACAGATTTTAGTAGCAAATGCCATAGACGAAACCTGATTTTGACTCATTTTTGCAAACTGATCATCTTACAGATAAAAAGTCAGGCATGCAGTTCTGACAAAATGACAAGAAGGAAACTTCCTTTGACATTTTTGTGCAAATGGCTACTGAAAGAGAAATACATTTATTGAACTTCTTTGGCAAACATTTATTAGGACGGTTTTGACAACTAACGACAATTGATGCCTTGCTTAGATATTTTGCTCGGGAAGGTGAGTCCGCCCCTTAAAAATGCTGGTTTTCAGCTCATTTTGAATCTGAGTCTTGTTACCAGAACCTCTTTGACATAATGCCATTTCACATTTTTCATAAATGGTAAAGATCTGTCACCATATGGTATGTTCAGTAATCTCAGCATTACCTTTATCCCAAGGTGTGGAGTAAGAACAACACTGAAAGAGCCTCATTTTAAGGAAGCAGTCTGGCAGGATACAAGGTCATTTTCAACTTCTGTTTACAAAGATTAAGCAAATACTTGTCTATAAAACTTTGAAAGAGATGTTGTTACAGTATAGTCGCACAGTGCTTATGTCTACAGAATAGATGAATCTGAACTTCACGCAACGACATCAGCACGGATCTTTTTTGTAACTTCCTGGACTGGAATTTTTTAGCGGATTCCAGTAAAGACCTAGTACTAGGTTGTCTTACGGAAGTAAGTATTTGAGCCCACTTCTTAGGCGAAACCCCTTTCACCATTCATCTGGTCTTTGTTTTGTGGTGTCATAAGCTCTAATCACTTCAGACTGTGAAACTATTCCATTTTCATCTTGAGAGAAAGCATATCCATCTACAGATACAAAAGGAAATAGAAATTATTTCTTCTGAATAAGTACCTGGAAGTAGAATATGGGGAATCTTTGTCATTTGGGAGTTTTGAATATTCACATGTTATGGGTTCCATTCCAACTATATTTATATTGCATGATGGCACTTTGCTTTTACTATGTTTTATGGCAGTACAGGCAAATAGGTCATACTCTTACTTCCCCGTGACCCTCCTCCCCTTGGCTATCTCTCACCTCCTCTCTAGTTGGTTCTGCCACTGAGGATGTGCTCCTTTGGTCAACATGATGGGAAATCCAAGGGCAGGATCAACATGTGGAGCAGTGGTTTCCCTACTCTTAGAGTCTTCTAGAATGCATTCTAGAATTGCATTCTAGAATGCAAATAACACTATGTAATATAAACATCTCCTATATTTTAAAATGTAGTAAAAAAAAGTTACAGTACACATAGCTAAAAAATAAATCAGATGTGCAAGTAATACCAAGCTAATGAAAATTTAAGTATTAACAATATGGATAAGAAATTTACTTTAGGTCTGATGATAGTTATTTTAAATAATAGTACTTATTTTTAGATCCTTGTAATAGAGGTAGAAGTACCTAACCAATCTTATAAGTGTTCATATATTTATGAATACTTTCAGTGAAAAAAGAACAGATTACATTTTATTTGATGCAAGAACCCCACTCCTTTTGCAAAACAGACCAAGTAAAAAAACTCTCTCATAAAAATTAATGTTCATTATCCAAAGTACTTATTTAACAATATCCAGAAACATTCTACCACTTCTACCTTTTTGAAATGTGGCAAAGGACAATGAAAAACAACATTTTATTATTTGTTTGATTGATTTCTTACTTTTTGTAGCTATATTATAAAGATAAATTTAGACTGCTAGACTAAAAGAATTTCTTGTGATATGTTAATTGTGTTCTTTATTTTGCAGTAACATTTTTTTTTGTATCAGGCAATGATTTCTATGTTGTATAATATGACAGAAACCTTCTTTCAACCATATTCATGAATCATGCCAATGTATACTTTTTTAAAAGAAAAATACTAATTAAAGATAAACACTTACGGAGTAGATTTTGTTGCAAAGATTCAGAACGGTACAAGTTCACATGATTTTTCTTAAAGACATTCTTCAAAAGTTGTGCTCTTTCTGTTAGACTACCAAGAAAGTGCAAACATGTAAAACACACAATTATATACTAATGAAATATGCAGATGATATGCGAGCTTAACCTAGGGGCCAATAGAATAAATATACAAACTGTAAGCAAAGTATTTTGTTAAGAAATTTGTTATCTATTGATTTTGCTTTTATAAAAAAATGATTCATGCAACCCCAGTTTATATTATACATTTCATCTTAAACTGTTTCCATATTTGAAGAATACTGTACCCAGTAATCCAGTCAAAGGAAAGTTTTCTTTTTGACTTCCTGTATTTACTTAAGGTAAATAAATTGGGACAAAAGTGCTGAGGATTAAAAAACCAAGATGATTTCCAGTGTTTCTGCTTAATTTAATAATTCTGGCTCAAGATATACCTGCAAAGAATTCTTCAATAATTTTGTACTATATCAGGTAAAATGAGTCACTTAGAAAGCCTGAACATAAATCTGTTTTACTAAGAGATAATAATATTTTAACCAATTGTTTTATCCTTCTATGGCATTTATTAATTTTATATTTTAACACAACAAAACCATGAGATATTTTCTATTGTTAATCTTAGGAGAGGAATAAGGATGAATCAGTTCTATGTATGTTTTAAGTTATATCAATTATATTAGCATACTATAAAATCATAGAATAGACTCGAGAAAACAGTAAAGATACCTGCCTATCACCTACAGACAAAGAATTCTGACACTGTTAATTGAATTATTAGATTCAAAATGTATTCTACAATAAAGAATATTCTAAATATATCATGTTGGCTGGGGGCAAAAAATCCCTTAATTATAAACAAGTTTTTTCACATTATCTCTTATGGTACAAAAATTGTTTTGGGAAATACAAAAAAAAATCATTGAGGCTGCTACATTTATGTAAAGAAGGGAAAATAACACTATGTAAATATTGTATGTAGCTGTTTAGTCAGAATAATTCAAATACTACTGGGATATAGTAACACAAAATGTTTTTAAAATTTTATTTTTAAAATGTGAAGTTCAAACTATTTTTAGGAATAATTATACAAAGTAACACAGCAAAGGGAAATATTTGTTTTTCAATGGATTTTCATACTAGTCTTTCTGATAACAGGAAATTCATATAATTAATCATGTAATTATTGAAAGCATGCCTCAAGGAAAAACATTTCTTGAATTGAAAAGCACTCACATTATTTTGATGACTAAGATCACCAATATGCTCTAGCTTTACAATGAAGCCAGCCCTCCCTTGATGGATAATGAAAATTGGCTTTCATTGATAGATATGAAAAACATGGGTCAGAATGAAGAAAAACAGGGGATAAAATACTCTTTAAGAAATCCAAAATTATTATACAGTTTTCCTTCTTTGATAGAACTGACTTAAGATTATAGAGATAACGTTTTACCATTTAAAATGATTATTTTCTGTTTTAGAGACTTAGATTATTTAAAAGATTAGGTTTTTCCTCTGATCTTGTCAGTTGATACTGACCCTTCTCCTTAGATTACCCATTGTTCTTTGTGTTTTAATTTAAATGCATTTTTATGAAGTGATATTTCATAATTCCTTTTTTGGTTTGGCTTATTCTCCTTTCAGACTCTAAGTTCCTCAAGAGCAGGATATATCATGTCTCTCTAGGGGCTAGAACAGGAGTGGGGAACCTGTGGCCTCAAGGCTACTTTTAGCCCTATAGGTCCTCAAGTGAGGCCCTCTGACTCAATCTAAACTTCACAGAACAAATCCCCATTCAGCCTCGAGGTCACAGATTCACCATCCCTTGATTAGAATGCTCTACATACAGTAGGCACATAATAGATGTTTATTCCTGTAGATCCTTTAGGTAGATCTGTGCTTTCAGTGATATGAGTAGTCCCTCTACCAGTGTAGATTACTGCTTTTTTAATGCCTTTTCCTCCTAGGTAATCATGGTCTACATTTCTTTGTAAATACTCTACAGTGGATAGAACTATTTATGTATGCATCAAGAGTATCCTTGATGAAAACATTAGAGGAGAATAGGCAAGCTTTCATAGATGGGTTCCTAATTCAGACCCCCATCTTCATAGTTACATAATAGACTGAGAGGCATAGAGAATACGCATTTTGGTATATACCCTGAAATTATATTGATAGTGGTCTATCTTCCAATATTTGGTGTGAGCAATGCAAGGTCATATAACTAAGTAGCCTATGTTGCTCACTGTCCTTTGACTGCATGATAAGCCCAACTCCTCCAATTCCTTTATTCATCTAACCAAGGAAAATTAACCTTTCATTTAGTTGCAACATCTTTTAAGTCTTCTGATTTAACTTACAGTGAATTTACAGAGAATTTCAATGTGGATATGACTCAGTTCTTTCAGCAATGTGTTTTTTACATTTTGTAGAACAATGGCAAATTAAAAACATACAGTTAAATGACTAATTGCAATAGTCTAATTCTACCACTTGGGCAGCTAGGTGGCATAGTGGGTAGAGCCCTGGGCTTGACATCAGGAAGACTCATCTTCATGAGCTCAAATCTGGCCTCAGACACTTGCTAACTGTGTGACCTTGGGCAAGTCACTTAACTGTGTTTGCCTCACTTCCTCATTTGTAAAATGAGCTGGAGAAGGAACTGGTAAACCACTTCAGTATCTTTGCCAAGAGAACCCCAAATAAGGTAATGAAGAGTTGGACATGACTGAAAAAGACTGAACAACAACAAAAATTCTACTGCTTAGATAACCCAATAATTAAGGAAGCTTTAGTAGTGTCTGTCCTTCTCTCTAACTTACCCCTCATGCCACCATTACTGCAGATGTGTAAAGGAGCACAGAGTTAAAGGCCACTTTGCATTTTCATCCATTTGCTGAATAGACACAATCAAAAAATTTTCATTACCTGGTGGTCAGTCTTCTGGTGATGAATGTCACCATACTTAACACTGTTGGTTGTTACACAACTGATAGAGTCTATCGCTATCGCCATACTTGAAGTCTTTCCAACTAGCGAGAATCTCTCAATGACTCATCATCGAGACCCAGTGCTACTACCACACTACGATGAAGCCGTGGAGAAAGGCTTCTATGGAGGCTTCAATTATATTGCTATAAACTGGTGTTTGCCCCAATTCTTTTAGAAATCAAAATAAATTCTATCTATATAATGAATTTTGAAAGTAGGAGCCATTGGAAAATGCAAATCTTGTAATCAGGCATATCACCAATTGCAATAAATGAAACAAAATGTCTACAGGATAGTACTGAAGTTTTGGAGATTAGAGTTATCTTTTAAAAATATTGGAGGGTGGCTAGGTGGCATAGGTAGTTAGATGGTGCAGTGAATAGAACACTAGACCTGGAGTCAGGAGAACCTGAGTTCCAGTTTGACTCAGACACTTAACACTTACTAGCTGTGTGATCTTGGGCAAGTCACTTAACCCCAATTGCCCTGCCTTCCCTCCTCCAAAAAAAAAAGCAAAGAGAAAAATATTGGAGAAGAAAATGGCAAACAACTCCAGTATCTTTGCCAAGAAAACCTCAAACAGGCCACAAAGAGTCAGACATGATGGAAACAACTAAATAACAACAACAAAAATATTTCCAAAGTGCTGAGTGTTAAAATCCTTCTTAGTAAAAACAAATAGAAAATTCCACATTGGGAATAGTTATATCAGTGCAAGAAGCAGACTCCATGCATAACCACATTAGTTTTGCAAACAGTAGTAAAATTTGTGTTTTTCAATGGAATAAACAGATACAGAGAAGAAGAAGGTGCCATTTTTACATAGTCACTTTTCTGACTATAACTACTCTTTAAATGATATAACATTACAGGCTTGAGGACCCTGTGGGATCCTAAAATATGTAACTGCTTTGAGGAAATAGGCAGCTTTAGCAGCAGGTGGTCTAATTTTGTTAGCAGAACCACTGGAATGGGGGTGGTGGGAAACTTTCTGGTGTTTTATGCTGAAATGACTAGACAATAACAAGGTAGGGCAATTTCAAATATATCACGCTACAACTTCCTTATCAAAAACATTTCTGGCATACCATTTTCCCTATGTATATAATGTCTTAATGTGAAAACATAAATGTGTTTAGAAGGTATATGTGAAAATTAACCTCTATATTATAGATCTCTAAATAGGAGACAGTCATTTTTATTTGTACAGGTTTGTAGCTTCACAGCAGAAGACTGCATCTAACCAACTGTTTATAACGAGGTAATGTTCCACATTAGCTGAGTAATGTTAAATGTTAGCCCGAAGGGCTGTCTAATGTTCAATGAAAAAAAAAGCACCCAACCTGTTCCTTTTCCCTGAGGTTCGAGCAATTTAATTTACCAGTTCAATCAGAAAAGATGCAATCACAAAATAGCAGGTGCTTTTACCCTTTTAAGAGTGTGTTTTGGTTTATAAGCAACTCCCCAGGCTAATGTGGAACATAAACATATTGTTGAACATTAGCTAGAACATATGTGTGTACACATACATACACAGAAACAATACTTTGTCATGTAAAATATCAAGCATCGATATGCATGCCTTTTTGTTCTGTATTGATTTAATAGTTAATTCTTTACCACAGCACATAAATATAAATGCCATGCACAGGAGGGAGCATAGTAAACATTATATGATGAGGAATGGTATTTCTCTAGTATTTCACCTATAGTGAACCTTTCAACTTAGAATTTATACGCCTTTCAACAAGGACTCTGTTACATTTAAAAAAAAATGCTCTTCAGTGCCACAGATATTTATGGTTGCCAATATTTACTATAAAGTAATAACTTCTACTCTACTGAAAATATGTGATACATAAAAAGGGAACAAATAAAAATTCTGTGTTTTTGCTGCAAAAATTCACCACAGAAAATGAAGAAAAAGTTTTCTCTCCCTACATCATCATAAATCTCCTTCATATCACATTTATTCCCTTTCTCAATATTAGGCTATGTGAGATTCTATACCATATTCTAGAGTGCTAGGCAGTATTGTGGATAGGTGGTGTCACACAAAATTAGGAAATTCAATTAAAAGTTCAGCTCTAACTACCACTTAAGCAGATGAACTATTTCCATAAGCAGCACAGAATTATCAGTGAAAAGCGAGGGCCTATATATATTATTTGAAAAGCAAGACTTTTTTAGATATACCAGCAATAGGTAACATAGTACAGTTAATAATTCATTATGCACTAACTCATATTTTGTTATTTAGTGTATTGGTAAACTTAAATATTTTTTATTAGGTTCAGTTGGCAAGTTATTTGGTTCAACTTATTAGAACTAACCTCCAAAATGTAAGTGATGACCACGTCTATATCTCTTTTACATCAAATTCTGGAATCATGGTATCTCAGTCGATTGCTGTCCACAATTAGTTCTGTGATGATATCCAGTTGGCTTAAACTAGACCCAGATGGTAGTAGTGAGTTGGGGCAGGGATAACCAGGAGTATGATAGCACAATGGTTGTGTATTAGCTCTTGGTGAAATAATTCTAAGATTCAACTAACCTTAGTCCCACATATCTATCTTTTACTTAGCTATCAATTTAGCTTTAAATATGTCTCTTCTAGGCCAGAAGCTTATGAGATAAACATAGAATATTATATTTTTGTTGACATACTTTTGACATTAAAAAAAAAACCCTGTAAAATTTAAAATGGGGCTTGGGGAACAGGCCCAATGTCCTTGTGAGGCAAAGCAAGCAACAAATTCACTCCTTTTTTTACAAAATTCTCTTAAAAATTTCTTTTTGTAAAAACTCTGGATAATTCCATGCCAGTTTAGGTTACTTAATGCTTATTTTAAAAGCATTAATTTTATACACATAGGACTGATGAACCAAACTCTGGTTTATATCCATAATCCGAAATCAAAAACAGGAAAACTCAGTAATTAGGTTTCCATTTATATTTCTATTAATACCATTTGTTTCTTTTAATTAATTAATGTTCTTCCTTGATTAAAGTCATTAATGTTCAGAAGTAAAGTAGAATTTGCTTAAAGTTTTACATATACTGACAAAAGCAGAATCTAGAGTGAGTCAACACATTGTGTTGACTGAGTGGGAAAATGACAGTTGTATCTTGAAATGTTACTACAACTGAGAAATCCAAGAGTAACCAGTAGATATTTAGTCAGTCTAGAATTACAAATCATATTTTATATACCCATGACCTGACCTGATGAAGAAACTGTTATCTGAGAACTCATCTCTTGGATTAAATCTTAAAGGGAAGAAAGAGCCCATGTCTGTCTGGTTTGTTTGCAATATCCCCTAAAAGTAAGCTCAACAGAATAACATGGGTCCTATGATATTTAACTGATAATTGCTAATTAAAAAATTCACATTAAACTCAGACAGCAGAGAAAAATTTATGAAAAACCAGAAGAAGGTGAATTAAATCTAACCACGGCATGCCAATTCGACATCCATGCTTATAAAGCTTAGCTTTATTCATTTCTTTCGTGCCTCTTTGGTGTCTCTTTCTTACTTTATGTTGTTCTATTTTATGTCCTTCATATTTCAAATTCCTTCTTTTCTTTTTAGTTTCTCCTGTTTCTTTCCTTCCTGCTCCCTCTTTATATCAGGGGACTAAAGAATATTAGGGTTGGGAGGCAAATTAGAGATTACCTAATCCAATCTCCTATTCAACACAAGAGTCACCTTTAGGACATCCCTGACTTGGTACTTATCTAGACTCTGAATACAGGTAGAGACAATTTTTTAGGAAGCAGCTCACTACACTGCTGGACAGCTCTAACTGGGAGAAAGGTCCTCATATCAGGTTGAAATGTGCCCCTGTAACTTCTATCCATTACTCCTTGTTCTGCCTTTGTTCTGTTGTAAGAACACAGAACATACTTCTACCCTCTTTCATATGACAGTTGTGAAGATATTTATCATCCTTCTTTCCTCCAGCTTTCTTTTTTGGAAAAACCCCTTCAGGTTCTTTTAACAATTACACATGACCTAATTTCCAGGTGTTTCTTCATTCTAATTTCCCAATTTCTGGATGTATATGCTCTAGTTTATTGATATTCCTCTTAAAATACGGTGGCCACAGTACACTAGATGTGGTCTGACCAGTGGGGCTATTATATTAAATAACCTGACATCCTATTTCTATTAACACGGCTAAATCCATCACATTATTGTCTCATACTGAGCTTGTAGCTGTTTAGTATTCCCAAGTTTTTTTTAAAATATATAAATTGCTGTGAATTCAAGCCTCTAGCATTTTTATAATTACTCTTTTGGGCCTAAGAGTCTGATTTTATATTTATACTTATTAAATTTCATTTTGCTATTATAGCCCAACTTTCTAGCCTGTCAAACTCCTTTTAAATCTAGATTTAATCATCTTTCATATCATTTATTCCTCCTATTTCTTCATCACCTGTACATTTGATGCCTTTTTGTCTTTTTAATAATGACTCAAACTTACATAGTACTTAACATTTATTTTTACCAAGTGCTTCTCTAAGTCATTATTAAAATCACTAAAAAGGATCAACCAAAGATTGACTTCTATAGCATGCTATTAGAGACTTCCTGCCAGGCTGACATCAATCCGTTAATCAGTATTCTTCAAATGTTGTTATTCAACCAGTTTTGAATCCCTTTAATTGTGTTTCTATCCCATCCACATATCTTGTTTAAAAGGATATTTTGGCAGACTTTGTCAGATGCCTTGATGAAAACAAGATACCTATTATGGAATTCCTTTAATATGCTATCCTAGTAACCTTAAAAAAAAGGAAGCTGTTTGGCATAACTTATTCTTCATGAATCCATATTCGTGCCAACTGATTGCTTTATTTTCTCCCTAAGACTTCATATACTATTGGGTTTAATGATCTGGTGTCAGTAGAAAACTTGTTGTAGTGTGCAGAATTCCATTTACTTGAATAATATAGAAATATGTTATCCAGAATTCTTCATTTTGGAAAATAGGACATTTGCTCAATTCAGTCTCTGGCACTACTCTTATGGGCAATTATTTTAAAAAGATGATTGACGTTGCTTTTGTGATCACATTACGAAGTTACTTTAACCCCTTCGATATAATGGCTAATTCTCATGACTTTTTCTTTCAATTTCTTTTTAACTTTTCATCTGATCCTCCCCTTTCTTTATTCCCTAGCTCCTTCCCCTCCCTACTCTCTACTTCTTTGTTTTCTTTAGGGAGAACATGTTGCTGTTCAGGTTTGCCATCATCATAGTGGCAGTAGAATTTCTAGAGCAGAATACTCCTTTGTGGTAGGGGAGCATTTAGCCATTGATTTAATCAATTTTCCTTTTTCTTTTTAGTGAAAATTTGGGCCACTCATTTTGTCAGATGTGACTTCTAAGAGTTTAGTGACAAATCTACTATCCCTTTGTCACATCTTTGTTTAGTGGGCATATTCATATTCCAATTTCTCTAAATGATTGCTACATGACAAAACTCTAAGTAGCATTCATATGAGTCAGTAACTTCTAAAACGGAGAAACTTGCTTAATGGATGAGATCCATCATTATTATCAATACCTGTCATTTAATTTTGCTAATAAATAATTTTATTCACAATTCTATGAAACAGGGTACATACCAGTGACTCAAGAGAAAAGGAGCATCAAGAGGTAAAGTGAGAGGTATCACAAAACTGGAGAGTATAGGAGATGGGAATGTTATTCTGAAATCTGTAAAGGGTTAGGCTAGAGACTGGAGCTGTGCTTTCATTATAGTCTAGGAAACTCATTCTACCAGTGTGGGTCAGCATCTTCTAAGAAATTTCAGAGTATTTGGGAATTGCCCAGAATCCTAAGAATTTAAGTGCCTTGAATTCTTAAATCTAAAATTTATTGTATCAAACCAAACTAATTAATTTAGACTAATTGTGACTTTTTTGGGGATGGGACCTGGGATTTCACTGGTCCGGGGAACTTCCCATTTAGTGTGGATCAGCACAAATACTGAAACTTTGAGTTTTAGAGAATTGCCAGGGACAATGCAAAGTCTAGTGGCTTACTCAAGGTCACACACCCAGAACAAGTCAGAGGTGGAACCTAAGTGTTCCTGATGATGAGTCCTAATTAAAACAAATATGCAGCAGGTCTTTTCTATTGCTGTTAAATACATATGTTAAATACTAATTTTTTTTACATATATTCTATTTTGGTTACTCTTTAAACTTAGTGCCATGATTACATCGCATCATAATTTCCTATGATGTTAGGAACCAGAGAATTACAAATAAATGTGTAAAAAATAAAAGCACACTTCAAGAATTTTTACCTTTTTCCATGCACAACTGCCCCTGGATCTTGGGATTTTGCCTCCAGTTCCTGAACTTCATCTACCAGTGTTTTAAAAGTGGCTCTCTTGATTCTGTTTCAAAAAAATTTCACATGAAAATTCTCTTGAAAATGTGAAAAAAAACCCTAGCTACTCAATTTAATACCATGATAATAATTGATAAGTTCAATGATCATCTAGAAAGGTCAACAATTATATAAATATTAATCTCAGCTATGTCCTTTTTAAATCTCAAAATAATCATGCAAATTGCTAAAAGAAAAATATCTTTGGCTTAACATAAAAATGTTGATAAACAATAAATAAATATACAAAGTCAATGTCAAATGAAAAATTTATATTGTGGGAGTATTTAATGTTCTAAAGCATTCTTATAATGAAGAGAAATTGACAAGGTTTCAGACAAGCAAGGAAATCTCCCTTCACTCTTCTAAATATTATCATCAGAAACCTTATGCATCTGAAGGGAACAAAATTCTTACATCAATCTCCTTTATGTCTGGGATGGTTTCAGTAAAAAACTCCAAGTAATTCTCCTTGGTGCAGTGCTTCTCAATGTTAATATGGACTTCCTGCTTTACTTCAGTTTCTCTACTGAATGGAGTGGCATTTGTTCAGCCGCTCAGTCAACCCTTTCTTCTCCTAATTTTCTTTTTTCTAATCTCATAATACTATTAAATCTTGTAAACTGCTGAAAAATAAGCTCTGAAGATGACCTCATATTCAGAGAAATAGGTCAGTCATACAGAGGTAGGCTTCTGTCTATAATCATATACATCAAAGACGGATAAACTTACACTTTGTATACAATGTCAAGAAGCAAGGACGTCACAGGAATAAATAATAGTCCCATCCAGAAGACTCCAGAACTAAAGAGCATGGCTGCCTGAATAAATAAAAATAAACAAATAAACTTTTAAAATAATTTGAAAAGCTCTGAATATTATTAAATTTATAATAAAATTAAAAAAAATTCAGGCCACCATTTTGTATTGACAGTCATTCACATAATTATGTAAAATGGGTTTTGATTTAAGAACCAAATTTGTGAAAATTTTAATTTATTAAATCTTCAGAGTAGCTTTCCTTTCTACAATATTCTAATGGTATTAAAGTTTTAGATTGTGAACTTTTTAAAATAGAGTTTTCTTTCTCTGTTGATCATGAACATTGGGAGGAGATAATAAATCTTGACATTCCTATATGCCTTTTTAATGGGCTGGAATATCATGCTCCACTTTTTTCAAGCAAGAGTCCAAGGAAAATCTTGTACATTTCCAACACCTTGTAATGTAATTTTCAAATAAAAATGAACTCTAACAAAAATAAATAAAACTTGATTTCAAAATCCCATCACTATAGCATTTGGTTAAATTATGTAATATCATAATTATGTAATATAATTTCCCTACAGCATAGGGAAAATAGAGATATCACTAACAATAAGCATTTGACTGGTTCTGGAGAGAAATCAGTTTTCTTCTCTTCAAATTAATTATATAACTTGCTTCAACACACCTGTTATGGCTGAGCCAATGCCAAAGCAAATAACTTGCATGTAAAATGAGAACAAATTGTATTAAAATAAACAACTTGCCTTTGGATCACATGCCAAGTATCCATATCAGAAATAGTATAGTTGCAAAGAAAATGATTCTATCATTAATAAATTACTGTCTGTTAGTTGTCTGCAATTACACTAGAAAAATGGTTTTGTAATATAATTAGATTACACAGATTAAAAGCAATGGTGCCACACAATGGCACCAGAAAATTCTTACTTCATTTCTTAGAGTCTAATTACTTCTAAAAAGCAAAATTTGTAGATTCTAATGGAAACCATTTAAGAAAAACACTGTTATACTTTCTCTAAAAAGTAGCCAACTAACAAGTTACTTTAAGGGATAATAAAAAAAAAAAGAAATCTCTTATGTTGCAGACAATTGAGGAAAAGTTCCCAAGAATTTAGCTTTTATGTAAAATTATACGTTGCTCTACCAACATAATTGAATAACGAACATATCATTATTTATACTCAGAAATTGAAAAAGACCACTCTTATGAAGGGTCTAGCTGCTTTTCAGAGTTTCTGCTAATATTGATACGGAGTCATAGTCAAGCATGCATATTAGTTCTAAGAAGTAATATTTTTCATTGCTTACGTAACATATTCAGCACACACATTAGCAGTTCTGAGGCATAGATTCTGTCTACACCAAGCAGAACTCCAAAAATTCTCCTTTAAAAACTAAAGTCAAAACCATTACAAAATGGTCCCCCAAACAAACAAATTCTGCAAATAAAATTAACCAATAATACATGGATTTCACAGAACAACACCCATATACCTCTGAAACCAAATGAGAAGAAAAATATTCACATAAAAGTCACTTTATTTTATAAGCAAAACATGATCTTGGACATGTTTGCTGACATTCTCAATTGTTAAAACCAACACTAACTGTGTAATAGGAAATGTCTATCAAGGCTGGGGGTGGTGGGGTGTTGGTGGTTTGTTTCCTAGGAAGCTTTATAGTTTAAAGATAACTGTAGAAAGGTCATTTTTTCATATATAAAAAAGGCAAGATAATTTTAGGTATTTTAATCTAAAATATCAGGTTTGCCAGGCTTCATTTCTAATGTTTTTATTTTCCAGGGTAACACAGGAAAGGTTTATTTCTGCTTTTGCCACCTTGTACTAAATGTCTGCTGGTGAAACAGCAGAAGTGGCGATGTAGGTTTTAGGATGTTAATTCTGACCATTGTAATGCTAACTATGAATGAAGGAACAACTGGAGCCCAGTATTCACAGCAAACCCAGCCTTTGGCTTTACAAATGAACAACAAGAATTGAGGAAAAAAAGTTTTTTTCTGCGTCATATTTGAAAGCCTGTCAGATTTTTTTTTCTTTTGCAGAGTTAATCCAAACCTAAAAGATTTAAAGCCGACATTCGCATTAAAGACAGAGAGCCTCTTTGTATTTTTTGGAAAAAAAAATAAAATCCCACAGAGGTATTTCCTTCCTTTCTGCACAAGAAAGCTCCCCCTCACTCTGTAGAAACCATTTTTGTCTCTAACTTTTCACATCTCTCCACACACAGGCAGGTCATCTGGGAAATGGCAAACCAATCCCTTTCAGACAATGGCAGTAACAGGAGCAGCCTGTTCTGGGGATGGACTCTGGCTCCCTCTGTTCGAAGTTTACAAATTGTTCCTAATGTGTGAGATTTGTGGTCTATGCCAAGTTTGCCCCTGCCCCCACCCGGCCTCGAGGCCTTGTGAAACCAAATGGAATCTGCCACAAAAGTGGCTCCCGGGGGACTTCAGAAAGAATCAGAAAATCAGGGTTGCAAAGCCTGGTAAATTGAAGGCCCAACAAGCCCAGGAGGGAAAACAAATAACCTCTTGTCTCTGCACAGTGACAAGGACTCAAAATTATACAAATGGGACTTCAAAAATAAATGCACAGTGTTTCAAAACTCAAGTTATAGAAAAGAATTATCCTGCAAAATCTCTGTGTGAACTTGTTGAGAAAGGACTTTTCAGAATCCATGTGTTCCTGACCTCTATCTAAGCAAACAGTAGCAATCCTGACTGAGATACCATGAAAGGGAGACAAATCTCTAAGACTGGGGAACCAAGAGTTAGCTGTTTCACAAATTTTTCCAAACTGTTCAACGGCACTTGAACAAGAATGGAACATCTCTCTTTCTCACATCTTTTCTAATATCTCCTTTCTTCCCCCCACCACTTCCTATCTCTATTTGAACACTCCAGAGCAGTCAAATCCTCATTTTTTCCTAAAATCTCCATTTTCTTTTTTCAAACCAAATAACAAAAGCAAAGTACTTTATATTATTATCATCTCATTTGACCTTCAGTACTAACCAGTGACATACAGGTGCTATTGTTTTCTCCACTTTACAGCTAAAGAAACTGAGGCAAGGAGAGTTTAAGTGGCTTCTATGTCCAATGGGACACAACTATTATTTGCTTTGAACTTAGGTCTGCCAGACCCCAAGTCCAGTGCTCTATGCATTATGTCCGGCTGCCTTCCAAGTCAAATGTAACCTAATTCAATTCCGATAGCTTATAGGTTTAACCATGATTTTCTGTACGTATGAAAACAAGAAAAATGTGACAGACTACTTTTTCTAAAATTTTCCATCTATTTATAACACAGTCATGAACTTTAAAAGAAAATAGTGATAAGGGTATTGGAAGTTATCAAATATTAGTCATTGAGTATAATAAGCTAAACAGAGGTAACATCCAAGAAGGAAAAATAATAAAAGAACAACTTGCTGCCTTTGATGAGCTTAACCTATGAAACCTTGATGAATTAAATCCCTGGATACTGAAAAAATTGGCAGATACAATCACTGGGTCCCTCCCTGTAAATGACATTTGAAAGGTTAGAGTAACAGGAAAATTAACTGCAGAAAGACAAATACTGATTTGATATATATATATATATTTTGCTTTTTGGAGGGCAATTGGGGTTAAGTGACTTGCCCAAGGTCACACAGCTAGTAAGTGTTCCAGTATCTGAGATCACATTTGAACTCGGGTCCTCCTGACTCCAGGGCCAGTGCTCTATTCACTGCGCCACCTAGCTGCGTCCCCTGATATTTTTTTTAAAGAAAGAAAATAGATTCTAAAAAAAAAAAAGTGGTCATTGATTTCAAATTCTAGCAAAATTCTTGACTAAAGAAAAAAGGAATTAAAAAAGAATAAATAATGAGAATAATAAAATAATTAAAGGATATGACTGGTGAACATCTAGAATAGGAAGCAGTGAGTCTAAAGTGCTTAGTACAGTTGCCTGGCATATAGTAAGCATTATATAAATGTTAGTTGCCATTTTTGTCATTATCATCATCATCATCTTCTTCTTCTCCTCTTCTTCCTCCTCCTTCTTCTTCTTCATCAACATCAAGAAGAGCCAGCATGACTACTTCAGGGGAAGTTGGCACAGTGAAAAGATTGCTGACCCTGGAGTCAGGAGGATTTTAATTCAAATCTGGTCTCAGTCACTTAGTAGCTGTGTGACCCTGGGCAAGTTACTTAACCTTGTTTGCCTCAGTTTCCTCATCTGTAAAATGAGCTGGAGGAGGAAATACCAAACCACTCCAGTATTTTTGCCAAGAAAACCCCAAATGGGGTCACAAAGAAAACATTTAAATAGCAACAAAAATGACTTCATCAAGAATGGATCTTGCCTAAGAAACCCAATTTCCTTTTTTTTTGTATAGGGTTATTAGATCAGGGCAATGCTGTAGCTAGAATTTTACCTACACTGTAGCAAAGATTTGACAAAGTCTCTCATGCTTTTCTTGTGGAAATGAAGAAGATATATGAACGAGAAGATGATATAATTAGATGAACTAGGAACTCTTTGAGTAGTGTATTTCAAAGAATTCTGAGAAAGAATTGGTAGGATTCCATGATCTCAAAGGCTGCATACTTATCAGAGTTGCAGATGATAGCTTGATGGGGATAACTAACAAGTTAGATGAGTTAATAATACAAAAGATTTTGACATGGTAGAATGTTGAGGTGAATATAATCAATTGATATTTAATAGTAATAAACACAATTGCTTGTACACAGGCTCTAAGTATCAACTTTGTAAGTAGGGCATGTTGGAGTCATGACTAGACAACAATTCATCTGAAAAAGATTTTAGTGGACTGCAAGTTCATTGAGTCAACCATGATATGGCCACCAAAAATAAATGTAGTCTTGGGATTTATTAAGAAATTCTTAATGTTCAGTGAGTGAGGTAAGAGTTTCATTGTATACTACTTTGAAGAGACATCTGAAGTATGTGTTTATTTCTGGGGAAATCATATTTTAGGAAGGACCTCAAAAAGCCAGAGATTGTCCAGAGGAGGATAACAAAGCTGGCTTTGAAATCACAGCATGGGAAAATTAGGGAAAAGAACTGGTGATGTTTAGTCTGCAGAAGAGAAGGGCTAAGAAGGACATCATGGCTGTTTCTAAGCAGTTGAAGGGCCTTCATGTGGAAGAAGGAATAGACATGTTTTATTTGACTTTAGAGGGCAGAACCAGGAACATGACTGAAATTTGCAAAGAAGCACATTTTAGTTTGATGTGAGAAAAAGTTCCTAATAATTAGGAATATCAATGCACAATGGTTTCCTTTAGGACGTGGTGAGTGGCCCTTCACTGGAGATTTCCAAAAGATAGTCGACCATTTGTCAGGTATATTGTAGACAGTATTCTTGTTCATGTATGAGTTGAACTAGAAGACCTCTGAAGACCTGTGCAACTCTGTGATTCTGGGTAGTAAATCGGAGGCAATTTCAGGAACCTTCATTTAATTCATTCCTTATTTAGGGCTGGTTCCAGTACATAGAAAATGATTTTATTGCAGGGCACTTTTAAAATGCAGCTTCTTAAAATATAAAAACTACCAGGATCTTTCATGATACATTTATTTAGTGCCCTTTTGAGATAAAGATGTATCCTAACCTTACTATCAATGGGTTATAAGTTCACTTGAAAACATTTCTGCTTACTCTGAAGGATATTCATAGAGTGTTAGTTTCCTTATTCAAAGAATATAGTTTTGAGAATGACTTTAGCTTGACTGATATGAACTTAAAGAACTATGAGATTTATTACTTGCTCAGAATTATTTTCTTTTAACCATAGATCAGAGGAGTCCCATTCAATAATAGTAAAACCTTTTCCAAAATCCCAGTCTCAAGAAAACATTCTGTTTCTGTCAATGGTTCCTTTATATGGTGTTAAATCAAGCATAGTGAAATACCTGGATACTAGAGGCATTCACCTATTTCTACTTTTTTTCTTTTTAGAAAGTGATGATAACCAGAGTATCATTGAAGATGTAGAGATTTTTCTAGGTAATCAAGATAGTAAGAAGAAAGCCAAAAGATGTCAACATTGAAATAGCCCTGTTCTTCCCAAGAAATCCTTACAGAGTTAACGTCAGGTGTAAAAGGGTTTTTTTTTGGACCATTCTTTAAGATTGTGACTCATTTTAAGGCTATTATCAATGAAATCTACATGCTATTTGTTGGCAGGAAGAGCTTCAGAGGTGATAATCCCACTATCTAACATTTCTATAAAGATTTCATCGAATCCTCAAAACCACTGGAAATATCATGCCCATTTTTGTAAAAGAGGAAACAAGTTCAAAGATGTGAGATGAATTCCATGGTCATATAGCCAGTAAACATTGAAGAGGATTCAAATCCACACATGTGCTGATTCACATTCTGTTCGCTTCACTAGACCAAGATTTTTCTCTAAGACATATTGAAGTGATCTCTGAAATCCAAAACATTCTCCTTTTCCAAAGCTAATGGCCAGATTGCTCCAGACAAGTTTCATTTCCCTTTGTCCTCGAATCTCTGACATGCTGGGCCCACAAGGCATATCTCGTGAGGATGCTTTTTTTTTTTTTCAGATTCATTTACTTTTTCCACATAGCTCTGAATACTTCCTGTCTTCCCAAATGAAACATTAGGTGGATAACCCTTACTCTAACATAATTCTATAAAAACATGAACTCACTGTTTCATGAATAAATTCATCTTTTATTTATTCATTCATTTCTTTATTGGGAGGCAATCAGGGTTAAGTGACTTGCCCAGGGTCACACAGCCAATAAGTATCTGAGGCCCCAGTTGAACTCAGGTTCTTCTGACTCCAGGACTGGTGCTCTATCCAAGGTGCTCAACACATTCATCTTTTATATAATTAACTTATAGCTGTCCAGGGAATGTGTACTGGTCTAAGAGTCAGGAGACCTGAGTTCTAAGTCATGACTGTTCTAACTTGCTTGTGTGACAGTAGAATAACAATAACAACTATCTTTATATAGTACTTGAAGGTTTGAAAAGTGCTTTGGAAATTTTACCTCATTTTATCCTGATAATTCTGAGAAAGAGTTATGTTATCCCTATTTTATATATGAGGAAGCTGAAGCAGATAGATAGATTAAGTGACTTGTCTAGAATCACAAAGCTAAGAATCCAAGGCAGGATCTGAACTCAGGTTTTCCTGATTACAGGTCCAATGCTGTACCACTTCACCATTATGTGCCTCAGTTTCCTCATTTGTAAATGGAGGGGCGTGGACTAGAATATCTGTAAGACCCCTTTCAGTATCAACATGTTTAGTATTAAATTACTGTAAAACACATTATTTATCACTATTTGACTTAGTTTTTTGAACATTTTTTAGACATGAATATTTTTTGCTAAATTTTATCTTTCAAAAGTATGGTACCAAGTTACTGACCCTTGTTTTTCTTGAATACATGGAGGTTTGGAAGACTGGACAGGAAGAGGGTAAAGGGTTCTGAGAAGGTCCTTATTTCAAAAATATCTACTCCATACTTTCCAGAGAAATTAAATAGTCCTATGACAGTAATTACAATATTGGTGTGAATTACCTCCAAACAAACATCTAGTATCTACTCCCTAGTAGCTTACTCCATGGTAAAGGAGTAGGAAATACATAATTTGTGTACATGTGGGAGACAGTTGGGGAGAAGAGGCACTTTTGGAGTAGGGGACATTCTAGGGAGAGTGGATGGGAATAAGAAATCTGAGTGCAGGGCCTCAAATATCTCAAAAGGAAGCATGAAAGTGAAGGGACACTTTTTTTTCTGGGATAACAGAAGTACAGGAATGGAAGTTTCAGGAGTCAGAATCAAATTTTGCTTCCTTTTCAATTTTTCTGGAACAGGGACTTGAGTGCTATGTCAGACTTGGGCATTAAGAATATCCCTTTAGCAGCTGTGTGGGGATGGAATTCAGAGAGGAGATATTAGGAGCTGAGAGACCAATTAAGATGCTCTTGCCGTAATCCAGGAAAAGAGATGAGGAGAGTTTGAGCCAGGGAGCTGGCTGTGTGAGTAAAGAGGAAGAGCCTGAGACGAGACATGTTATAGAGGGAGAATCAACACAACTTGCAAACTGATTAGATATAAGGTGAGAGGGAGGGAAGAGTTCGGGATGATTCGCCAGATTTGAGGGTGAGTGTCTAGGAAGTCAACAGAAACAGGGAAGTCAGGAAGAGGCCTGGATTTTAGACACAGTTGAATTTGAGGTATGGATGGTCACTCATTTAATCAGTAAATAAATATTCATTAAGCACTTACTATGTGCTGTCACTGTGCTAAGTACAAGTGCTGAGGTTAAGAGTAAAGGAAGAAAAAGATTTGGTTAAAGACAAAAGAAGAGGGATTTGTATTTGCAATTCCTCTGAGGATTGAGAAAAGGAACATGATTGAGGGTTAATGTGGGGGCCATGATGTGAAGGAAAGAGCTAAGAAGGAGACAGAGCTTATGATAACCTATTTTTTTCAATGAAGAATGAGGTAAGGGTTTATGTTACAAAGGAGAAAGGAAGAGGTCAGTGCCCCTTCTAAAATGTGGTGCTCAGAAAGAAACATAGTGCTCCAAATGCCCTTTTGACCAGGGCAGAATAAAGTGACATTATATTCTTTCTTTATATTTGTTTTAATGTAGATAAAGATAGATAGTATATACACAATGGGTATTAGCAGATACCTGGTGTAAATGAATGCATGGCCTAGTGAGGCATTCTCTAACAGTGTTTTACTATTGCATCTGACACTTAACCTGTTTGCCTCAGTTTCCTCAACTGTAAAATGGGGAATATAATAGCACCTACCTCCCTGGGTTATTGTGAGGATCAAATGAGATAATAATTATAAATCACTTAGCACAGTACCTGGTAAACAGCAGGCACTACCATAAATGGTAGCTATTATTAGCCATTTTATTTTTCAAAAATTTTTAAACATTTTTATTTAAAGTTGAGAGTTCCACTTTCTCTGACTCCTTCCCTCCCTCCTCTCCCCCTTCCCTGAGATGGTAAGCAGATATAGGTTATAGATATGCAATTATGTAAAACACTTCCATATTAGTCATTTTGTTCAAGAAGACGAATAAAAGAAAATGAAAGAAAGTGAAAAACAGCATGTTTCAGTCTATATTCAAATAATATCAAATCTTTCTCTGGAGGCAGATAGTATGCTTCATTATTAGGCCCTTGGAATTGTCTTGGATCATCGTATTGCTGAGAATAGTTGTCATTCACAATTCTTCATCAAACAATATTGCTGTTACTGTATACAATGTTCTCCTGGTTCTATTCACTTCACTATGTATCAGTTCATATAAGTCTTCCCAGGTTTTCCTGAAATCATTCTGCTTGCACTGCCATTTCGTATAGCATAATAATATTCCATTACAATCATAACACAACTTGTTTAGCTATTCCCCAAAAGATAGGCTCTCTTCAGTTTCCAATTCTTAGCTATCACAAAGAGCTACTGTAAATATTTTTGTACAATTAGATCCTTTTCCCTTTTTGGGGGATGTCTTTGGGATATAGACCTGGCAGTGGTATTGGTGGGTCAAAGGGTATACAGTTTTATAGCCCTTTGGGCATAGCTATAAATTGCTTTCCAAAATGGTTGGATTGGTTCACAACTCTACCAATAGTTTAGCTATTATTATTATTATTATTATTTTTTTAAGCAATTGGGGTTAAGTAACTTGCTCAAGGTTACACGGCCAGTTATTTCTGGGTGTGGTGCTGAGTGTCTGAGCCCGGGGATTTGATCTCCAGGTCGTCCCAACACTGGAACCGGTGCTCTTACTCGCTGAGCCACCTGGCCACCCCTAAGCAATTGGGGTTAAGTAACTTGCTCAAGGTTACACGGCCAGGTGTTTCTGGGTGGGTGCTAAGTGTCTGAGCCTGGCATTCGATCTCCAGGTCTTCTCAACACTGGAACCGGTGCTCTTACTTGCTGTGCTACCTGGCCGCCCCTTAGCTATTATTTTAATTCTAGTCAGGAGAAACCTTCATTCAGGTCAAAAAGATTTAGTCTGAAATGAAATGTTATCAATTCGATAAACATTTATTAACGTTAAGACACTAGATACAAGGATTTACAAGTCACGTATTATAGGGTAGGTATGGTGCTAAGTGCTTTACAAATGTGATCTCATTTGATCCTTACAAGAATCCTGGTAGGTGCTATTATCATCCTAATTTTACAGATGAGAAAACAGAGGCAAAGAGAAACTAAGAGACTTGCTCAGGTCACACAGCTATTGAGGATCCAAGGCCAAATTTGAACTCAGGTCTAACTTCAGACCTGGTGCTCTCTGCACTGTGCCACTCTAGATGCAGAAGAAATGACTAGCTGAAAGGAAGAAAGTGTTTTTCACTGGTGAGGTGGTGGTGGTGGAATTGGGTACTGTTAGAGAAGACACTATGTCACTGGTTCTTTAATGGAGGGAGAAACTTTAAGAGGAAGGAAAAGGGTGTGGACAGAAGCTCTTTCCAGGCACTAGGGATGGCATGAACACGGGGGAGGACAGGACAAGAAACATCCATTCATCTCTCATAGTTGATCAGAGGTCTAATACTCTGCTTACACAGTCCAAGTTGGATATACTGTGGAGGACTGGGGAACTGAAAGGAGCTTTGTTAAAGGTCAGATTCTGAAAAGAAGGCTTTATTCTCCTCACTATTCTGGAGCAAGGCCTTCTATCACAAAATCATGAAAAGAACTCTCTGCTAATTGTTTTGTGGTCTCTTATTTTGTCCATTTTCCTCAAGCAATTCTTCCACTGTACTGGGTGTTTTGGTCCACAAACATACATTAATTTGTACTTTTTCTGTGGTCTGCAAAATCTTTAATTTCTTCATTATACTATCCGACCACTTTCTGGGCATCCATTCTAGACATGTTTAGGAAGCCAACTTGCATGTTTCAAGATTTTTCTCACTTTGTTTCTGGGAGCTCATTAAATCTTAAAGGCTTTTTTTTTTTTTTTTTAAACTGATGCTAAGTATAATGCCAATGACTTTTATCATTCAAAATTGAATCTTCAAGTATCACCCATTTATTCCTCACTTCCTGTGGGGGTAGGTGCCATATTATTGTACAAATTCTGTCACAGTATAGCATTGTATTCCAACTTTGTAATGCACGTTGGCTCAAAGCCATCAAAGATCAGTCGAAACCTAAGATGCTTTGGGAAAAAGAAAAGTCATTGCAGGCACTCTAATGCTTACGTGTTCCAACTTTGTCACTGACCATCTGTGTGACTTTAGGTGAATCATTTAACCACCTTTAGTTTGCCTGTTATTAGAATGGGGCTAATACCTCTCATCTCACCCTGTCAGTAAGAACCATTATCAGGATCAAATACTATGGAAGTGAGAGCCCTCTGAAAGGGAAGATGACTTTATGTGCCAAGCCCCTACCAGCTATTTCTTAATTACCTTACAATTAATATTATCTTAATAAAATCAGATCCTATGAAAAATGCTTTTGTCAGTGCTCACTTTAAGAGAGGAGGAGCTTTCAGGGTGGCTAGGTGGCGCAGTGAATAGAGCACTGGCCCTGGAGTCAGGAGGACCGGAGTTCAAATCTGGCCTTAGACACTTAACACACACACACACACACACACACACACACACACACACCAAAACTAGCCCTGTGACCTTGGGCAAGTCACTTAGCTCCAACTGCCCTCCAAAAAGTGAAAAAAAAAAGAGTGAGGAGCTTTCTCTTACTGCTTCTTCTTTTCTCTCTAAGATTCAAGAAATGGAATTTTCACATGGAAATTCATACTTTTTAATGTCCTACTTTTCAATGATGTATAGCTGTAGTAGAAAGGACCAAAGTGTAGGGCAGGGATGGCTAAGTTTAAGGACTTGATGAGACATGGGACCCTGTAGAGGTCTGAAAGCTGTAAGGAAGATGGCACACTTGCCTTTTCTGACTATAAACCTTCCACTTTACAAAAATGTCAGCCTTCTCCTTATTGTATCATAAATGTACCATATTAGTGCATTTAGAAGCCTTTTGGGTTTCCTGTCTGGCCACAAGGTGAAGTTTTGTTTTGGACACCTTTGAATTAACTGAAAGTAAGCTGTACTACCTGTAACAAAGATCTAACAAACAAAGTGACTGCTTGTCACTTAGGGTATGGCAAAACAAATTGTGGCACATGATTGCAATAGAATACCACTATACTATAAAGAACATGGAGAACAGAGAGAAACATTAGAAGAACTGTATGAAGTGATACAGAGAATAAAACGTAGAATCAGGGGAATGACATACATAAAGACTACAATGATGTAAATAAAAAAATGCCCCCAAATTTAGCTGAACTAAAATTAATTGCAATGATAAAAATTCTGGTCCCAGGGAACAGCTGAACAAACTAATTTCTGTCCTCTTGGTAGAGACAATGAAGAAAACAGGAGTGGGGTATTGCATATACTGACAGATATACTGTTGTAATATTCTGATATAATCTCACAATACATATAAAATGGTATAATAATACTGATATAATTCTGTTAGTTGCTTTTACTTTACTGGGTTTCTTTGTTACAAGGGAGAATAACAGTGAATATACTGGGAAATTATTGTGGTATAAAAAATAAAGGCATTAATAAAACAATAAAATAACAATTAAAAATGTTGATTTCAGAATGATCATCACATCATTCTATTCTTTCCTTGCGATCCTTCCTATGTTGGCATCAGGTTTGTATTTACTGTTAGGCATCAAAATTTCTATTATTTGAACCTATGGTTGAAACCACTTCTGCAAGATTCTCCCTTAATGATGATGCTAAATTCTCCACCAGAACATTGGCATTTAGCATAAGACATATTCCAATAAAGTTTTAGCTTTAGTCATTGTGTTAGCTTTCTTACTGAAAGCTGCAATTGGGTATAATTGTAATGTTTCATTTGTTTTCCTTAATTATGATGAAAAGCTGTTTTCATTGTTCTAAGTTTGCTTTGTATGGAACAAGTGATACACTGTGGATGAGGGAGAGCTGGTTCTTTTGAACAGTGAATGTGGAAAATAACCATAGATTCAGGAGTGGCTAAACAAGTTATGATACAGGATTGTGATGGAATATTATTATGCTATAAGAACTGATGCATGTGATAAAATCAGAAAACAAAAGGATAGGGCACATAGACTGGGCTTATGATTTCTTTTTTTAAATTTATAGAATAAAACAAGCATTTCCATAATAGTATAAAACAAGATGATTACACACGAAACTGCAAATCTATTATGTACAACTTGCTGTTCCTTTTAAATATAGAATAAAGTTATATAAATTTCTTTTTTTTTCTTCCCTCCTAGATTAAGATTTAGGAGAATGGGTGGAGAAGATAAAGAAGGGACTATAAGAGACATGGGTAAAATAAGAAGTATGAGGGTAAGGAGAGAAGATAAGGTAATAAGGACAGGGCAAAAAGAGAAGCTGAGAAGGAAAACAGTGAGTAAAAATAAAATGGAAGGAAATTCACAAATAGTAATTATTATAAGCAGATTTCTTTGTGGTGGCAAAGAACTGGAAATTGTAGGGATACTGATCAACTGGGGCATGGGCTGAACTACTTGTGGTATATGATTGTGGAACTATGATTTCACTGGTATTGGGAATTCCCAGGATTTCTGATTTTATCACATACATCAATTCTTACAGTACAATAATATTCCATCACAATTGGGAAATTTCATCTACCAAAGCATCTTTTCTACAATTTATACAAAATTGTAAAGCAGAATCTGGAAAATCAAATCCAACAATATAAGTGGAAAGAACAATAAAACATTTAAAATTGAATGCTGTGAAATTATAATGATCCAAAATTGCCCAAAAGAAGAGAAATAAGAAGGTGATTTCCTCCATATTTTTCTTTTTTTGCAGAAGTGGGAGACTATGGGTTTGAAACACTGTAGATAATATCAGATTCTCCCTCACCCCCCCGCCCCATGTATTGGTTAGTTATACACAAGTGTTTTCTTTCTTTTTCATTCTTTGTTATAAGAGATGCCTCTTTAGGAGGGAAAGAGAGAAGGAAATACACTGGGAAATGCAAGTGATCTAAAAATCAAAAGAACAATGAATATTATTATTATTATTAGCTAGCATTTATATAGCACTTTTAAGGTTTACAAAGTCTTTTGTATCTGTTATCTAATTTACAAAACAGCGAATGTGGAACCTTCTTTCCCATTGAGCCCTAAAATTTATTTTCCTTCTATTTTCATTTTCCACAATTGACAATGTCATTGGCATCTATGCAATTAAGGTTAATGTCTATTCTGGGGAATGGAGATTATAAGCAGACATTATCACAGCAGGGCCTGGTCTAGATATGTTTACATAGTGATATTTTTACAAAATTAGAATCAGGATTAGAACTCAATATTTCAGAGTAATTTTAATCTGAAGTTATAATGGCTATAGAATTACACAAGCAAGATAATGTGTGAACTTCACTCTCATCTTTTTTTACATAAAAAAATCTTCCTATCAATTCCTTTCTTGATCTGCCTTATAAAAAATAAACTCATCAATGCTTTTGATAACATTGTTTTCATTTCCCATGACACTCTGCTAATAGAGCTGTCCCTTATAGTAAGTTAGGTAAAAGAAACAGCCTCATTCCACACTTGTGGTCTACCACCTCTCTACGGCAAGGAGAGAAGTATGTTTCAAGACTGAGAGTCAAAATGGGTCACTGTATGGATATGAGTTCTGAGGTCTTAGTGTTGTTTTCTCTTATTGTGGTCATTATTCTTCTTGTTTATTTCACTCTGCATAAATTCATATCATCTTTCCAAGTGCCTGCATTCTTTGTCTTTTCTTATGGTGCAAAAGTTCCATTATATTTCACATGCCACAATTTAGCCATTGATAGTTATCCACTTGCCTTTCAGTTTTTTTTTTTTTTTGTTACCTCAATGTCCACTATTAGTAATATGTTCTTTGTGGGGTCTTTGTCTTTGACCTGCTTGGAGTAAAAGGCCTACTTTGGCATTGCTTGGATGGGGGTATTAATAGTTTAGTCACTTTTCTCATAGATTTGCTATGTTTTACCATACCACAAAATGACCTTAATCCTCTCCTTACTTTCCTAGAGGCATAGTCATAGTCTAGAGCTCACTTTCTAGAAGCAGCCCAAGTTTCTCAGAGAATTTGGACTTGGGTACAGAGATAGATTTGTATGATGTGCCAAGAGTGTCTGAATTCAGCACTTTTAACTATAGAAGGACTCCAGGCTTATCCAGTCAGTCTCTCTAGCAAGGCAGGAACTTTGTATTGCCTATGATGCAAATAAGTACAAAACATTGGGGAAAGGATAGGATGGATGGGTTGCTAATAGATTCTAATACACACACAAATTTATTTGGTTACAAAATATTTTACTATTATATCTTAATCTAGAGATGAAGGAAATCTCTGCTTGGACTGCCTGAATCATAAATACTCTAGCAAATGTAAATTAGATATCCATTCATACTAATGAATTCATAGTACTAGCAATATATTCAGTTTAGATTGGTTGCTATTTTTGTAGATCCTGTTTTATAGATGAGGAACCTCAATGTATGCATTTAGTGCCTGGCTCAAATCCATGAAGCCAGAAAGTCTCCAAATCAGAATTTGAACTCAAATCTCCTGGCTCCAGCCCTCTTTCTCTTGCACCATTGCTGGCACAAATGAATCCACAATCAACTCCCAGGGTTACTGGATATTTGTAATATTAAGAAAATGGCTTCTGAGACTAAATCACTGTTTCCTCTCTTTCTTCCTCCCTCACATCTGGTTAAGACATGAGATCAATCAATCCATCAACACTTATTAATGAAATGACTAAAATGTGGACAGTGCAAGAAAGAAAAAGAGAACCTGGGGACATAGATCATATAGAAATTGAATAATCTCCTTATAAATAAATAAAATCATTTTATATTTTAAAGCTTAGTATGTACATTTCCCAAGCCACAGCAAATGGCTTTGGGGGAAGTGATAAGGGACCTGTACGTATTGCTACCAATATAGCATAAACACTTGGAAATAAAATGCTCCTTTTGTGTTATCAAGACGAGGCACCATTATAGCAAGAACCAGGAATAAACCAGATATAACTATGCCAAAGAAAAACCATAAAATCTGTGAATAAGTTAATGAAAAAAATATGAAAAAGAATACTTTGTCAGAAAAAATAAATTTTGTATTATTCTATAATCTTGTGCTAAACTACTTGATACATTTAACAAATTATTCATGGGAATGATGAATTTGTTTATATCCCATGGTATTAGGTGAACTGAAGATTTTAAATCATTACTCTAATATCATTATAGGTAGGTAGTGAAAATTTACATACTAAACACTTCCACAATATGATAGAAGTAGTATATATTTTCCTAATATTGTGGTGTATTTGTTGTTTTATCTCTATAAAACTTATTAACTTTATAACATTTATAAAACCTTATTTTGTTGTACTTGTTGAGTCAATTAAGCTGTGTCTGATTCTTCATGATCCCATTTGGGGTTTCTTGTCAAAGATACTGAATGGTTTGCTATTTCCTTCTCCAGCCCACTTTTACAGATAAGGAACCGAGGCAAACAGGGTTAAGTGACCTGCCCAGAGTCACATAGCTAATAAGTGTCTGAGGCTGGATCTGAGCTCATCTTATGAGTCTTCCTGATTCCAAGTCCAGTACTTCATCCACTGTGCCACCTAGTTGCCTATAAAACTCATTATTTGAGGAAGAATTTGCTAATCTGTAAAATGGGAGGGTAAAAATAACTATACCACACATTGCAAACAGAAATGAAGGGTGGTAGATAACTTGCTTTCATATATGTATTCTACTGATAACAGAAAAGGCAACAAATAGAATTGTTTGAAATCAAAACAACTCCTCCTACTGATGTCATGACAATTCCTTTAAAGAAAGTTGAATATTTCAATTAATAATTAATAATCACACAATTATTTATGGTTCTTACATAATTGCTTAAGGGGAACTTTAAGGAATGTGTTTTCCAAATGGAGATTATATGAAACACTCCCTCCCCCCCCAATTCATAGACTGTTGTTGTTGTTTTAGTGTAAAAGGCAGCTTGATATTAAAGAAAAGATGAAAAGCAACCACTGATTTCTGGTAGAGCTACACTTGACTTGATTTATGATCACAAACTGGAATATCAGGTCAGGAGCATTCAGAAGAGTGTGGCACTTGGAGTTAGGAGAGCTGGATGCGAATTCCAGCTCTAGTTTCTTGAACTTGAACAAGCCACACATTTTTAAAGTCTCAATTTCCTATTCTGCAATAAGGGAATAATAATACTTGCATGACCTACTTTCATGGGGTTGTTCTAAGGAAAGCACTTTGTAAACCTTTCTTACAATAAAAATGTAAGTTATTATTACCTGGTTCCATACAGCTAAAATAATATTTGATTTATTGAAGCAAATGTCATGATGACATTTCTGACTCTGTACATTTTTGTAGGGCTTAGAGATCTCTGAAAACAAATTGTGCCAATCTATGGGGAAGGATTTCTACACTTGCAGTGATGGAGAAATCATTCTTCAAAAGAGCTACCATCTGACTTACCAAGTCTAATGGGTCCCACCTGCCTTATATTTTCCTGCAATCAAGACCATTCTTTATGACACTATTTCAAACTTAACTTTCTATGTGACTTTAGCTAAGCCACAGAATCTTTTTTTTCCTTATCTTAATATAGCCATCTTTACAATAAATATGCCATCATTACTAAGAGCATTTAGGATTTTTGTGAAATAGCTAAAGGGAAAATTGTAAAGTAGGGTGAAAGATTTGATATATTCACAAAACACTGCTACCTCTCTTGCCAAGTGGAGTAAGAAATTGCTTGCTGATTTCCCCTTTCTGTTGTGACCTAAACTTCTGATTTATGATAATAGATGACACCCATTTCCTCTATTTTACTTAGCACTCCTGTAGGACTACAGGATTATTACTACAAAATGGATTCCAGAGGTACATAGGGATGGTGCTACCTGAGTAAGTCAGTGTGTCTGAATAGTTGTCTCAAATATAAGGGATGGAAGGACCAACATCAATGAGAGCTTTTTATTAGACCAACTCCCAACCTTTGGCTCATTGGAGAATATCTGACAGGGTTTATGAGAGCTGCTCTCTCAAGGCTTCTTGTCTAAGCACGATAACCTTGGATGAAATTCCATCGTATCATGACCTCCTCCCACCCCCATCCCTCAAAAGGACTAATTTTATGACCAATAAATTATTCAATGCTATCTAAATTATAAATGCCAATATATGAAAAGGAGTATTTTAACTAGGACATTCCTCACATGAAAAGTAATTTATTATGCTGGATAACATAGACAGCAACAAAATAATACTGCTAATATAGTTTATTAATACCTTTCCTATAGGGGTGACACTAAAGAGTTCAACAAAGAGTTTTATTGTTTTTCGGAGAGACTCTACAAACCTCAATCAAGTGATCTGAAATTCTGTAAAACACATGCTCGTTCCTTAACTTCAATTTCCTTCAGTAGTTTTATAGATCCCTTAGGCCAGACAGAGCAGAAACAGATGGCGCTCTGGAGAACTTTACAGTGCATGCCTGCAATACCACAATAAATTTAAAAGTTTTGCAGATAGTGAGCTTCTGGTATTAATCCTGATATGAAATGGTTCTGACTATACTATGGCATTTTCAAATTTTTTAATCTGTTTGCTAATCACATCAGCTAAAATATTTTCAAAACTCAATCTCAAAATTCAAAAACCTTGGCAATATCATTCTGACAAGTTGGAAAAGCAGGCCGGCATCTGTTTATATACCATTGTGCTTTTCCCTGAGGCCTACCTTGCCCCATAAATTGTTCTACTGGTGTGAAAAAATACAAGTCAGGTCTGAAAAAAAAAGGTCTCCTCTTAAATCACAACCATATTTGCCGGAGAAAAAGAAGACAACTGCATATTTAAAGGAGTAGCAAAGCACGCCACTCTATTTTTCCTTTATTATTTTTCTTCCTTAAATGATTTTCTTATTGTCACACTACCTAAGTTTCACTGATGTCATGACAATTCCTTTAAAAAAAGGTGAATATTTAAATTATTTATGGTTCTTATGTAATTGTACTAAGGGTAACCATACATGGAGGTTCTCTGTAAGAGAAATTTAAAATCAATTAACTTTAAAGAATGTATTTTCCAAATGGAGATTGTGTCAAATACTCCCTTCCCCTCAAATTCATATGTGAATTGAGTACCAAAGCATGAGTGAGGCCAAAATAATCAGAATATGCAAGAAAACAACACCAAAAACAACAAAACACCACCTTAACTATCCAGAAATGGTCTTCTTGAGTCCTTAAGAATCCAGAAGAATGCCTGATCTAGAAGGGGGAGACATCTCTTTTCTAGTGGCAAAGAACCTTCAATTTTGGCTATCCCTGTCTGAATGACTGGTAGGGGCTCTGAAAGGCCAATTTTCCCCCCTTTACCTCTCTAAAATGGAGATGCTTAGAAGAAGTGACAAGGAAGACAAAGGGGAAATAAAGCAGAGAGTAAGGGCAGAGGGTAGTAGACACTAAAACACAGGAGTGAGAGTGGCATTATTCAATTACTAGAAGAAACAATGGGGGAAGGGGAGGAATGAAAAGCAACAGCCATTCTAACTTCAGGAAAAGAGATAGAAGAGGTAAGAGAGAGAAGCCTTGAGCACTAGGAAGAGTGAATATCTACCTAACCAGGAATAAAACACTTGTGTGTATTTGGATGGAGAGAAGTAGAAGGTAAAGGAAGATCATTTACATTTTAGCAGTCCTTTAGGTTTTTAAAAATTGAAACTTTTTTTAGAGATGATAGAATTCATGCTAATCATGATGCTGAAAAGAGGCAATGAGTCAGAGAGGTGATTGCATGGCTGAAGGTCAAACTCAGAATGGGAGATAGGGAATCCTGGGTTCCGAACAACCAGGATTGGAGAGGACAATGATGGTAAGACTCACAGTTCTTAGGGAAACTGAGGGTTCATAAGAGAAATAAATAAGCCTTTCAAGTTGGGGTTAACTCGGAGAAGCTATCAAAGGTCTGAGTATCTAGACAAAGGAAAGGCTAATTCTGAGTAATTCTGTGAGCAAAACGTGGAGGCTTTGGAGAGCCATGATCTGGAGTTTGACTGTTCAAAGGGAAAGCAGTTTTAACTGGGAAAAAAAGAAGCAGACCTAGGCATCAGCCATAAAAGATCTTGCCTCCACGATCAAGGGTGATGAGTAAAAATACTTCCAGTCTTAGGGTTGAAACCAAGGGTGAATTAGAAAGAAAAAATGCAAGTGACTCTAAAGGTCTGAATTGTTTGAGTCTGCATCAAAATTACTTAAGTAATATGTACTGTATTTTTTTTTTTAACATAATTTGTGCTTTGAGATTTTCCTGCACCATAGCAAAGTAATTTGTATAACTTAAAAGACTGATCAAGATAATTAAAACTTCCACTTAAGAATCCTTTTTGGTTTTTGCTTTTTGGAGGGGGGAAGGTGGGGCAATTGGGGTTAAGTGACTTGCCCAAGGTCACATGACTAGTTTTTTTTTTTGTTGTTGTTGTTATGCCTGAGGCCACATTTGGACTCAGGTCCTCCTGACTCCAGGGCCGGTGCTCTATTCAACTGTGCCACCTAGCTGCCTCTATAAGATTTTTTCTACATCATTCTTGACTGTCTAAATAACATTGTCTCTATAAGAATACTTCCAATGATAGGAAGCTTATCATCTTACAGTCTATTCTGTTGGTTAGAAGGCTCCTTCTTATACTTGGTTACAATCTGCCTTCCTTCTACCTCCTGGTCCTTGTTTTGCCCTATGGAGCAAGGGTTTTTAGCCTTTTTTTTTGTTTCATGGATTCCTTTACCAGTTTGATGAAGTCTATGGACTCCTCAGAATAATATTTAAAATACATATAATTGCATACACAAGATTATAAAAGAGGCCAATTATATTGAAATTAAAATATATATATTTTAAAGAAAAATAGTCCATGGAGTCCAAGTTTAGAACTCATGCTCTAGAGAGGGTTGGGGAACCTGTGGCCTTGAGGTCACATGTAGCCCTCTCGGGCCACAAGTGTGGCCCTTTGACAGAAGTTCTGTTAAGTTTGGATTCAGTCCAAGGTCTGCACTTGAGGACCTAGAGGGCCACATGTGGCCTTGAGTCTGCAGGTTCCCCACCCGTGCTCTAGAGTAACATAGACTGAGTTTATCCTCATAACCATTATTTTCAAATATTTAAAGACAATTACTGTGTCATCTTTCCCCTTCAGGCTTATCTTCTCCTTGGCTATCTATTCTTGGTCTCTTCAACCAAGTATCACACGAGATGGTTTACAGATTCATGAAAAACTGGATTAAGTCCACTTTTTCAATGTCTCTTAAATTTGGTGCCCAAAAGTGAGCAGAGTATGTGCCAGGTGTTGTCTCACAAAGGGTAAGTAAAGTGAGAGCATTAATTTTCATAATCTGAGTATTAAAATTCTATTAATGCTAAGATTTTGTTTGGTTTTATTTTTGTTTAGAAGTTTCACTATACTGTTGGTACACGTAAAGTCTAAGAAATATGAAAACCATCAGATCTATTTGCAGAGCAACTGTTTCCAAGCCCAGCCCTGAGGCAAGGATTATGATCCTAGAGGTACAGTTTTAGGAAGAAGCTTCCTTCCACCCCAAATTATTTCCTTCCTTCCACTGCCTCTAACGGTGGTAGTAGCGAAAAATAAGCCAAGTGAAAGGTAAACTAGCCAAGGGCACTTCTGTTTGTGGGTTGCCATGTTTTATTACAGATATGATGTATAATATGTCAAACACTGAATAAGAGGGTTTATATTTCATCCAACATTACAATTTCAAATAATGCTGATGATGAAAATTTCCTCCAAACAATACAGTTATTGCTATAAACATTAACAGATGAATAGCAGTTTTTTTTTAAGGTGGTAGACCAATTTGTTGTCTGTGGTATATAGATATCCACGTGTAGATACAAATGTTTCATTTGTAAGCCCAATTTGATACACATAAAATATAATTGTAGCATATCTATTCTTTGGTAATATTACTTGGTTTTAAATAGTAAAAAATGAGTTAACAAAAGCAGAGTGCTGACGTGATGTAGTGGTTAAAGAACGTGGCTCAGTTAGGATAATTTGGATTCAAGTCCCTCCTGTGACTAGCTGTGTGACCCCAGGGACATATCGATTCCCTAACAATGTGAGGTGCAGAGCAGGTGCTGATTTATTATAACACCTATTATCATAGTAGCTAGGAAGTGATACACAGAAGACATTTACTAGAGGATCTGAGATATTCTTTCTTGAGTGTAAAGTGATTTGTATAATGGTATGTTAATAGAGACTACTTTTGTATTACCTCCCATTCCTTACTACTTCTAGAACTGTCCCAGCTATTTAAAGACTATACTAAAAGAGCAGGAAGTAATAAAATAACAAAGGAAAATAAAGTCCTGTTAGCACCTAGCAACACATATAAAGTTGACTGAAACACATTTTAATATTCATTTCACTATGAATTGTAAATAGCGATACCACAGGTCTCAAGGGATAAGACAGGGCTCAAATTTTCTAAAATGGAGGAGGGAAGGAGGGATAAGACACTGAAAATGGGTAGTGGTATGAATATATATATCTATATATATCTATTAACACAACTCCCACATATTTAGAACCCTAACCTTAAATATATCCCATGTTTTTAACAAAAACAAAATTCCAATCAAAGTGAAAAATAAATCCAAACAAACACAGCAAATTTATTCCAATGGGTGTATGTGTAGGAGGTGGGGTTAATGAGAGTGCACCATTACTGGGGAGGCAGTGAACCAAGACATAGATGGCAGTGGGTGATTTACATCATGACCTTCTCTCCTTCCCATATCCTGGGGTGGCTTTGTAAAGATGCAGGATCCAATCTTTTCCTCACTTCATTGGACACCAATCAAATGCATCCTACCCCAGTGCTGTTAAACAGGCCCATGGAAGTTCCCTGAAAGGCAGGGTCCCACAATTCTATGAGCCCCTCTGACTAAAGCCTGAGCAGGGGTGCTAGGTTGCCTAGGGTCTGATTAAGCTTGCTAATAATAGTTCTGGGGGAGGAGGGCAGGGTAACAACCTTATACTTTTGCTACACCTATGATCTTAGCTACCAGGGCATGTCAGTATAGAGATTTAGACACTTAAGAGGTCATTGCCTTTTCTTTTGAGAGAAGGCTTGGCAATAGCAAAGTTGAAGGACCTGGGATTGGATTCTAGCTCTTCCACTTGCTACCAGAATAGAAATTAGTATCTAACAGAATTTCTACTCCTGACCATATTAATTGCAGTTTTAATTTTAATTAATTCCAGTGAAAAGACCTCTGGATTTGCATTCAGGAGAAATTAGTTCAAATTTTCCCTCTTTTGTTAACTACTCCTGTGATTTTGGGCAAGTCACTTAACACAACTATCTGCAAGATGAAGGCATTCCAGCTCTTAATCTAGGATTCTATGATCTTGCATTTGTCTCATTAAAATCATGCCTTGTATGTGCCTGAAGAGTAACTTAAGCTTAACAAACATTGAATGGAACCCATTTGTGTTGGGCGCCCAAACCATTTAAAATGCTATTCACTTAAAAAAAATGAGAATAAGAGAACAAGAACTAAGACAAAATGACTATCACAGAGGGGACAGGAGAAGTTAGGCCAGTAGCAGCATGCATATTAAGTAAAAATAAAGACTAGGATTGAACTTTCTAAAGGATATTATTAGATAAACATAGTCTTAATGATTTGATTAATAAAGGAAAGACGGCTGGGGTTGAAAGGGGAAATCCTTATTCTATTTTTCTTAAAATATAGAACTTACAGACTTCTGCAGGGGTTTTTAAGCTGGGAGTCTGGGAACTTTAAAAATTTTTATATATTTGACGTTTAAGTTCTGATAACTATTTAATCATGGCTTTCTTTGTAAATCCACATATTTTATCTCATACATTTAAAAATATTTTCCTGAAAAAGGAGCAATAGGTTTCACCAGATTGCCAAAGGGTTCTATGATACAAAAAAGGTTAAGAACCTTTGCCCCAAAGTCTGAATATTTACATGTTTCAAAAAAAGCTTTCACTTTAGGTGGAAGTGAATGTTTCTTGATACGTCTGGTTTCATTGTAACATTATCAAAACTTTCTCCCTAATAAACTTAACCACAAGAGTTTTTTTAAGTGCCTGCTTTCTGCTAATTTATAAAAAGCAGAATCCTGTCAGATAAAATTTCATGAAAATGATCTATAAACCAGACTGTCAAAAGTGAAAGGTACTCAGGGCAGTACTTATGCACAACAAATACAGCAAAACCACTGGAAAGGTTTCCCGTTACTGCAGCAACAGAAAGCACGGCAACACAGCTCACGTTACGTGGATTTGCAAGTTACTGTGAGGTCACAGGAAATCCTGAAATGTTTTCCACATTTTCTTTCATACATTTTATGTCAAATTTCCTGCAACTGAAATCATAAACCATCGTCCTGCTGGAACTTCTTCTGAAAGAAAGGAGATCTTCTGACACTCCCTCCCGAACACCTAATAATTCAATTCCTACTCCTGTAACAAGACACTGAAAGACAGGATTGAAAATGGACTATGATAAGGCTGAAATGTCAAATGTGCTGAATCTTTCATAATGAAAACCAAACTGATATCATTGAGACCATTATAAAAACTACATTTAATGGACCAGTGAATGTCTTTTTCTAGAAAAAGAGTAAGCATAAATTATTATATTTAGTAAGTATATATATATATTCAATATTGCTCCAATTTCAGATTCAAGATATATAATCAACTTTAAGTGCACATTTTATTGTATAATCTCTGTGTAAGCAAGTATATAAAATGTATGCACAATGTTTCCAGTTCCTTACAAAGTACCCTTTATTGTTCCTCAAATGCTTATGAGGGGATAAGGGGAACATGGGAAACCTGGAAAAGTAAGTGTTCTTACAAGATTTATCACTTTAAACTACGGAATTCAAAAGCAGCTCAGGCCAGTGAAAAATGATGCTAAAATGTGAATATTTCAGAAGTAAAATAAAAACTGTAGGTCATCATTTATGGAAAAGAATGTTTAGCATACATTACCTCTCCTGACATATCAGGTGCCATAGGAACAGCAGGCCATAAAGATGAGTAGATTCCAAAAAACACCACCCAGAGTGCAATGCTGCCCCAAATTGCTATATGACTGAACTGTGGGAGGGGGAAAGGGGGGAAAGGAGAAAAAGAGGGGGTGTTGAAGTTAATATACTTTTAAAAAAGTGTTGGATTATCATTTCAAGTAAATGATGCAGCTATAACTTTTGTAAATTACTTCTAGCTCCTGATTTTATTCCAAAAGGATTATTTTCAATATTTTGAAAATAATCTTTTTTCCCCCAAGGGTTATATGGCTATTCAGATTCTCACCAAATGCCATTCTCCACTCCAACCCCATAGTCACAATGTATACAGTACTAGAGTTATGAACTAAATGAGAAACTTGTGTGTGCATAGTAAATGGAAGCCAAAGGAAAAATGTCATTTCACATTAACCACTAACCTCTAGAGAAAGTCTCAGTTGGATTAATCAAAAATGCTGCAGAATAAAGAGAACCCCAGTGTGTCTGTGCTCAGAAGTCATTTCTGTAATATACTCAAATGAGGTCACACCCTACCAGCTTTTAACCTTGGAATCAACTTAAGACTTGTTGTCAACTTGTTTCTATTCATCACTAAGTCCTTGTGTTTTCTTTTCTACAACATCTTTTGAATTTGTTCCTTTTGATGTCCCCTATGTGTTCCCTGTACACTTAAGAAACAACCATTGTGGGGGTGGCTAGGTGGCGCAGTGAGTAAAAGCACCGGCCCAGGAGTCAGGAGGACCAGACTTCAGTTCCGCTAACACCCTCCCTTCCCCCCATAAAACTAGCTGTGTAACCTTGGGCAAGTTACTTAACCCCAAATACCCTCCAAAAGACAAAAAAAAACTAACAAAAAAACAAACCAACAAAACAAAAAACAACCATTGCTTCTTATGTATGACCCATCAAATTAAATCTTAACTTACCTATATATTGCACCAGCCTCATTTCTTAATACTTAAGATATATTGCCAGCTCTGTCCAAGCAAACTTAGTTGCTCATCTCCTTGCTTTGCATATACAACCCCTTTCCTCCAGTTCCCCTGGAACTGGAATTTCATCTTTAGATGAATTCATGCCATTGCCTTCAAACTTTTATTAAAAAAAAAAACTCTTCAAAGAAACTTTTCAGTGATTAATCTAATATTACTGCGACCACACTCTTTCATTCTCTATCTATCTTGCATTTAGAGATTCTGTATGGGCTATATTCATTTGTACTCAATGATGTTTAGTTGGCTCATTTCTGGCATACACTTTCCCTTGTGCAGGTTAAACAATTCAAAATTTTGACTGAAATTGCTTAAAAAGTTTTCTCTTACACTTTGGCTTCTTTTTACAAGGTAGTGAGTCAAATATGTAGGACCTGACTAGAGAATAATAAGATCTTGGTGGACCTTGAACCATGTTTTCTTTTTCTTTCTGAGACGCAGCACAGGACTGACTGGAATTTAGGTGGTGTGGACTTGAGTGATCAGTCACTAATTAGCTGTGCAGTAAAGAGAATCTAAGGTTCTTTGAAGGAAGGGACCCTTTAGCTTTGGGTCTTTGCATCCCTAGTACCCAGGCAGAGTGTGGCACATAGCAGAAGCTCAATAAAATCTTTCTTAATAGATACATAACCAAAATAAGACATAGCAATAATGACTCAAAAGTAAACATATATTGCTTTATAATTTCCAAAATATTTCACTGAGCTTCCATTTCCTAATTTGTAAAATTGATTAGATTTCAAGAACTCTAACATCCTTTAAAATTCTACAAGTCTGAGATACCTGTATTTTTGTGTCCTCATATACCTCCTATGCCAATATCAGTGATATTGCCAGTCAATACTTATGTCTGACTCCTTTGGGTTTCATACAAACTTGTAAAATAGTCAGAACCTTAAGATTTAAATGTCAACTAATCTGTGATAATGAACATTACCATAATGAATATGCTAGGTAAAAAGACAAAGTAATTAATGGAGAGAAAAGACAATCATTATTGGACTTGGAGTCAGAAGACTGAACCCCTATTTAATGACCTAGAATCTATAAGCTCATGGGCAAATTAAATCTCTTCAAGCCTCAGTTTCTTTATCTGAATGAGGATAACACACCAAACTGCATATTTTATTAGGCTATTATGAGCATCAAATGTGAGAATGTGTATAAAGTGTTTTGTAATTCCAAAGCAATATGAAAATGTGAAAAGTGATCATCATATATGACTTATAGAGATACAGTAGAACTGATTTTTCATTATTCACAAGACTATTCAAATTGTGACTTGACCCATTTGCTCAATGTTACTTCTAACCTCTTGTTGATTTAGAATCTTTGTTAATATTTTCACTCCCAGAAAAAGCAAATTCCCACTTTTACTTTACAGTCTACTATGATGGGAAAGAAGGGGAAAAAACCCTCTTAAAACCAAAACTTTCTGTTATTTTGCCTGTGCTGGGGAAAGCTGGAAAGCTAGAAGACTTGAGGAATAGAGTGAGGTCTCCATCAATAGCTTTGCCTCAGTCTGTCTCTAGCATGTAGCAGAGTGGGATTCTGGGCAGGAGAGAAAGAATATGGGGACTCAGGAGTTCTTTATTCTCCCTGAGCTGGTTTGTTTAAAGTGGAGCTTTGAAGGATGGCAACAGCATTGGACTTAAGTCTGAAGACATGAGTCTGAGTCCCAACTCTGTCACCAGCCTTGGAACCTTGGGCAGATCCTTTCAGTACACTAACCCACAGAACAAGGACAGTAATATTTGTACTATTTATATAGCAGGGTGTTGCTATAAGAAAAAAAAATTATAGTGGGAAGGTAGTAAATGTGACCCATTGCTATTTGTTTTGCAGCATTATGAATTTCTAAGTTGGATATAATCATATTGAATTGAAAATCACCAAACCAACGATAATTCTTTTGGATTATTTGCTGTTTTGAATTATCCATCCTACTTCTTGTATTAATTAACATGGATATTTGAGAATGAACTGTATATAGACGCTTATCTAAGAATCTAATGGTAACTCGCTGTATTCAATTAGGGTTTCAACTATAACAAAGATATCATTTGACATTTATATTTCTATGGCTCTGGAAAATTACAAGTTGAGATACAAATTACCCTACTATGAGAGGTTAAGTGCCAATATCTTTGCCAAATCCAAATAAGAATTCAGAACTCCCCACCCAAGGAAGTCCATGCAGAGGAAAAAAAGGACACGTACATACAATTTCCCATTTACATATGACAACCTATGAACTAGGTTTTTACTCCAGTGCTTCCTAGCATGCATGGCACTGAAGTTACTAAGTTCTTGAAGACTATATTAGTGGAGTCTAAGTTTTGGCGGAGCCTATATAAAACTGGAAAGACTGTCCTTAGTGACTGAAAATTACCCAAAGAAAAGGTTCTTTACCAGAAGTCTGACCACCAAGTAATGAACTGTGCCCAAAGCGACGCATGAAACCAGTTACTAAGGCCTGAGGGAATTTTCAGCTACATTAATTGAACGAGTATCCACATTGATAAAAATCACAGATTTTTGGTAGTAATCAAAAATCAATGCTAGGTGATGCCTAAAATAAAGAAGAAAATCCAGGAAATTCATCAATGGTACATGTGTCATCCCCACTCTTTCACTGATTTTTTCTCTCCTGTCACCTCTCCTTTTTCATTTATTTCCAATCTCTCACTCTTTACTAGCTCCTTTTCTACTGCCTACAAACATGACCATGTCTCTGATAATTCGAAAAAAAATAAAGCCCATCAATTGATCCTTCCATCCCTGCTAGCTATTGTCTGTCCTTTGCCCTTTGTAGCTAAACTATGAAAAAAGAGGCTCTCCCCAATTTCTTTTAAGGCCCAACTAAAATCCCACCTTCTACAAGAAGCCTTCCCCAGCCTTCAATTTCAGCCTTCTTCTTTGCTTAGTTATTTCTTATCTGCCCTGTATATAGTTTGCTTTGTATATATTTATGTTCATGTTGCCTTCCTTTAATCGATTGTAAGCTCCTTGAGGACAGGATTTGTCTTTTGACTATTTTTGCACCCCCAGTACTTTAACACAGTGCCTTGCACACAATAGGTGCTTAATACACATTATGTTTACATTTATCTCTTTATTAAAGTAATTGGTTATTTAAGTAGAGCTTCCTGTTTTTATTTCTGCTTAATTTTGTATCAATTCATATGACTTTCACTGCTTCTCTGTGTTCTTTATAGTCACCATTCTTTAACTGTACAGTAGTATTACATCATATTTATGTACCACAATTTATTCAGCCATTTCCCAAATGATGAGCACATACTTTATTTCCAATTTTGTGTTGCTATCAGAAAGTACTGTTAGGAATATTTGGGTATATAAGGAGTCTTTCTTTCTTTCCCTGACTTCCTTGGTATATATGCTCAGCAATGAGATTTCAGGGTCAAAGGGAACAATCATTTTAATCTCTTAAAAGAACAACACCACAATTTCAAATTGCTTTCAAGAATGGTTGGGCCACGTCATAGCTCTAGTAACAGTGTATTATTGTCCTTCATTCCTCTTCAGGCTCCTCTTGATTCCCTGGGCTTCTTTTTCTACCATGACAGAGCATCCTTCTCACCCTGGAATAATATTTTGCTCCAGCAGTTATCTGAATGTGGAGGATAACTCAGGCCCTGACTGACTGGTTCTTTCCCAGAACTACTATCTGAATGAAAGTGCCCAGGCTAGTCATGTTTTCAATCCTTTTCAGGGTCCATTACTGATCTGCTGGACTTTTTCCATCATGCTCCACTCCATACTCCTGCAGATACCATTTTCCTCCGTGTTGTATTCTCTCATTTGAATATGAGTGCCTTAAAGGCAAGGACTTGGTTTCTTTCTGCTTGTTATGTATTCCTACTCCTTAGAACCATACCTGGCACATATTAAATGCTTGTTAGGGCAGCTAGGTGGCACAATGAGTAGAGCACAAGGCCTGGAGTCTGAAAGACTCATCTTCCTGAGCTCAAATTCAGTCTCAGACACTTACTGGTTGTATGACCCTGGGAAGTCGCTTAACTCAGTTTGCCTCACTTTTTTCACCTGTAAAATGAGCTGGAGAAGTAAACAGCAAACCACTAACACATATATGCCAAGAAAACCCCAAATAGCATCATGAAGATTTGGACACACTCAATAACAATAACAACCACAGCAAAAAAAATGCTTGTTATTTTGATTTGACTTGACTCATGTAACCTCTTCAGCATCAAGCATTTTCATCTTTTGTCATCTTTGTCAATTTGTTAGATGGGTAGTGAAACCTCAGAGTTGTTTTGATTTGCATTTCTGGCTCATTCTTCTGAATTTCACTGCAACTGCAAACATAGAATTCTAAAATAGGAGATTATATACATAGCATCTATCGTAGGAAAAATGATTTAGGGAACTTTTCTTTTTAGAATGTTATGCACAAGTAAAAAATTTCAATCACAGAAAATAATCTTATGAACTAGGCTATTATGAAAAATGCACATAAACATCACTGGAACTATTATTTCTTGAAAAAAGAACTTTCACAGTAAAACCCCCCAAATTCTTAGCAATGAGTTATGCTTTTAGAAATTGGGGATGACTGCTCCAGACATCTTTAGGAATCTGAATGCTTACTATTCTGTCACTGACTGACTTGAAAAAGCTCTTTTTTTCCCTAAGGAAAAAAAAGAACATCAATTATGAAAAATAAAATGTAGCTTCTTATTGGTATCAGAACGGCATGAGGCTTTAATGTTGCTGGAGAACCCATTTTAAAGTTTTAATTCTCCTAAAGTAGAATATTTAAAACAGTTCAAAGGATCTATGATTTTAGAGATGGAAATGTTCCCTTCCACCATATAAATAACAACCTGGTCATACCATCTCATCCATCTTGTCCTTGCCCTTCATAAATTCCCAAAAGATCATCTTTTGATTCAATTATTAATACTATGAGACATTCTCCAACAATTAAATAGTTAAAGGACATAAACAGGCAATTTTCAAATGGAAGAACTCTAAGTTATCAACAATCACATTAGAAATGCCCTAAATCACTAATAATTATAGAAATGGAAATTGAAGCAACTTTGTTGTTCTATCCATCAGACTAGAAAAGATGACAAAAGAGGAAAATCACAAATGTTGTAGGGACTGAGATAAAATATGTTTATTAGGGTACCTTTGGTGGATTTGTGAATTGGTTCTGAAATTCTGGAGAACCATTTGGAGCTATGCCCAGAAAATTAGCACAAGTTAGAGGCAGGTAGGTGGCTCAGTGAATGGAACACTTGGGCTGGAGTCAGAAGCACCTGAATTCAAATCTGACCTCAGACTCTTACTAGCTGTGGGCAAGTCACTTAGCCTCTATTTGCCTTAATCCACAGGAGAAGTTAATACCAAAGCATTGCAGTATCTTTGCCAGGAAAACCCCATGGACAGTATGGTCCATGGGCTCATGAAGGGTTGGACACGATTGAATGACGGAATGACAATAATAACAACAGCCCCCAAAGTACCAAACTTTCTAAACCCTTTGACCCAGCTATACTACTACTAGACTTATATCCCAATGAAATCAAAGAAAGAAGAAGAGGATCTAAATGTCTAAAAATATTAATGGCAGCTCTTTTCATGGTAGCTAAAAACTGGAAAATAAGAAGGCATCGACCTTTTGGGAATGGCTAACCCAGCAGTGGCATGTAAATGTAATGGAACATTATCATGCCTTAAGAAATGATGTGATGGACAACTTAAAAGGGAAAATGAAAGACATGTATGACTGATGCGGAGTGAAGAGAGCAAATCCAGGAGAAAAACATTATACAATGGTTATATTATAAAGAAAAACGATTTTTAAAGACTTTCTAATTCAGATCAATGCAATGATATACCATGAGTCCAACAGAATGAACATGAAATAAGCCATGAGATAACATTTTTTACATAATCAAGATGCGCATATTTTGTCAGACTCTGCACCTTTATACCTGTGCCTTAGCCAAAAGCTATGCTTGTCCAAGATATGTGTACTAATGCACTGACTTCATAGGCAGCTGATCGAACTGCATGTCATACGTCCCAACATAAGGGAAGATAAAGAATAGGAATGCTTTATCTACTTGGATCTTTTAATGGGGATTCCCAGGTGGGCTCCTTTTGAATGATTTTGGCTACTACTGACTATGGAGATTCTGAAATATTTTCAAGTTGAATGTAATCAGTATAATGTCCTCTTCAAACAGAAATGTCAGGACATCACAATCTATAGAGAACTCCCATTCCATTTGGCCACTTGTGCAAGCCATCCTCTATAGAAGTGATATATATTTGCCTTTGGCAAGCAAATTTTTCCCTCTGTTCTTCCTCATTTGATAACAATAACCAGAGAACTGCCGAACAAAATCACCTCATTTTATTTGCTGAGGAATTCGGTATAGTATTGAATGGGAAACACCTTGTTGGAGGAAAACATTTAAGGCTTAATTTTCTTTTCCTGAGTCAAATACTTAAAAACCCCAAATAATAAACACAGAGAGATCCTATAATCTCTAAACCTTTCAATCCATCATGTGATTGTAAAACTATAGTTTGTTATAGAAAACTGTTTGCAAAAGTTTGATTTTTTTCCTTCAGTTTTAACAACAACATTATCATGGATCATTCTCACAAACATTTTATAGAGATGACAGTCAATAGTTATTTGAGAACTCTCAATTTCATTATATTCTTAATAATTCCATCTATGACTTTTATTCCCTTCTTTCAAGTACCTTAAAAACTGATCCCATAATACTTGTAAAATAGTGTCACTTCTAGCACTTATCTTTTTATTTGTTTGTTTTGTTTCTTCTACGAAACAAAACCCATATTTTTAGTACAAATATTCCAGTGATTATATATGGGTACAAATAATGGAAGACGAGTCTTGACAGAATCAAAATAGCAGGTCTATTAAAGGGAAATGAAGGGCATAAATGGCCGTAGCATAATACCAATGATGACCTGTACACAAAAGGTCGAATACAAATTATTACCCAAGAAGGAAATGATTGAAAAGTGGGTGGGCCAGTCAGGTAGTGTGACCTGTAATAATAAATGTATTGTAACCTGTATGCTGCTTTGTTGCTCATGTAATGTTAAAACCTAGATTCTAAGATTCTAGCACATTGAATGGACTCCCTATGAAAGCTGATGGTATGATATGGAGAAGTGACAGCGAATGAAAAGTCTGGGAGTGTTGCAATCTGTACCATATGCAGGACTATACACATTAATGAGATTATATAACTAGTGATATACTGGCTCTAGTCTAGCTTCTCATACTGATCTCTGTCTTCTTTAGCACCATTCCCCTCCCTTACCCTCCTCCTCTAAAATTTTAGAGATTAAATTTGTATACTGGTTCCACTTTATTGATGATCAAAGTATTTTGTTATATAAATGCTGACAGATCTGTTCCATTCTTTGCTTGTTATATTCCTTTTCAGTTTCATCTATAAACATTCTTGTAATGATTTGGATTAGTTGGGTCTCATGTTAAGTTTTCTCAGGACTACTTTTCTATCCTACCCTCTTTGCTATTTTGCAATAATTCAATTTTCCAAATGTATTACAATAAGACAATACAATAACATAGCTCTTATCCACGTGCTTACTTTGTTTTAAAATGAATTTATAGCAAAATCCAATGTTGCTCTTGCCTACCCAGACAATCTTGCTTAGCATGGATAGTGAGCATTTGTTGGGCAAGAAGGTTTCTGAGTTTTTTGACCTCCCTGCTATGATGACTACTTTACGTTAAGTTAAACATGTGCAGGAAATAGTAGTAATTTATGCTGATGCCTTTTCCATGAACAATTTCCAATTCTTGGAGACATCAACAGTTCTGTGAATAGGTCAACTTGGAGCTTTTGTAACAATATTCAGGATCTTTTCATGTTTTTTTTTTTCTAATTCAGTGTTAAATCTGATCTTTGTTCTAATAATTTGACTGGCTTGACTACACAAAGACATGACATGGCTTAGAAATGACCCCCACCACAGTAAGATACAGTCATTCCCTGTCTCTTAAGACATAGCTAATGCCATTTTTATAACGTTCAATGCTTGCCCCATCTAACACCTGACTCTTCTGGAAAAAAAAACAAAAACAAAACCTATGGTATTATCAGTTGACATTTCTGCCCTTTGGTATCTTCTATTTCTTTTTTTTTTGGATGGTGGAAGGCAAGGCAATTGGGGTTAAGTGCCTTGCCCAAGGTCACACAGACAGTCAGTGTTAAAAGCATCTGAGGCTGGATTTGATTTCAGGTTCTCCTAACTCCAGGGCCAGTGCTCTATTTACTGTGCCACCTGCCTGCCCCAGTATCTTCTGTTTCTTAATCCTGAACTCAGGTTTCCAACATAGTTTTTACTTTGTTCTTCTATGCCTATATTTCCTTTAACTCGTTAAGTATCAATGAAAATATTCACTTATTTAAATGATCCTGTGAGTTCTTTGCATAATTTCTCTACTTCATCATCTTCTGCAACAGATGTTGGCACCTAGCCATGATTATCTTCATTATTATAGGTATGCTATTTCAAAATGTGTGACCAATTTAATCCATATTGGGTGTTTTAAATGATACAATTAAAAAAATCAATTAAGAGATACTACAGGAGATGATTTTAACCTAAGAAGTTTTCATAATTGAAGGGAATTTATCTGATTAAAAAGGAAATAAAGGATAAGAACTATACCTGTGATTCCATTAGTATAAGAAACTGTCTACTAGTACATTTCAGTATCTTCTCTGGAAATGAAAGTCTTAGTGAATTGCTCAGTGTACTTACTAAAAAGTTTAACAACTTGCCCAGGATCACACAATCACTATGTGTCAGAAAAGGGATTTAAACTTGAATCTTCTTAGCTCCAAAGGTGGTTCTCTAGTCACTGTGCCATGCTTTCTAGATACCATGAGACCAGGAAATTAAATCTTACAAATTTACTTTAATCTTTCTAAAACTGGAATGAAACTCAAGAAATAAATAATACTTAATGGCAGACAAAAATATTTTCTCAATAAGCATCTAAATCACATACAGAGTATATTCTAATATTTGAATGAAGTGTCTGAACTGGAAGTATAGTCATTAACTAAAGTTGTTAAATATTTCAGGAAAATAATTCATTAGAAAGAAAATTACTTGGAACTAAAAAAATCAATAAAATTATTTTTTATAGATACTAATAATAATGAAACATTGTCTACAATTGCTCAGAAATAGCCAACAATAGTTGAAATGGGCATTCTGTTTATATAAGACAGATCAAATATTCAGTTTTTATTTATGCAAAGTTTTAATTGAATTTATAAAAGTAAAATTTCTGCCACCTCTCAGTTGTCTAATATCCTATTATACAGCAATACCTTATTACTTGAGAAAAACAGTAATGTCACAAGATTAAAAATATATTGCATTTCTTGTCAGTAAATTATAGAAATTAATAATTTGATGATAATAAAAAGTATGACAGACAACTTCAAGACTGCAAACTCCTAATAAGAAGAGACTATCATTACTGGGTATAGGCTGGACTAGATGGCCTCTCAGGTCTCATACCATGCTCAAATTCTGTAACCTGATTTGCCATTGTTATAGGTAGTGTTTGGGAGCAGTAATGCAAGAATGATGGTTGCAATGGGACACAATGGAAAGTACTATGGACTTGAACCAGGAGAACTGAACCTGAATACTGAACCTGCCACTTAATACCTATATGATGCTGGAGAAATCTCCTAACTTCTCTTGGTCTCAATTTCCATTTTTGTTATAAGAGGGAGCTGAAACAGATAATCCCAAAGTTTCTTTTCAATTATAAAGTCTATGACACTAAAATACTTTGCAAATAGCATCTGATTTTCTCTATATAAGAAATGTACACACAATTATTAGGAAAGGCATATTTGTAGTGACAAGCATGGCATCAGAGAGCTGGCATCAGAGTAAGGACAACCTGAGTTCAAGGTCTGGCTCTGTCACATTGTTGCTATTATGTGACCTGGGTAAATCGCATACCCTCTATGTACTGCAGACAACTTAATTGAAGAAAAGATTCCATTTGGAATTGGTAGGTGAAGTTTTCTCACCAAGACTTCCCTATATTAAACCACAGGTCTAGTCTTAAGAAAATTATATAAAATTATTGCTAATAAAAAATATAATTTCCCCTAAGCATATGTATTTGCAAGGAGGTCAGATTTTTAGCAAACTCCACAATGATTGTGAACTCTGAGTTAAGCAGAAGGGACCTTTGTGAGCTAAAGAAAATAGCTGTGACAAGGCCTATGAGCTTTACTCCATTGAAAAGGGAAGGGGTCATCTTCAGGTCCTTATCAATAAAACCACACACAAAATAATGTAGCAGGGTAGAGGTAGTGGAGATGCAGACATAATTGAGAAATGATTGCTAACCAAGAGGAGAAAAAGAAAAACTATTAAAGAGCAAGAAGAAATTTCAATGGTTCAGCGATTTAGGATATTTTAGCAAATAGCCCTACAGACACTTTTAATATCCCTGAAGGCATCAGTGTGTTATGGTGCAGTGATAGAAATGTTGACTGAGTCATCAACAAAGGGTTCTTTTTGAGTACTGTCAGTTTAAAAAGGCAGTAATGCATATAAATTAGGATCGTATTTTATAACAAATGAGTAATATTTTTAAAATTTTGGGTCCATAGGTGTGTAAACCTCTATGATATGGATAATTTACATATTTGGAATATCTGTTATTTTTACCTAAACTTGGTTATCTCCCTTTGGTAATAGCACAAAGCTCATGTTGAATATATATTTGTTGAATGAACTATGCTGCACAATGTATACATTTCTGCAGGTACACATTATTACCACATTTCCCCTTCACTCTTCAATATGAGAATACCTTATGTTTTGGGAAATTACATAATTAGAAATGAAAAAGAAAAAATGGTAGCTATAAACATAGATTTCTGTCTTAATGTAAATTGTCCTTACCAAAGTCCAGTATGATGTCTCCAATCCAGCTTTCAAACACACAGTAATCACTACAAACTAAAACAAAAAAGATAAATTGGTTATTTCATTTCATTGCCATGACTTTTTATGATAGAATTTTTTTATGATATCAAAAATTTTGAAAATGCTAGTTATTATTCAGTTCATCATAGGAACAGCTGGTTATATGTCACTTATCTTATAGATTCTAAATCTAGATAGGATTCTAGAGCTCATTTAGCCAAACTCCTTAATGTTAAACATGAGGAAACAAAAAGTCTTATAAGTGACGTGACCAAATTTGTTGCGTTACAGCAAACTCTAAGAATTTATCTAGGTTTGTCCTTGAGCAAATTATCTATCATATGATAAATGTCTGGACTCAGACTCAAAGCCACACTGGTTAAAATACCTGCCAGGGAATTTGCTGGCACCATTTTAGTTATGGAAGTACACTTCCATGTCACTGTTAGTTATTAAGAATAAGACTTTAGGGAAGCTAAAGGTTTTTTTTTTTTTTTCCAAAAGATCTAAAAATTCAGTGACAGTAGAGAATTCATATAATTATTTTGTATTTAAAAGGCAGCTTTGTATAATAGAAACGGCATCAGATGTGAAGGTGGGAGACATCTGTGTTCAGATCCCAAACATCTCCTTTGCTAGTCATATGACCCTGGATATATCACAACCTTTGGTTCCCCATACATGAGTATGACAATACTTGTAAAACTTTCTCTTCAAAGAGTCTCAAAGAATCACATATTTAGAATTAGAAGGAACTTGGAAGATATATTTTATAGATGGAACAGGCTTGATGAGGCTAAATGGCTTGCTTGAGGTCACAAAGGCAGTAGGTAGGAGAGGCTGTATTCCTTGGGCCCTCTATTCAACATTCTCTTTCCTCTAGCACCTTATTTTTTCGTGAAAACGTCCTTTGTAATCATTCAAGTGGTGTAAAAATCTCAAAGTACTACACAAATCATAAGGAATTAAAAAATGTTTGTTATTGTTTAAAAGAATGCTAATTCATTAAAATTCAAAATAAAATAATTTTATTTTTAAAAATCCCAGTGAGTTGAAGACCCAATGAAAAGCCATGAATTTATACATTTAAAAATAAAAATTAAGTGGATAAGAAATAGAGAAATGTCTTTATTTGTAAAAAAAAAAGAACAAAAATGTTTAGACTCACAGTGTAAACAATGTTTCCTAACAACAGATAATCAGAAGTTTTTCCATTTCCAAATACGGTACCTTAAAGAAAATAAAAAATTAAATAAGCAATTTTTACTTTCTTCAACATTTTTTCTATTCAAAATATATACACCTAATATAGGAACATTATAATTGTGTGTACAGTTAAATTTATTAAATACATATTATGTGTAGGAAGACACTGTGATACACACCGGTGGAGAAACTTTAGAAAAGGTATAGTCATTATGCTTATGGATTTTATAATAAATATCTACCTTATACTCAACAAGAGGTAGATAGATATACATGTGGCAAATAGTAAATTAGATGAATGGGTAAATGTCTAATTAACTCACCCTTACCAATCTCCAAATTTGAACTTCTTGCTACTAGGCTTATGGACCCTTTAAATTACATATACCAATGTAAAAGCAAACATAAGTGACTAATCAGATTCAAGATATGTGTACTCAATGGACTTAATTAGATCAAAGTGGTCATATTTCTGACCAAGCAGAAATTCCTATGCATTAATGTATCATTGATACGAAGGATGAACAGGAGGACATTAAGAGAACTACAGTAAAGGTTCAGACTGAGAGCGATGAGAGCATGTGCTCTGGCAGTGGCATTAGGGCCCTTGTGCCAAAGTCTCTGAAGGGCTTATTTTTTCAAATGCTTTTTATTGTTTTGTAAGATCATTGTAATGATCTAAGTCCACCCATAGCCTCCATAATGTTTTATAAATGAACTTAAATTCTCAAATGGTTTTGACTATCATGTCATTCTACTTGGTGAGGAGACTGCTGCTTTGCTGAAGTGGATTCTGGGGTCTTTTAGCTTCCTTGGTTTGCTGATTGTTTCTCACTGGTGGAAACTTCTTTGGGACTCAATGTATTTAATTTTGTTATTTAAATATGTTATTTAAATTTGTTATTTTTCACTGCTTTTTATAATCAAATGTTTTATTCTAGTTTACATCATTCATTTCCGCAAGATTTTGAGTTACAAATTTTCTCCCCTTTTTTCCCCTAAACACCACCCCAAAATAGTGATCCCACTGGATATCCCCTCCTCCAATCTGTTCTCTCTCATATCTTCTCCCATACCCCCTCCGACTTTCCAGTAGGGCACGGTGGATCTCTATGCCCCAGTATTTTTCACTGTTGATAGCCTATGTAATCAGGTCAGGTTTAAATTGTGGTAATACATGTTTCCTCATCTCACCCTTTTCTTTTATGACAAATTTTCTTCTATAATAAATAATAAAAGACATCTTTTTTTATTTGGACCTTTTGCTTTTCAAAAAGACAAAATCAATGACATGTCATTTGGGAAAAACAAATTCTTAGGAAAAAAAAGTACTTATTAAAGTCAAAGATGCTCAAAGTTTCTTGTTTCCTACTATTTCTTTTTTGGGACTATTATCATATTTGAAAGTATTATTTTGGAACTAGGATTTTGAAGTTGACACTTAGGAAATCCTCACTACTTTTTGCCTTTTTTTTTTTTTGGAGGGCAATTGGGGTTAAGTAACTTGCCCAAAGTCACACAGCTAGTAAGTGTGTCAAATGTCTGAGGCCAGATTTGAACTCAGGTCCTTCTGACTCCAGAGCCAGTGCTCTATTCGTTCACTGGGCCACCTAGCTGCCCCATTCCTCATAACTTTTAGAATAGGATAATCATATGTTGCCTATTTATGACATGTCTCACAGTCTATAAAAGAGGTATGTTACTGCAAATACAGAGACCTTGCCTTGAGGCAAGGCATCTGTCAGTGACTAAGGAAGCAAAGCAGGAGAAGGTATACTATCCTTCTCATCATGAAATCAGCCCAGCCCAGCCGAGTGTAGGGCTTAGAACTAATTTAAACCCTTTGTTGCTCAGAAGATGAGTCCAAGTGGATGTCTCAAAGAAAGACAGTCTGAGAGCTGAGAGGAGAACTTAGACCCCTCCCCTCATTGTGTAGAATGGAGGAAGCCAGATTTTGAATCTGCTGTTGAGAGCTGAGCTCTCTGGGAGAAGGAGAGTCTTGTCTGCCTTTTGTTTTACTTCCACCTAGGGTCTGAAAGAGGGGAGGCTCTTCAGAGGTTTGTTTGTCTTGACCTTTATTGCCATCTCTGACTTGGAACGGGGAACCTCTTCAGAGCCCATCTAAGAGAGTAGACACAAATACCTTTGAGTATCCCAGGTATGGGAGAACTGCCTTTGCTGAAAGAATTAGACGCTGATTTTTGAGTCCAGACAAGAAACATCTCACTTGGAGCAGCTAGGGGAAAAGTGACTTAGTCTAGTAGGTGACTTTTGGTACAGATTATTCTTTAAGATGATCAAGTACTCTCAGACCTTCAGTTTAGAGGCATGACTTGTCCCTGGCAAGTGAATTATCTTACTCATGTGCCTGTTTACTAGGTTTTTAGAAGTTTGTATCTACTCTTCTGTACTGACATCATGTGCATTGGTGAGAGTCTGTAACCCTGATTTAAGGATTGACTGTTGGTGTAGTAAATGTTTTATGACTAAGAGTTAATGGTACATCTTGGCTGATGTGTTGTGTGTAGTGGAGGTATAGCTTTCCTACACTAGGGTTACCCTTAGAAACCTGTGAGTTATAGCAGTGTGGTCATCTCAGAAATCTTTGTTCCCCCCTTCCCCAGTCCCTGAATTCCTTTCCGGGATGAATACACATTGAGGAAAAAAAGCTCCAGTCCAGAGAGAGTCTATAGAGAGAAGGAGCGCACTATACTTCTAATTTGATATTTTCCTTGATGTTGTCTCCAAAATGAGTGCTTTATGGTGCTTTCATTTTTCATTCACTGACACACCCAGTGACTTCTAATTCTCATCTTTTAAAAGAGAAAAATCTAATGTTAGCTCCCAAAGGCCAGCAACTATTTTTGTTTTTCTCTCTGAATCCCTTGCATCTAGCTATAGAGAAATTGATCAATAAAAACTTGTCGTGAATGCCAAAATTTTGTTTTGACACAGCAAATACTTCTCATCAAAGACTGAGAAAAATTAGCTCTGGTCATCTTCTGGAAGAAAATATTCAAGCTCTAAATTCAGGAGGCTTCTCTGCCCTTTAGCTTCTTCATTTCTTGATCTCTACACATATTTCCCACCAACTCTATCCTTCCTTGAGCAAACTTTCTTAACAAAATTGCCAACTGTTAGGCTATATATTCATTTGGTTTGTAGGATCTTGCTAAAGCCTTCAAAGTACTCTTCTACCTCTTCATCCTCTGGAATGCATGCTGTCATACTACCTGTATTTACCTTCCTGGCATTATATTGGTATAAGTTCATCACGAGCACTTCTAGGGGAGGTATCTAAGAAATTGCCGTTGGGAATCATAATGAAATAGCTCCTTTGTTCACTTTTTCAACTGTAATCTGAATACACTCCTTCCATTTAGCTATAGTTTCTCTGTGTTCTATTTTGATTTATTAAAAGAACAATAGTATGAAATGTAAGGGAAACACAAATGACAGGATGATATTAGCCATTGGTGGGTTACTTGACCCTCCCTTCCAAGGGAAACCTATATGTAGGGAAGAGACACAATTTTGAGCACCTCCTAGAATGGATGGAGTTGGGGAGCAAAACAATAAATTCAGATGTTTATGTCATTTGATTTTTTTCGGATTGTCCTTGTCTATTTCACTTTCCTATTTCCTACCCCTATTTTCAGGACAGAAAGGAAACCCAGAGTTCACTAAACAAGACACATTGGAAGGTAATGAGAAGAGGAAAAAAAACTGCTTTACTACTGAAAAACTGACAGTATTTTAATGTTAAGTAAAGAAGTTGATGAAGAGGGAGGAAACTACAGACAAAGTAAGATTTTTTACCTGCCTTACTCACATGCTATCACTAAGTTCTAAGTATTAAAATCAATACAAAGGGGAAGAAGTGGGTAGAAACATTTTCAGCCCACCAAGAGGAATGCTATGAAGACTGATGACTCCATATAAGCAAATCTATGTAAGCCACACTATCAGAGGGAAGAGCAAATACAGTGAAAACAATCAGTAATTCAAAACTCTTTGTGACTTTGGGATGGACCCAGAGACAGATCAGATTAATTCCCTGAGATTCTACAGGTAACTTATTAAGCAGATAAAATGCAGTTATGGATGATGAAGTGTTGCTTATGTTAATATAGTATTTCTGAATCTTCAATTTTGAAGTATAGAATATGCATATTTATTTACTTAATAGAAACAAAGGCTCTGATAGATTAGTATCCCTCCCAAGATTCCCAACATAGTAAGTCTGCTACAGAGATGCCTGCATAACCTATTGCATTCCTGGAGAACTCCATTCAGAAATGTCTGTATATTTACTTTTATGGGTGAAGTAAATGTACTACATTTCTATCAACAAAGACAAAAAAATTATGCCCTTAAAAAAAAACAGAGTAAAAGATCTTAGACCAAAGGATAAACCAATAATTTCAAATTAAAGAAATCTTATTCAAAGCATATATTTATGGAACAGTAACAAAACAATGGCATATTTTCTTAGTGTTTACAGCCTCACAAAAGTCTAGTTAATACAGAACAAATGGAATGCAAATAAGCATTCAACCATACGTCATATAGACACAAGCATTAAAAATCTTTTGAATTAAAAGAAGTGAAATTCATTTAACTCTCTTTAAGTTTCAAAAACATGAAAAGCTAAGCTTTTGCATACATTAAAACCCCTTTGAAGTCAAAAGAATAATAAGAACATTTAATGTATATGCAATTTTAAAATATATACATTACTTTAGGTCAAGAAAAATACAGCAAAATAAGATACTGCAGTAATTTTAACACATATTGACACAGAGTTATTTTTTTTTTAAGTAAAAAGGCATCTCTTAACATTCATATCCCTTCTACTTACCATACTGGAGGGCTTTTAGTGGAAACCAAAACAGAATAACTGAGTGGAAGAGGCCATTTAAACAATGAACCCAGAAAACCTAAGGGAAAACAAAAATCCATGAGAACCATTTGCGATAAACTAGCTCTATGAACTCTGACCTTTCTTTTTATCTGTGGGCTAGATTCACAAAATGTGTTTCTGTCAGGCCACCACTGTGAACTAATAGAACTGACAGACACTTTCTGCCTCTTAGCCCTTCATGGGTCATTTATTTATTTTTATGTTTCCAAAAGTGTTTATTCAGTTTCACTTTTAATTTTTTTCTCTTTTTTGAAAACCTTGAAAGAATACACCAAATTTAATACTTGTATGATAAAGAAAAATAAGATTTCAAATTAAAACAGACCAAATTCCTTATATGGGAATTATTCCCATATTTCCAAGAAAACCGTTTATACCTTTGGGATTCATTTAGTCTTCCCATGCAAGGTTAGAGGTAAGGTCTCCTATACCAAACATATAATGCTTGTATTTTAAAAATATATAAGTATAAAATTTTGAACTAAAAAAAATTGACCAGAAAGTTATACAATCTTATTCAAAAGACTTTCTAAATTTTTTCTTAACACCTGTCAAATGTTAAGTGGAATACTGTATGTCATAGATATTAACATTCATACAAGTCAAATAACCTACTTAAAGCAATTGCATTCTAAACACCATCACATAACTATCACTGGTGCTTTCTTTGGAACGGATGTGTGAAAGAAAGTTATAGAAAAACGATTTGGAACTCTTGTAGCCTTCTGAACGGTAATTAACTTTTCTCATTTAAAAGTGCTACTTGCAAATGTAACTTTTGTTGTATAAAATTGGCATGTATTAATAGTTTTAAGCTGTTCAAACAACAGAAATTAAGTTGCCTGCCTCCCAAAATTTTCCACTGTGATCTCAACATCCTTTGTTAGCTTACTCAACTATACTGGATTGTATGATCCAATTTACACTCCAATACATTACACATTTGAACTTGTGTTACTCATTAACCTTTGTCTCTTCTCCTTGCTATGTCATTACCACAAGTTTTATTTGACAGAAAGCACAGGTGGGTGCAAGAAAAATTAGTTCTACTTTTCCATTTTCCTGACCGATACTTATTGTCACATGCTAATCCTTTAACCTCTGTCATGACCTCATAACCTGTGACCCTTTTTACCATAACAAACGTATGCATCATCATTCAAGGCAACAATGCTCCCACACTCTGGACCCCCATCAACTGCTGTTTATACAACTATGTATTTTGTAGTCATTTGTCTCTGAATTTTCAAACACTTATGGGGAACTTAACCACAGAATTTTCACTGAAATTAATCGAAAATTTAATATCCTACAGAATAAAATGACACAAAAGTGGGTAGCAAAGTCTAAAACTAAAAAAAATATATTTGCTATTTAAAGAGATGTGTCAATAGTATAAATGAGTTTAGTTGACTTGTGATTTTTTGTTTACAAATAATAAAGTTATTTTTATTCTAAGAAAAGATAAAGATGACAATTTCCCCAAAAATGAGTCTCCTAAATTCCAACTATCTGCTATTAAATATTCTAGATCCTTTCCTAGTACTTAAAACCAAAAATAAATATATGAAATTAAGCCAACCCAGTTTTTACACTTCTCATAAAATATCATAATAGTTTTGCAAATATTTACATTAAGTAATATTGTGAAGCACATGAGAAAGGCACACTTAATTTCATTCCTTGTTTGAAAAACTAACTACTTACAACCAAATGTAGGGTGAGCTGGCATATTATTTATTTAGTCATCAACCTGATATATGGAATATCTACAAATAATCTGATTTTAGCTTCTCTTTACTGTATGAAGTCAATTCCTGATTTTTCCAGTGCAAAAAATTAAAATATGGAAATATTCCTAATATTTATATGTTATCACCAAAAGAAAGTCACAGTTTTGTTTCTGAAGCAAGTAATTATGGAAATGTGGAAAAAATACAATAATATGTAGTTGGAAATAAAAGAAATCCATGATGTATTTATATGTTGTTTTAAAATGTGCTGCATCTTATGTATAACTTATATCAAACTGCTTTCCTTCTCAATGACAGGAGAGGAGAGAGGGAAGGAAGAAATTTGGAGCTCAAAATAAAAAAAATGTTAAATTTTTTTTACACATAATTGGAAAAAATTAAATATTTGGAAAAATAAAAAAATGTGCTGCATCTGATCCTTATCGAGTGGCATGTAAACCATTATTCCTTTTCACTTTAGTCCATAGCACTTTTTGTTGTGTGATATTGGAAACATCATGCCATCGTTTTTTGGAGAGCTCCATGAATTAGACAACACTGAAAAGAATCACATGATTGGTGAAAAGAGAGGCCCCATTTGTATTAGCAGATCTCACTAATCACTAGGATCATTCTAAAATACATACATCCACGAATATCTATAAAATCAAAGGATGAATTAAAACTACACTAAATTACATATGAAATAACTTTGTATCAATTCATCTAATTCAGTGTGTTTGTAATTATAATAATGAAAAAACTCCTAAATATTAAAATTTCAATAGGGCATGATCTGTTTTTATAGTATGTCTTCTATTCCCATCTGTATGGAACCTACAGATATATGCAGGGAGAACCAACATTGATGAAGGGAATGGTGAATATAAAATACTAGCGAAGAGAACAAGGAAGAAAATCATAAAGCCTATAATTCTGGCAGATAAGAACGGTATCTAGGAGAGAACTAGACAAACAACCAGCACTCAAGAATTTTGTTATTTGAATAGACAGTAAAAACCTGTGCTTCTTATATGACATACGATATAAACTCCAAAATGTGATCACAGATTGTAGTATTTCACACATGCCAATTTAATAGGGAGACAGCATGGCATAGTGGATAAAGAGATAGTCCTGAAGCCAGGAAGAGCTCAGTTTGGCCTGGACACTGGCTGTGGGACTCTGGGTGAGTCACTTAATCTCCCAGTGTTCTAGGCAACACTCTGTGGCTATAAGTTGAAGGGAAGGTGATGAATGACCTACAGTAGCAGACTTCTTTTCCTCATATGGGAGCTGCTTATATCAATGACATCTTAGGTCTAGTTCCTGTCCCCTATCTAATTTAACATCTGCTTTTGTGGCTTGGCAAAGTTGAATGTCATTACCTCTTTGTTATTCCCCAAAGTCAAATATTTAAAGTCATAAATATAACCTGAAATTTAAATTAAAACAATATAAGTTTGTATAACCCAAAATTAATGAAGAATGATATAAAGCTCCGTCCCCTACAAAGTTAATGACAGCCCTCATTGTCCTTTGCTTCACTTTTCCACAGAGGTCAGTAATCCATTTCCACACAATGTTCCAAGTACATGAGACCAGAAGGCCAAGAGGACAATCACTTCTGACTACCCAAGACAGCTTCATTACCAGCTAGTAAAAACCAAACACGGTTTGGTAGCAGTTGCACTTTAAAAAAACCAAAAAGCTTGCCAATAGGGTATCTTACAGAAATACACCCCCACACATATATGTTTATATATACATATATATGTTTATATTTATGTTGGTGTACTATATGTGTGTATATGACCTGTGATCATCATGAAAGGCAACTTAGTATTATTTATGACTCTAAGACTAATCTCATTCTTTGAAGGCATATATCAAACTGGAATCTTAAAAATTATATGAATCGTGAAACAAATTGTACCATAAGTCCCAACTGAATTTCCTCCCTACCTTAGTGTTGAAATCCAATGCATTCTGAGAAGTTTTGTATAATTCTGGATACTTCAGCATATTCTCTTTTCGACAAGATCTCTCAAATATTCCAAGAGTGAGTGGAGGCATTGCTGTAAACATCTAAGCCAGACAAAATATAAGTTTTTAAAATTTTAAGTGTAAGATATCATCAGCCAAATGGAGAAATACATATCACAAGGTGATAGCAATCGTAAGCAGCCTACATATATCAAGCTTACCACATTGTAAAGGCCTATACACCAGCGTTCAAAGAGAATTTGTCCAGAAAAGCCATTTACAAAGGCAAACCAGATCTGAAAAAGACAAAACATAAAAATATAAATTTGGCAGTTTCTTAGATACTTTACAAAGGCCACTGAGATTATATTTAAAATTTTATAGCTCTTCTCAACTAGATTTTAAAATAGGATTTCTATTTTCACTTTATCTTTCTGCTTAAATGGGAAAATTTAATGACCTTGTTATTTAGGTCAACATTTACCAAAACTAAATAGTTCTGCTGACTATCTTGAGTACAGATATGTGGGAAATAATTTTGTACTTAACCTCAAATTGACTTAAAAAAATAAATCTAAATAAAATAAAATCTTTGTTCTAAAAGGCAATCTAAAATTTAAACATATGTAGAACTGCATATGAACATATATATATATATATATATATTCATAAGAGTTTTTGAGGTACTTATGGTATCTTGTGTCAATTCAATTTAATGATGTGGCCCATACTTCTTGTAGTGATGAAATTAGATACTTCACAAAACTTTTACACTTTAACACAAACTTTTAGAAAGTTATAAATTAGAACACAGAATTAAAATACAAGTTCTTGACTTTTTTTTAAGTACAATTTCATACTTTGGTAAGAAAAGTTCATCTTTATTATTACTAAGGTATAGTGCTCTCCTAGCTACATTAATATTTGCAATTATCTTCAAACTTGGATCACTGACTTTGGGATGCCAATATCTAAAGCGAAAAAAAATTTTTTTCCTTCAAAATATTCAAGTCAAATGAAAAAAAAATTACATAGTAAGAAGGAAGAAGTTAATTTTTTTTTTAAAGAGGAAGGAATTAAATAGTGGTTTATGTTGGTAAACACTTTCTTACAACAGTGAAAACAGAGTAGGAATAAAATTTAAAATCAACTTTATCTGAAACAGAGGTTGGTTCTGCAATAAGATTACATCAAAACCAAAACCTGTTAAAAGAAAGCTGGCCTGACATTCTGGTCAAGTGAATTTTAGAATCAGTGTTGCAGAGAGTTTGCTACACTTCACGTTTCATTTAACCTCATTATGGAAGCATGAATTGCTACAAATTCACCATTTATCAATATGTGCCCAGGCTGGCCCCCAGATGAAGAGCTCCTGTGCACAAGCTGGTCTTCCTCCTTTTTATCATGTAAGGGAATGAGTGAACATGTATAAAAACAAATGTCGCCCTCGTGAGATGGAAAAGACAACAAAGTAGCAAGCGCACATTCAAAATAAGTCTAAATTATGTTGGAACTGTGACATAAATGGACAAAAAAAAGCATGTACTTTCAAGAAGCTGAGATCGTAACTGTGCGTGTCATTTATTTGTCTAAAAACTCTGAACAGTGTGCCCATAATGGGAGTGGGAGAATTTGCCCATGCAAACTTGAAATATATGGGCATCTCCATTTGAGCTAAGATTATTCCTCAGGGTTATGCTTTAAAAAAACATTTTTTTTTGCATAAGTATACGCAAATTGATGAGACAGACTTTAATGCTGTCTATTGTGTTGCACGTTTGGCCTTTTGGAAATGTGGATTATGTAAATACATATTTGTGATACCCACTGTGACAGTAATGGTCCCCCTTCAAAGCCACTACAGCCTATTGTATTAATACATACTAAGAAGCTCTTTCAGAGTTCTTAGAGTATCATGGAAATATATACAAGGACTTTAAAACAACAAACTTTCAATTATAGTCTCAATCTTTGCATACCAAATTCACTAAATGGACATAATTTAAACTTGAGGTTTTTTGTTATAAGTACATATGATATCTTTAATATTGCATGAGAAATATGCAGTAATCATTTTTTGGGGGGGAAGGAGAAAGAAAACATTGGACATACGAATAGCAGCTTCTTGTTTATACAAAAATCAGTATGGATCAGAAAGGTTGTATAAACAGAAAATGAGAAAAAACCTCAACAAAACAGAGTTATGCATAAATCAATATTGTTACTTTAATAATTTTAAACTTCTAAATAAGTTTCAACTTTCAAATAAAACTAACACATCTAAGATCACACTACATTTTAATTACAATTTAAAATGCATCATCTAGTGCCTTGTGGTAGAAGTGTTGAGATACTTAAACTGGCAGTACCAACACATTCGTACCTTTATTATTTTACCTACTAAAAGTTACTGTGAAATGAATTCACTTCCTTCTAAAAATGCCTTTTAGTATTTTAAACCAGCATCATTTTAGAGTTCAGTAAATAAAAATATAAAGGGACATGTAGATAAAAATTTCCATGCAACACCATTGTTATTACTTATCTCTAAATTAGAAAGACAGCTTGCATCTGTAAAAAAATTCTTTTTCTATGATGTAAGGAATATTTCAGCCCTGCAAAATCATCTTTTTGTTATTTTTAATCTTGTGAATATTATGATATTCAGGGTTTTGTTAGGATCATAAAATTAAGAGAGTTTAAGGAATAACCTAATACTAAGTAAAAGAATGCCTAAATTCCCATAAAAACATTAAAGTTTTGTCTTGAACTGAACCAAATCCAAGGGATGCAGAATGAGAACATGACTACTCTGCAGCATTCAATTATTATTTACAGCAAACACTCTCCCCAAAGAGGGCCAGTAACTTGGATGAACATATGAGTGCTGGTATGTAGTCATAATTTGCAACTACTTTATACTGAGACTCATATGAAAATGAGACCAGTATATGTGATTGCAATTTAAAGAAGCAAAACAGATCATGATAACAAACTACCTGTCTGTCCATATCCTTTTCTCCAATATCCCCTCCTGCCAAAATAAGGAGGAAGATGGAAAGGAGGTAAGAAAAGATAGTTATAAAAGCAATTTTGTAAGTTATCCATACTGCTCGAGACAATTTCTTTATTAGCAAAGAAACTTCAGACCTTCCTCTCTGTATTATTTTCTAAATTCCAAGGCACAGCAGAGGCGTGGCAGCAAAAAGCCCCACAGACATGTTCCTGATGTAGCATTTCTGCATATTAAACAGCAGCTTACAAATAGTCAATGAGTTCTCTGCTCCCACGCCTGATCAGCACAAAAAACTGAAAGGAAAGATTCAAGACTGGCAGTTGTCCTCACTAGGGACATTCAATGATGTATTTTCTGTCTATTCATTCACAGTATTGACATGAGCCATTAACATCTGCAGAACTTGTTTTAGCTGGCAAAAGTTGGGTATCTGGGAATTGATTTAAAAGGTCAACTTGTTTCCAAGATAGCTGAATTACATTTCTTTAAAATACATTTCCATGAAGTTCTAAAAGAAAAATACCTTAAAATGAGATTTCCCTAAGGTTTATAACCTGTTTCCTTTTTACAGTGTAAAGAATTTGATAAGTATTAAAGTATTAAATCTCTCATGATGAACTTTCAAATTCAAAGCCAAGTAAAATCGAAGACTAACCAATTCTGAATTACATACCCTCTGGAGTATACAACAGGCCATTCAAACCTAGTTATCATTAATTTAGGTTAAAAGATATTTCGTTTTCCCTCCATTAGTCCCCAAATTGGAGTCATTTAATTGTTTAATGTCAAATAATCTAGACTAATATAAAAGATCCAGCCTTGATTCTCATGCTTCATTTTGTAAATTATATTTTTGTAAACTGATTTATTGTTGGCAGTAGTTGTACTCCACACATTTTTAACCCATGACCTCTACCAGGAGTTTTATAAGAGAAATCCATTAGGAGACATTCTTTTAAAACTTTGGGGTGAGGGAAAGAGAAAAATTAGGAAAACAGGGAACCTAGAGTCTGTTTTAAAGCATTAAATTATATATTAGTTGAATCCATTCCAATCTCCTCCTCCTCCTACATGACTTTGACCTCAGCCCAGTGCCCATGAACAGCAACTATCTGGTATATATACATGTATGATGAAGTAACTAGATGGGCTGTATGCTTGCAAGATAAAACTTGGGCAAAATTAGATACAAACCAAAATTTTCATAAAATGCTGGCACTTTCAATGCTCCTAAGTTGATGTTATGAAAGCCCATCTCTAATAACAAAATTCTTACATGCCTATGAAACTCAGAACATCATGATCTCAGAAGAATAAAAAAAAGTAAGTGACCCAGAAGACAATGGAAAGCTGCACAGTGCTATAAATATAAATATAACTTGTAGCAGGGTCCCAACAATAAACTGCATATAAGGACTGACACAGAAATCTTCATTAAGAACATGTATGATTAGCAAAGGAAGCAAAGTACTTATACAGAGAGTTAGGTACAGCATGTGAAACAGGTCTGAGGGCTATATATCGTTCTGCTTGAAATATTAAAAGAATCAGGGGATGAATGGTCACTAGATTGTTGGGTGGACCTTTGAAGAAGGTCCATGGATAAGAATCTCAAAAGGGTGAGAAGACACGGAGGGGTTGTAATCTATGAGTGGAGGGAATGTTCAGACTGACGGAATAATGAAACCTATCTAAACAACAAAAAGCTGAATGTAATGCATGTCTAAAAACTACTTGCTTATCTATTCAACAACTGATTTACTGTTGTGTGTTATGAAGGTGTTCAAGAAAGCTTAATTATGTTGCTTTCCAAATAAAGGCCAATACATAGTAGGGAAGAACAGTGAATAAGTTTATAAATTACCTTAAATGTCTGTTTAAAACAATCTAATTATTTGGTTTGTTTATTCCACATGTTTGCTTTTACTGACCATTAAATAAGTGGTACTGTGTTTTTTAGGGATGTCAGAGTTTTACTGGTTTTACATTTTACAGCAAGTAGTGAAGTTCACTTGACATTTGCATACAGTTCACTTCTGATAAATGCATAGGATCTTAGGATAATGGGACCACAGACTTAAAAGTTGGAATGGGCCCTAGAGGCTTTCGAGTTCCATGTTGTAAATGAAGAAAGTGAGACTGGCAGAGGTTAGTTAGATGACTTGCTTAGGGTGTTAAGTTAGTGTCTAAGGCAGGATTTTAACCCATCTCTCCTTAACTCCTAATAGAACAAACGCTCCTCGACTGCTGCTGCCATAGTTTAAACCAATGAATTCATAGCTTATTCTAAATGAAGTAAAAACAGTTGGATAATTCATATACCTGGCCATTGGTCATCTCTATTGGAACATCATTTGGCATATTTTGTATAAAGTATCAAATTGTATTTTCATTTTTTATTTGGTTAGACAGCCCCTTTTTCATCTTTCCCTCTGCAGTGTAGAAACACAGTCTATCTAATTCTCTCATGCACAGATTTTGGACTCGGCAACATAAATGGCTCTAGGAAAGCCCTTAGCTGATTTATGAGGAGGTGGGAGAATCTGATACAATACTTCCTTGATGGTAGTGGAAGATGGAGTATTTACCCCGAGTTGTGGAGGGCTTGTGGACATGTCATGCAGAGCTGGAGAGTGAGAACTGGGCAGAATATTTACATATTATTTGTTCAGATATCACCATATCTACATAGGATGTCTTCTGTTGATAATAAAAATTCAATTTTTATTTCTAACAAATGGAAATATTTATATATTACCTACTATGTGTCAAATACTGCAGTGAGTGTTTTAGAAAGAATATCTCATTTGATCGTCACAAGAACCCTGAAAAATTTTTATACTTGTCAGAGTCACATTAGATTTTAACTATTTTTTTTTGTTCAGTTAGGGATATGATAAATGATTTAATTTTTAAAAATAGAATTGAGACAGTAATACATTTGGTTTTAATACTTTGCAAAATTTGGATGAGGATTTTCCTAATAAAAAGTCACAAGAATGAAGGACCATGAATTTAGCACCAAAGATATTTTTTGAGGTCATCTAGTCCATTCCCCTTATTTTCAGATGAGGAAACTAGGCCCTGATGAGGTACAATGATTTGCCTAAGGTCATACAAGTAATAGATTTGAGAGTTAGGTTTTGTACTAATATTGTCTGGCTCCATGCCCACTCCACTGCTCTTTAAACTGTGCCAGTCTGCTTTCCAGTCTTAACAGTTATTAGGTTCTTACCTCAATAATATAGAGCACTATATTCTTATAGAAGCAGTAGAGGATACATTTGGACACTCGGTTGTAGTTCCAGGCTCCATGGACCATCAATAAGTTCTTCAGATATTTGAACTGAAATAACAATATGAAAATTATTAATAGGTCCTAGCCCTATAACTGAACTTATTTAATAAGGGTCACTCTTTGTGGCAATAATATCTTACCTGTGCAATGGAGTAATCAGAAGAATTAGCTGCTTGCAGTCCTTCGTTACCACTTATGCCAACACCAACATGTGCTGTCTGTATCATGCTAACATCATTTGCTCCATCCCCAATTGCCAGTGTTATGACTTTAACTTGTTTTTTAACCATCTCTACAACTTCAGATTTTTGAAGAGGTGATACCCTTAAATTGAAAGTAAAAATTAACTCAGACTTTTGAAAAAAAAAAAAAAGACATTCTGATACCAATCATCTGCTCTAAACAAGGATGTATTAGATCTAAATGGATGATTACATGAAGACTCCCTAGGGGCAATGCCTTGGGTCCTACACTTTATAATAATTTGACCTTTCTTTTGGTGAAAAAAAAATTTTTAATGGAAAATTCCAAGTTTTGAAACTCATCCCATTTATAAGTGAGCTGCTACTATGTAGGTCCAAGTTTAGAACTGTGGTCCTTTGGCTGGCTCAGTTTCAAAGTTCCAAAACAGATAGAATTATATCTATATGAACTTGTAGATGGAGTAACAATGCCAAAACTTCAATTCTGGTTCAGAATTCACCTTAACTTCTAAATACTGTAGGTGGCTTCACATTTCTGAGTCTAATAACAAAGGTTAGAAAAACTGCAGAATGCAATCAAAGAATGCATTACAAATCCTAACTATGGACACAAATAAAATAAAATATTCCTGAATCTCTATAACCTGGTCTAAGGTGATCTATAATAAGTATAGAAGAACTCACTCAATATTTCACTTTAATTAAAGGTAAGGAATCATCTGATTCTTTGATTGATCCTTAAATACAACAAAGGACTTAGAAAATTCTATGTAACCAAAAAACCAGGAGCCCATTTACAGCACAGCTATTTATTCCCACTATCTCCCAAAGCTTCTGATTGACAAATTTTGTAAAAAAAAAAAAGTTCAAAATCTTTGCTAGAAACTTGTGTTGAAGGCAGAAGAATTCAATGTTGTTATGAAACATCATTCCATTTTAACTTTGGTCCTGATCTGAAATTAAATCATTCATCAATTCTTATAAAATGTATTAAGGTTATTTCAGCATAGAAATAACACCCAAGACAATCCTAAGAGGGTTCATAGAAAGTGCAGGAGCTTACTTAATTTTGAAATGACAAGCCCATTTTATATTAAGCGATTTCATAGGATAGAAAAATGGGAGAAGAAATGGCTAATTGACTCACAAAAAAAGTTAGATGATGATAAAATGTTACATAACAGTCAACACAATACAAAGTATTGGGAAAAACAAAAGACAGAAAATCATTCAGGAGTTAACAGAGTATAATTATTTTTTGAATGAAAAAAATTCCCATTTGATTACATGTTGTCTATTACATTCAGAAATGAAGCTGTTTTTGATACTTGATATAGACATAACTGAAAAAAGGAAACAGCTTTTCTGACACGGTGAGTAAAATAATTGGTCCTGAGTTTGTAACTAGCCATACCCGCAGAGTGGTAAGGTTATTGCTTTGTGGCTGTCTCAGGATCTCTAGGTATGGATATCACCTCTATTAAAAACAATGTCAAGTCACTAGGTATGCTAAGTTGGACTGGTAACTGGTACTAATTCCAAGCTTCCATAACTATGTCAAAGTATTTTAATTAGTGCTTCTGTTTCCATCCTTTCAAAGGGAGGACACATATAAGGGGTGTGGAAAACCTAAATGATGATGATCTTCCTACTTTGCTCCTCATTCTTCAATAATCTTTGTATCATGCTGACATCCATTCTCTACAGAGATGCTCGGATAGGGACCTAAAGTATCAAGCATCTTTAGATGGTGGCAGATTAGCTGCACTCTAATATGTATTCCATTTTATTGTCATTTAATATTGAATACAGTTCATGGGTAACATGAAATTTCAAGAAGATAGATATGAATATTTTATGGCAAGTTTTTGCTTCACTAGTAGGTTGAACTAAGGTGCTTGATAAAGAAATCATGAGTGACTTCTGGATCACCATCACTATTTTGAATTTTAAAATCTGGTGTGTATGTGTGTGTGTGTGTGTGTGTGTGTGTGTGTGTGTCTGTGTGTGGTCCAAACACAACATAGACATGAATAGAATAAGGGAAAAAGTGAGATCCTGAGCACATAATGAACTGACCATATTTTCCCACCATATTATTTTCCCCAACATATTTTCCATTCCTTTATTTAATCTGCTTCATTTCTATAACATGATAACTATAAATAAGAAAGCCCAGTGAATGAGGTCAAGTATTTTGTAGAGACCAGATATCCTTTTATTCAAGCTGGGAGGAACTTTAATGGCATCTAATCTTCTCATATACTTCAATAATCTTTGATGATTATTGATGATGAGGAAACAGAACCAGAGAGAAAAACTGAATTGCTCAAGGTCACATGGGAAGGAAGTGGTAGAGTCAACTCTGAAACCCAGGTTCTCTAAGTCCAAATCAAGTTGTCACCACCACATTGCACCGCTTTGGCTGACATCAAATGTGACTACAAAGAAGTGATCTAAAAAGCAAAGACAACTATCATGGATCAGCATGAGCATTTTAAATTCCCTATCAAGTTTTCTTTCTATTGGGGTGTTAGAATATATTCAAATTATAACATATTCCATCTTGGTGAGGAGCTAAAAGACTATGAAACTATTTCCATAAGCTGCAATGGCACATTGAGGAAAATGTGATGAACGACTATTAACAATTTTAAGAAATATCCAACCCCAAATGGGCTGATTTCTATCTTCTACCATAATGACTGGGTGTTATCTAAAAGGAAGAAAGGAAGGAAAGATTTATCAAGCACCTACTTTGTGCCAGTCACTGTGCTAAGTGCTTTAAACATATCTCATTTGATCCTCACAACAATCCCATAATTATCTCCATTTTACAGTTGAGGAAACTGAGACAAATAGTAGTTGAATGACTTGCTCAGTGTCACATAGCTATTAAGTACCTGAGACCAGATGAGAACTTGGGTCTTCCTGATCCCAGGCCCAATGCTCTATCCAGCTGTGTAGCCTAGCTTCCTTTAGGTGGTATTTACTGTCTTTGGTCAAGACTGTTAGATCATCAGTACTGCTGGGTCTCAGGTTGGCTCCTAGATTAGCAATCAGCTATACTGGTCCATGAATTCAGTTTCTAACTACAGCAGAAGTGAATGGTCTTGGTAGATCAATTTTTGCTAATCCAACACAGAAGACTAATTTATGAACAACCCACTCCCCATCAGCATTAGATATACTGCAAAAAAGTGTCACATAGCTGCTGCTGGGTAGGGGTTAGCAGGTATAAATCTGGGGAAAGAACTGAGATTAGATGGCTTGCTTGGCATGCAAAAAACTAAAATGCTCTCAAAATCTGGTTCTCCTTAGATTAGGAAATACCTACAAACTGATATATGTATTGAGTATAAAACTGCGTTGGGCACTTTTGTGAGATATGGAAAGAACAAACACTTGGCCTCAAGAAGTTTAGAGTCTAGCTACAACTAACAGACAAAGCAATTAGAGAACTGTTTGCAGTTTGGTAACAGGGCTTCAGAGAAGACAGGCCAAGCATTTTTTGTTGAAGACTGAATATTAAAAGGAAATTTCAGAGAGGGAGGCAAAACTTTCTAATATTTCAATGCATAATTAAGTGCATGCTTAGAAGCAGGGCAGTGTATGACATTTGATGAATACTATCAAATACAGAGATAACAAAATAAAATATGATTATGAAATAGGATAAAAGTATAGGGGAGGTAAAAAAAGAACTGTCACAAGTGTGTAGAGAGAAGATCACTTCTGTGGAGGGGCATCCGGAAAGGGTTAAAGGAAGAGGTAGTCTTTGAGCTGAATAGAGTGGGGCATATTTGATTTTTATTAAAAAATTATCTTACTTTCATTGATGCCTTTGATTTTTAAATCACATTCATTTGTGAAAAAATACTCCCCCCCCTCCCCCTACTCTGTGATCTATCCTTTGGAACTAAGATTTAAAAAGAGGGGAAAAAAGTTTAGCAATATTCTTTCCCCAAAGTACCCCACTCACTTCTGTTAAGAGGGAGATAGATATATTTTATTAATTTTTTTTCCAAGGGCTAGGATTGGTCATTATAATTACATATCATTCAATTTCATGTTTGTGTTCTTTATACTTATATCGTGCTCATATTTTTTTAGTTCTGTTCCATCATTCTATATTAGTTCATATAATTCTTTTTATGCTCCTCTTAATTCTTCATATTTATCAATTCTTAGAATACAGTAATATCCTACAATATGAATTACAATCTGTTTGGTCATTCCCCAATTCACGGATTGCCACTGACCTAGTCCAGTTCTTTGCCCTCACAAAAGGGGCTACTATGAATATCATGGTGTACCCAAACTCCTCATCCCCTTTTTTTATCCCCCTGACTTCCTTGGAAGTATACGCATTGAAGTCAGGCCTCAGGAACACAAAGTAATATTATGTTAGCCTAAATCCAGATGGCTTCACAGAATTTCAATGGCCTAATTCACAGCTTTGCCAACAACAGTATATTAGTGAGCCTTTCTTTCTGCAGTAGAATGGGAGAGATTTGATACTCAATGATAGGGAGCTTAGATTTCAGGACAACACAGATAGAAGGCATAAAATTAGGAAGGACTAAGACAGATTTGGAGAATAACTAGCCCAGTTTAGCTCGAGTGGGTAGTGCTTGATGATTCTTATAAGATGAGTTATATTTAGATAACTCTGACTACTGATCTATCTGATTACCTTTAAATCTCTACTAAAATCCCATCTTCTACAGGAAGCCTTTTCAAACTCCTCTTAATTCCAGTGCTTTCCCTCTTGTGATTATTTCTTATTTATTCTGTATATAGCTTGCTTTGTAAGTTGTCTCCTCCATTAGATAATAACCCCTTGAGGGCAGTGACTGGTTGGACTTTATTTTTTTATCCCTTTTTCTATCCTCGGCACTTAGCAGAGTACCTGGAACATAGTAGGAACTTGGAGAAATGTTTACTGAATTGAATTTATTCTAATTTGGTTGCCAAATCTCTTCGTTTCTGTCATTCTGTCTTATTTCTTGGTTATCTCATTTTTCTTCTAATTCTACTTATTGCTAAAGATTTCAGACTTACATGTCCATTTGCTCAGCTTCTGATTATATGTAGATACAGGGGTAGCTAGGTGGTCCAGCGGAAAGAGGGGCAGGCCTGGAGTCAGGAAGACTCATCTTCCTGAGTTAAAATCTGGCCTCAGACACTTACTAGCTATGTGACCCTGGACAAGTCACTTAACCCTTTTGGCCTCAGTTTCCACATCTATAAAATGAGCTGGAGAAGGAAATGGCAACCCACTCCAGCAGTCTCAGCTGAGAAAACACCCAATAGGTTCATGACGAGTTGGACATGGTTGAAAGAAGTGAACAATTTGTAGAATCTATATTTGATTGCATGCCACCATGGGGTGGGGGGGAGGAGTGCAGAGGGGAGATGAGGAGAAAATGTGAAACTCAAGGGGCTGTGGAACTGAACGCTGTAAACCAAAAGTAAATAAATAAATTAAAAAAAAAAAAGAAATGAACAACAACATATGCAGGTATGGTGTTTATACTCTCGCAACTAAGACTTCCCTTGATATTTCTAGTTCCATTCTTTTTTCTCTTTCAAGATGTGTCTACCTCTTCAAGCCCTTTCATTAGTAAGCATTCACTCTAATTTCCTTAGCTTCAGAATTCTTCCCAACTCTTGTTCTGATCATAATGTGTCTCCCTCCCTCCTTTCGAGATGGATGCCTGCTCCTGGGACGCTGTCCCATAGTATGTATCTTGGAGCAGCTTCATTACATTTCAAGTCCCCGTTTTAAGCTCCTCCAAATTTTCATCTCCCAAACAAAATTAATCAAGAGGAAAGAAACAAAAAACAAAACCCTTAAATTTGATCTTTTAACATATATTCATTCCTGACCAAATGTAGGCTTCCAAACCATCATAAAATCTGTGTATGTGTTTTCCAGGAAAGGTCTATGTTCATGCTCTGTGTAAGAATGTAAATGATTCATAATTCTGAGCCACCATCTCTGTTCCTTTTTCTTCATTGGGAATACCATTAAGAGCCTCTGTGGGTACGACTTCTCATTCAGCTTGCACTTTTAAAGTCCATTTTCTTTCCCCATGGTTCCACAAACAGAGGGTGGTCTTTTGCAATACAACTTGAAAGTACAAAAAGGGCAATATGTTTTTCAGATATTATTTTGGCTGTAGTTCCTGCACATGTTATTCATTATTTTTCTTATTTTCTGGGCAGCAACTCTCACTGCTCTTCGAGTACTACATAGAAGCACCGGAAACATACCATTTCACTGGTAGAAAAAAAGTTATGCAGGGTCAACCACCTAATACCATTTTGCACAAGGTGGTTTTAATGGGATCAGTTAAAATGAATCACTTTTATTGTATGGAATATTTTTGAAAAAATCCACAATAAATGGCATCATGTAAAAATAAAAATAAAGTCCTTATAGAGGAATAGTTAGAAGGGCTTTGTTTAAAGGGCAGCCAAAATAGAGACAAGAAGAGCATTTAAAGAATTCTGTTTGGGAAGCAGTATCATATGATTTCAAAAACATCAGTTCAACAGTATGATGTGTCCAGGGTGACTTTACAAAGTGTGAGATGGATTATTTGGCATACTTTAAATGTTCTTACTGATAAAAGGTGATCATTAAATGTACAGTAAGGTTTTTGTTTTTGAAAGATGAAGACCTTGAGATTTCCACAAGAAGACTTAAGGGGACCTGACTTTACTTTATTATCCTCAGGTATGAAAATGTAAGAGTGAGAACCACCCTGGTTGTTCAGAGATCAGGAGATTTAGTGTGGGGTCATTGTATTTTCTCTTTTGATAAACTTCCTTAGATTTCCCCTTGTGACTATCAGAATATTCCTCAGTGAGTTATATTTGGCTGACTACATGAGGAAATTTGCAAAATGAGAGGAAGAGATTCTTAATGTAACAACTAGATTTTTTTAAAAACCCAACTTAAGAGAGATTTTTCAAATTACCCTTGATTTTAAATACAAGGTAGGGGCAATTTTAATCGATATCTGAATTTATGATGAAATCTAAAAGCCCCTAAAATAAATTCCGAATTATTGTAAATGAAAAATCTTTCTTAATGTGAGTTGCTCCAAGTGCCACAATTACATATTACTGAAAGTCTCAATGATTATAATTGGATTATAAGAATAAAAAGGAAAAATAGAATCTCCTACCTCCCAAAGATGGCTTTACATAATCTAAACAAGTAAAATCCATTCAAATATTGATTAATAAGATTGTAGTTACATGGTTAGATTAATCAGTGCCTTTCTTAATATTCTCCAAAGCTAGACCTGTTAATGCAATATGTTATCACAACTATTTAATATCCTTTACAATACACAAATTGAGTGTACAGATGTGATAGATTGTTATTTCTTCAGAAAACTTTATTATTGGAAAAAATCCCTATATAAAATGTGCTCAAGATACAAAAGTGATGCTTAATTTCAAATATCTTTTCCTAGTTAATAGAAGACCTTCTAGACAAAATGAGCTATGTCAACTAATTGGAATGTTATAGTTCAAAACATTAATTTGGAGTTAGTGGGAATATCTAGTCCAACTCCTTCATTTTACAGATGAAAAACTTGAGGTCCAGAAATGGTTATGTGACTTACCCAAGGTCACAAAAATACTAAGCAGCCAGAATCAGGATGCAAACTCAGGACTTCCATCTGCCAAAGTTTCCATTATGTTATTTTGCTTCTTTCCACTGTACTAGCATGACTTGCCCTCTTTCTGTTATAATGGACAGAAAGTTGCTTTTAAATAAGACCTGTTTTTAAATTGTGGATTTTTGCATTGGTAGGAATGCTCCTTGGTAAATATGCCTTGTAAGAGGAAAAACATTAATATGGCAAGGTGGTGGTGGTAGTATGTGTGTATATCAGTGTGTGGTGTGAAAGGTGTACATGAAGGATATAAGTATGTAGTAGCATCTGAGCCTGATAAAATTATCAGAAAGCTCTAAAGAGGGCTTAAGAACCTATAAGTTCACTAGTGACAGCAGAAGTAGGTCCAAATGAGGTATAATTCATTCTTAGTTCAATGGAAAGGGGGACCAAGAGCTAAAAAGGACATAAGGTATTGGTCCCACAATTTCAAAGAGGCTATTCCCCCACTGGGACCTGGCATTGATCTTTGATCACTGATTGTGCTTTAAGTGGCTTGTGGTTCTATCCATTTCACAGTAGAGTAAGACGCCATAAAATTTTAGTGCTAGAAGGGAAACTTACTGTCATCTAGTCTTTTAAAGGTGAAGAAATAAAGGCTTGGAAATGAAGACATCTAGCCAATGTCACACAGATTATTGTACTTTTTTTTAAAAAAAACTACAAGTTTCTAAAAGTTAGGAGCTTTGTGTCTTCAATTTGCTTTGTTCATAGTGAATGTGAACACAGCAAATATTGTTTCAGGATATTGATGAATATAGCTGTTTATGAATGGAGAATGAATGAATTAACAAATATTGATTGAATACGGTAAAGAGTCCAGAAGAGAGTAACATGGAAGAGAAAAGGAGAAGGGGAAAAGAACAAGCATGTATTAAGTACCTTCTATGTGCCAAGCACTGTGCCAAATGTTTTACAAATATTTCATTTGATCCTTACAACAGCTTGTGAAGTGGGTGCTAATTATTATTATCCCCATTTTATAGTTGAGGAAACAAAGGCAGAAAGAGGTTAAGTGACATGTCTAGGATTCCAAAGCTAGGAACAGTCTGAGGCTGGATTTTGATTCATGTTTTCCTAATTCCAGGATCAGAACTCCATCTACTGTGTCACTTAGCTGCCTAGGATACCAAGACAGTAAACAAGGTTGTGAAGAATCTTTAGATCATACCATGTAAGGATCAGTTGAAGGAAGTGACATCTCAACTTAGGGTAAAAATTCTGATTTTCAAAAAGCAAAAAATGTGATAGTGACAACTTTAGGCTGGTGACCTTGATGGTGAATCACAGCATCTTTCTAGATAGATTTGAAGGGGTGATGTGTGAATGTTTAGAAATGGGTTAATGGTAATATTAAGAATCAGTATAAGCCTACTAAAAACAAGCTTAAACTACTTATTTTTGATAGACTCATAGACTGGAGAATTCTGTAGGTAGAGACAGCATTTATTAAATGCTTACTATGCATCTGGTACTGTCTTAAGTGCTGGAAATACAAATACAAGGGGGAAAAAAGATATTATGTGCGAGCATTTTACAAAGCCTTGCATGATATCCTTGAAGGCAAGACTGAGAAAATAAGTGGTATAGTTATTAACTGGATTCACATCTGGCTGAAAAAAATATTTTAAAAATATAGATTAATAACTGATGCAAACTTGATGGACAGTTCCTTGTAGTGTATTAAAATGCTTCATACTTGGTTCTGTCCCTGACAATATTTTTTGTCATGATCAAGGATCATATGAGGAATATATCTCATAATACCATTTATTGATGACATAAAGCTGAGAGGTGTTATTAATGCTCCTGGATGCCATAATCAGCTTCAAAATAAACTCAAAAGGCTGGAATACTAGAAAATAGATGCTATTTAATATAATAAATGTTAATTCTAAACTTAGGCTCAAAAATACTAATAAATTCAGAATGACAAGGAAAGGTAGTTTAACATCAGTTTGTAATTAAAACCTGTGGGTTTTTAATTCACTGTAAATTTGATATATGTCAACAGTATGACTGTGGCTACAAATTAAATTCAACATGTATTATTCACATATGATACACAAGTGTTTCCTTCCCTCTCCCCTCAAAAAAACCTAATGTAAATTTAGTGCATTAATAGGGTGTAGAACAAAGGTTTTAATAATTTAATTGTACTTGAACCACATTAAAGTATTGTGTTGAGTTCAGGGTGCCACATTTCAGGCAGGTTTTAGACAAACTATACTATATCCAAAAGAAGATAAGAATGGTGAATTCTTAAAGTAATGTCATATGACAAAAGAATGAAGGAATTCAGGATTACTGTAATATTTATGAAGGATGGTCATATAGAAAAGGGAATAAATAACCTATTTGGACAGAATGAAGAACAATGGGTGGAAGTTATTTAAAGGTAATTATATTTTGAACTTGGTCAAAATTTTTCGCCAATATATTTGAATTCAATCAAATGTGATATTGACCTCCATGTAACTGGAAGGGTTTAAGCAGTTATTTATCCACCATCTATCAAGGACATTGTCATGGGGTATCTCTCTCTCTCTCTATCACATATTCTTCACTGGGTAGGAGGTAAGAGCAGATAATTTCTGAAGTTTCTTCCAATATTAAAATTTTATGAAAGGGAAAAAAAATCCTGCCAAGAACAGGGAAAAGGAATGACCAAACAAATTAGAACAGAAACAGTATTAGTAGAATATCGTATTAAAACAATGGAAAAAGAGTCAAAACACTTCAGTTCAAATTCCTGCTCACTAATTACTTCCTATGTAACTATGAGCAATTCATATTAATAATCTGAGCTTGAGATTCTTCAAATGCAAATTTAGGTGGGGTTGGATAAGATGATGTCTGATTGTGTGTCATAGAAGCTAAAAGAGGAGAAATTTTCAGAAGTGTGATGAAAAGAAATACCTTGCGTATTTTTATAATGCTCTATGGTTTAAAAAATATTTTCCTATACATCGCTGATTGACAGAAAATAACATAGTAAAGGGTGCCCAAAAGAATGACAAATCAGTAAAGGTCACTAGATCCATAAGTTAAGAGGTGGTTTATGAAGTGTTGTTTCAGGAGTGTGGTGGGAAGGAAACCACTGGTGCATTAATGTATAAGTGTCAATATATTAGTCTTTTGAGGGAACATAAGCATTAACCTATCACTTTTCTTGTAAAAGAGTTTACTGCAAAGGATTGTTGCATGCTTTCTTTTGGTATAGACACAAAAATGCATACCAATCTCGAAAAATATGCAACAAGGTAAAGTGACCGATCATATTGAAATTGAACTTAGAAATTGCTTGAGCATAGAGGGATATTTGGAAGATATAGTTAATTTCCTCTATCAAAGTCCTATTCTGGCAAATTGTTTTGGAAGGGAGGTTACTTTGAGTTCCTAAAATTTATGCTAATATTGAAAGCTCTAGCAGATCCTACAAAGCTGGAGAGGCTTTAGAATACTGGCCCAGTGAAGGACTGAATGTTTGCTGTTCAAGACAATGTCTAGTACTACTAGTACTATTACTGACAAAAAAATTGCTAATACTTATAATCATGCTTTATGGTTTTACAAGGCATTTTTGCGTACATTATCTCAACTGGTTTTCACAATATTCCTGTTAGGAAAGAATCAACACTATTAAAGTAATAACAAATGAGGAAACTGAGGCTCAAAAAAATTAATATATTTACCAAGGGTCACATTGCTAATAAGTGTTTGATGTGGGAAACCCAGGTCTTTATGATTCCAAGTTTTCTATCCACTATGCTATTAGAAGTTCATTACCAGAAGGTTAGCCATGAAGCACTGACATTTTTTGGCCATAGCAACTCTTTAAGATATCTTTTAAGGCATGGGAGTATGGTGATCTTCATTAGCAGGGTAAGTATCTAGAGAACAGAAACACAAAACTTTGAAGGGTCCTGTTTATTATTCCTTTCAGAACCCTTCAGCCCCCCTAAGAACCTAACAGTTCTGATCTATTCTCCAATGAGCCACCAAAATGATTTCCCCAAAACGCAGTTTCTACCACGTCTCACTTCTAGGATGAAATACCAAATGCTTTGTTTGGTATTCAAACCATCCATAACCTAGCCCCCTCCTACCTTGCCAGCCTTCTTATACCTTACACTCTGCCGTGCAGTCTTTGATCTGGTGACACTGGCCTTCTGGTTGTTTCATAAACAAGACATGCAATCTCTGGGCTCTGGGTATTTTCTCTGGCTGTTTCCCATGCCTAGAATGTTTTTCCTCCTTAATTCTGTCACCTAATCTCTCTGGCTTCCTTTAAGTACCAACTAAAATTAAAATCCCATCTTTTACTGGAAAACTTTTCCCAACCCCTCTTGACTTTAGTAAATTCCCTCTCTTAATTATTTCCTATTTATCCTGTATATAGATTACTTTGTATATATTTTTTGCATATTGTCTCCCCTATTAGATTGTAAGCTCCCTGAGGGCAGTGACTGTCTTTTGACTCTCTTTGTATGTTCAGCACTTAGCACTGGCACACAGTTGGTATGCTTAGTTATTGATTTATATGTAATAATAATAATAACATTAATATAGCACTTACTATGGGCCAGGCCCTAAGGAAGACAATGGAAAAAGCAAGTCTCATATACATTATACCAAAATATTCATAGCAGTCCATTTTGTAGCACAAAGGGCTTGAAACAAAATAGATGTCCATCAACTAGGAAATAGCTAAACAAGTATGATCCATGTAATGAAATATTATTGTGCTATAAAAGATGAAGACTATGAAGAACAGAGAAAAGTATGGGGAAAAGTATCAACTGATGTAACGTGAAAAAAGTACAACCAGGAAAACAATATACACAATGACTACAACAATGTAATGGGGAAAAAAGGAGCTGAATGCTGTGAAATGGTAATGACCAAGCCTGACCCCAAAGAAAAGATGTAAAAATATGCCTCTCTCCTTTGGAGAAGCAAGGGACTATGCACACAGAATGAACACTAACATAATGTCAGACTTGTTTGATGTGTTACTTTTGTTGAGCTGCTTTCTTTTTTTCATTTGTTATAAATGGATATTTATATATCTTTGTTATAAAAGGATAGGCCTCTGAGATGGTGACTGAGGAGGGATGTTTTGGGAAATATGTAATACAAAAACAAAAATACCAATAAAATTTATTTTAAAAACATATTAAACATCTGCAATGTGCAAGACCTGGAGATATACAGATGAAAAAATGATACACTCTTTATCTGCAAGGAGCTTAATTAATCTCTTCTCCCTCAATGTGGATGACTCTGCTAAATACTTTACTGAAAAAAAAGGGGGAGGTTATTCATATGAGCACTCTTCTTCCAACCACTTCAGCATTCCCGGTGGAATATCCAAATGAAGATTACAAGTTGGCAATTGAAAATGTGGGATGGGCACTCAACAGAGATGGGGCTGCTAACTTGTGTGTTTATGGAAGTCATATGCACAGAAGTGATAATTGAAACCATGATTGTGGTGGAGATCGTTAAGGGAGGGAGGGAATGTGTATATGTGTACACACACACATTTTCTCTCTGTTTTTTGTCTCTTTACATACATATGTGTGTCTGTGTGTACATAATGTGGACCAAGAACACAATTCTCTAGGATATTCATACTTAGGTTAGAAGGAAATTGGGAGGAAATAGACAAAACACTAGGAGAAAGTAACAAAGAGGAATGAGTTGGAAGGAGGAAAATAAGAAAATGAATGGATCAATGTTCTGGAAGGAAGGAGATCAAGCACAAAAAGGTCATGGTGTGGAGGGAGGCCATCACATCCTCATTGTTGGAGAGAAGAGAGGACAGGTAAGCACTAGAGATTCCGAGGTATGGAAAAAGGAAGGTTAAAGGAGTTCACTATGAATGGCTTCAATCTTCTAGGTAAAGTAGGAAGAAATTTCAACTTCTAAAAAATAAAAGAAGAAGAGAGGTAGAGTCATAGGCCCAAGGAAAAAGGTTTGGAAAGTTACTGCAAAATACATTATCAAAACTGAATGAAATACTTGCTACATAATAGTGACAGTCCACTAAGGCTAGACAGAATGATTTTGTAGCATATAGCATGGTTTCTATTTTGTAGCATATAGCATGGTGTCTTGACTTTCTCCAACAATACTTGGTAGCTAGGGAGTTGTTCACCCTTCATTTTTGAAGAGGACCAGTGCCCTCACAGAGAGTGATCTTGACTTGGGTATGAATTGGATTTAAGTAAGGCAGAGTTGTACAAATTTGTCAGCTTCACTAACTTTTCCAGAGTCATTGAAGTCCAGTGGCAAGACAAAAATCAAGATGACTGGCAATGGCTTGGGATGCAGTGGACAACCTGGGTGTCTTCTATGTCTGAATCAGCTCAAAGAGCCCCACAGCACCTGCTTCAGCTACTTCCATGGTCGTTGGAATAAACTGTTTTCATGCACCCATTCTGCTGGAGGAAATATTCATATGTTTGGGGTAGACCTCCCCCTAACTCACTGATGGGTCTGAAGTGTTCGTTATCCTCAACCTGCTTTAACCTGTCTACTGAGACAGTTTTACCCGGGTGTGATCATTGTACGTGCTACAGCTTCTTGGAGCCACAGGTGAGAATGGGATAGGGAGTAGGAAGTGAAAATGGATTGTGGGGATGATCCAGGGTGGGAATTGGCAGAGTTAGGTCAAGATAATAACAGGAGAGTGATTCAAGAATGGTGGACAGAACCCTACTGAAATGTTAATATACTGTGTCAACACTGTGCAAGAGGGGAAATCAAGTCATAATAGGATTAACAGATTGGAAGAATTAGTTAGAATTAAGAAAGAGGAGATCAAGTTGAGGATAATGAGTAGTTCAGAAAAAAATGAGACAGTGGGGAGTACAGGACGTAATCATATTTAACTCATGCCAAGAATAACACCCAAAGAACTCCTTTATAATGCTGGATATTGGGGATGGGACTAACACCTTCATATTATAGGCTTGCTGTATTCTATCAAAATCACACAGCTGGTTGTGCTGGTGTTGGATAGGATTTAACTTCTAATGTTGACATTTGTATAAAAATAACAATGGAAACGATGAAAAAAAAAACCCTACCTTTTATATGTAGATAGTTTATAACAAGTAATCTTAATGGATATTAGGCTGTAAGGTAGCCATAGAATTTCTCAATGGAGTTGGAATAGCAAATGAGTCCAATGGAGCAGGAACAGCTGACTACTATATTGAAGCAAAATCTGGCCATTTTATATAGCTATAAACTTATCTGGGTTTAGTCACATACATCTATGAGGGAAATACCTGCTTAACATTTTCAACTTTATTCATACTTTTCTGGGAAGCAAGTATGAGTTTGGGATTCATTAGCAGTTTTTAAGTCCTTCCCAAGCCAAACATCTGCTTGGCATTCATAATGTTTGCAGCTTTTCTGGAAATGAAACGTCTGCTGAACATTTATTAGCTATATTTGTGCTTCATGACTCCCCTTTAAATGGAATATTTTTAGAGGATTCCTTCCTTAGAACTGAAGAGAAATCCTGAGGGTTCCAAAAACTGAACCTAATTGGACCCTTTATTTAGGGTTCTTCTCACATCACAGCAGAAAATATACTAAGTGGCTCTCTAGATCTCTTTTTTGCTTGCAGGACCCCCTTAGTACACCAAGGTGAAAGGTTCTGATTGGTATGTCAGTCCCAAGTGACAGCAGTTACTAAAATTGAGTCTCTTTACAGAGTGAAGGGAAAAAAAAAATAGCCTGGAAGGGGATTAAACTTTGATTAGCAATGTTGCAAGTAGGGAAAAATGCTTACTTCAATTTAACTTCTCTTTTTGAGAAGACATGGATACATAAATTATGTAGAAGAACAGTGATTACCAGACAGTCTAAAAGCTGGAGGCTGTAAGCCAATTTTCAACCAACTGTCACAGAACATAAGTTTCAAAGTATGTTTAAACTAAACTGACAACTGTAGGAAAAAATGTAAAATAATTTTCAAGGCTGGCCTACCAGGACTGATGAAGACCCTGGAAGCCACGAGCTATTTAACATAGACAATTTTCGCCATTTTATTCCCAGCCTTTCAAGCAGAGAGTGTTCAAAGCAGCATTACAAATGGTTATTGAAAGAAAGCTGACCCAAGAAGGAGAGAAACCAACTCCCAGAAAAAAAAAAAGTACCTAAATAAAACTAATATTCAGTCAAAACACATTGTGTTCTGGCCTTAAGATGACAAAGAATAGAAAGTTAGCAACAGAATGGAGTTCACAGATAACCTAATAGAAGGACCTCATTTTGAAGGAGAGGATATAGAAACCCAGAGAGGTGAAGGGATTTGTATAAGTTCGCACAAATGTCTGTCAGTCAGTCATTTTTCAGTTGTCTGACTCTTTGTGACACCATTTGGGGTTTCCTTGGCAAAAATATTGGAATAGCTTGCCATTTCCTTTTTCAGCTCATTTTAAAGATGAGGAAATAGAGGCAAACAGGGTTGTGACATGCCCAGGGTTACATAGCTTTTAAATTTCTGAGGTCAGATTTGAACTCAGGAAAATGAGTCTTTCTTTCTCCCGGCCTGGCATTCTATCCACTGTGCCACCTAGCTGTTGTTACCTGGCAGAGACAGACTGAGGCTTCCAGTGCCCAAAACCAATGTTCTTTTTTTACTAAGTCACTTGCAGCTTTTAGCATACAGAGCTCCCTGAATCTCTAGACTAGTTCTGGCAATGAAAAGGTCAAATCTTCCCTAAGTAATAGACTCCACCTATGCTCAATTCAGAGAATTTTAATTGAATTCAATTCAATTAAAAATAATAATAAAAAATAATAAACTTAAGTACCAACTCTGTAATATACTGTGCTTGGCACCAGTAATGAAGGCACACTGTCTGCCCTCAGCAAGTTTTCCATCTAGTTGGGGGAATACAACAAATATATCTGAAGAAATTTCAGTGATATAAAAATAAAATATGTCAGTTAAAATTTAATTTAGGGGGAAAAAAGAAAAAAGAAGTATCTAGAAGGCAGCAAATTATTTCACTGGGTTTCTGTTATTCTGTACATTTCCCAAAGTGTCTGGCTTTTTGTTGAGGAGCTTAGGATTTTACAGTCCTTACTATGTTTGGGTGATAATTGTAATAACAATCACTACATTGGATGCCATGATAATTATAACGTACAACAGACAAGGACTCTGAGGTGCTTAAAAAGAAGTATTATGACTAGTAAAGTCAACTGTTTGTTCTATGGGACAACATAGACAGTTTTTAAGGCAAAACCTCATAACTTAAGCATTGCTTTTAACTGGCAAACTCTTTCAAATTTTCATCCTCACTTGTACTGATGTGTCAGGAAAGATAGTAATGGATTTAATTCTGAAGATGGATGGAGCCGCAGAGTCACATTATCTACTATGAGACAGCTGGTTTTCCTTCCTTCGTTGTACCTAAGACTTGAGGCTTGCGGGAGAGAGGATGGAGTTGAGAAGGATCAGATTGTGAATTCAACTTAGGTGTGGATGGGCTTGAAATATGCCTTTAAGCATACTAAGTTTCAGAGACAAGACCACAAAGCCAAGACTGAATATAAATAGACTTTGGAAAGAGTTCTGTCCAATAACTATTTTGAAATATTATATAATACTGACCTGGAGGTTCTATACTGAAAAGACTCATAGAATAGGATGGAGTCCCTTGACAGAAGGGGATTTCAAGAACCTGAGAAAGGGATTAGGGATACTTCCCTTTTCTTATAGGGAATGATAAACTGTTTCACCCTAGCTATGTTTATTAAGGGGTAAGAGTTTGCTCATTGACACAGTACTTGGGGCTTAGCTGAGCCAGGTGCCAAGGAGATGCCCTATGCCAATGGTCTCAATGCCAAGGGGCACAGGGCCAATGTCCTTGGTGCCAATGAGGCGCAGAGATGTAAATCAGCTAATGGCCCTGATGTAATTGTGGGCTTGAAGCCATGTATAGCACCAAGCAGGAAGCTGGACAAGATTCCTCATGGAAAAGGGGAGAATATGAATTAAGATAATTAGAAGAAAAATGCTGAGGAAAGAGATTTTACATTAAAAAAAAGAAGAAAAAACAAAACAGAGCAAAACTCAGTGCCTGTACTGGGACCTTCAAGGTCCTTAAACGTGTATAAAACAAGACCAAGGGAGGAAGAGGGCCCACACACATCTTTATAATCTCAGCTTCAGTCTTGACCTGCACGTGTATAATAGAATGTGATCCTCTCCTAAGGGCTTGATGCCTTAAAGATTCCTGAGGCCCATGTGCCTTGTGACTACTCCAGGGCTGGGATCTCTGGAGGCAATTTCATGAGTCAAGAACATATTTTTTTCTCCCTTGCCTCTACCTCCTAGTTTCCCTCCCTGTTCTGCTATTGTTTAATTTTGTGGTTTAACGCTGTGAAGGGGGAGAAGAGGCAGCTTACTGAGAAATGCTACCAACAAAAAAGTTGAGTTGTGCAATTTTTTTTGCAAATCATCTGCTTCTCCGATATTTAATTGTAATTTTTCTCTGACCCAGTTCATCAATTTAGGTTCTAGAAGGAATCCTCTCTGTACTTCCAAAAAGTAAGCGAATGGCCATACAATTCTTTCAAGATTTATGTACACTTGACTTAACATTTATGAGCGCTTTAATTATTATTACATTAGTAAAAATAGTAAATTAGGAAACTCTATACATGAACAGTAATGGAACAGTGTAAGAGTAGAGCATTAAAAATCCCTCACCAGTGAACTATGTGAAAGGTCATGAAGGGATACTGTACAGCATTTTGCCCCTCTGGCTCAAAGGAACAATGCTATAACCCTGGCAAAATGCTTTGCTATCATATTCATTTATCCATGTTATAGGTAAGAAACAAAGAATGTATGTAACTTTTAAAAAGTTTTCTGTGCTAGGGAGAAGAAAGAGACCAGTTTAATTTGCTGATTACTTTATCTTATAGACTATATCTTGAAAATATAGAAATACAGGGGTGGCTAGGTGGCACAGTGAATAGAGCACCGGCCCTGGAATCAGGAGGACTGGAGTTCAAATCTGGCCTCAGATACTTAACACAAAACTAGCCATGTGATCTTGGGCAAGTCACTTAACCCTAATTGCCCTACCTTCCCCCCTCCAAAAAGCAAAATCTAAAAAAAAAAAAAAAGAAAATATAGAAATACAGCACAAAAGATGACCGCTTTAATATCTTAGGGATAAACAACATAATTTCACAACCCTTAAGTAACTTAGTAGATGGTCTTTAAAAGTACTGCAGTCAAAAAGATTAATCACCCCTATGTGGTCAAGTTACAGATGAATTTAGGAAGGCTGACCTTCAGGCAACATGGAATTCATCTCTCTGTGTTCTTATAGACTTTCCTACTAGAGTTTACACACATTTTGCTGTCTAACCATTGAAGAATCCATGATCCCCTCCGGGACATCCATCATGAGGCATCTAAATAGGACGTTAGCAGAGACCAAGTATCCTTGAGATAGTTTTATTTACTTATATTTTAAATGATTAAAATATGTATTTTAAAATTTACTAATCTATGTTGAAAATATGGATTAGTAAAGATACTAAAACATTCAATGAAAAATATAAAGTTAGGAGACAATGAAATGTGGAATTCTAAAAATAAAATGCAGCTAAAATAAAAGAAATTCATAACTCCTTAGAAAATAGTTTTTGGGGGAGGCTAGGTAGCTCAGTGAGTAAGAGCGCCAGCCCTGGAGTCGGGAGGACCAGGGATCGGTTCTAGCCTCAGATACTTAACACCCACACAAAAAAACTGGCCTTGTAACCTTGGGCAAGTTACTTAACCCCAATTGCTTTTTAAAAAAAAGAAAATAGTTTTTGAAAAATTCTCAAATCATGTATGGAAATATAGTTTTTGAGATTAGTGAAGTTTAACTAAATGCTTTGTGAGAAGTTCCAGAACAAACAGACACAAAGGACATTTATGCAGAAGATGTGAAAGGCACATTTAACTGGAAGGCTTTTCATATCCAGAAAAACAAACTTACCTGCAACAGATAACAGCTTTACAGGACAAAGCTAAATCCAGGAAGTACTGTCTCACTCCAAATGTTAAGGCATACTTCAGAGTTTTGCCATCAATTATTAGGGCAAAATCATTTTCCTTCCTGAGAGCATCACCAAGGGTAGTACAATGATGGCTGAGAGTTTCTCTCGTTGCCTATAAAAAGACATAAACACTAATTATTGATTCCTAGACATTCTAATCAGAACATCAAAGTTTTCTAATTACAAAAACAACAAATTACATTTGCTTAGTATCTTTTACTATTCGAAGTGCTTTCAGGGATCTAATTTTTTTTTCTTTTAAAATTACATTAAAAAAATTTTTTTTTAAATGTATCCACACACACCCTTCTACCACTCAGAGAACCATCCTTTATAATAAAGAATAAAAAAAAGAGAAGGGAAGGAAGGGCAGTTCAGTAAATCTAACCAATGCATGAACAATCTGGTATTCTATGTTGATCCACATTCACAGTCACTCACCTCTGCAAAGAGAGGAAGGTACACCTCACATTTTGCGGGACCATTCTTGCACTCAAGTTTTAGGTCCCTTTGTCTTTTCCATTTATATTGTTGTAGTCAGTATAAATATTGTTTTCCTGGTTCTGTTTTCTTCTTTGCAATAATTTTGCAAGAATTCACACGTGTTTTCTCTTGTTTTTCTTTATTCTTCTTATTTGTTATTTCTTATAGCTCAGTAATATTTCATTCTATACCACAATATATTTGGTAATTCACCATGTGGTGGGCTACACTGTTTCCAGTTTCTTGCCACTAAAAAAAAGTCCTGTTTCAGGTATTTTGGTATATATGGGTTTTTTCTTTCTGTCTTTCATCTTCTGCGGTACATAGCTTACAGGGGAATCTCTGAATTCACAAACATATCTTACTTGAACCTCACAATAATGTTACAAGTATTTTTCTTCCTCTGGAAGTTTGGTGTATAAAATAATAATTGCTTCAAGTAAGGATTAAACATTATATTATCCACACAGATGATTCATTATTATTTTTCACAAGTAGGAGTAAACAGAGATGTGGGCTATCCCTAAGTAATTATGGTTGATTTGGAATGGGTTTCTATGCTTATATCTGAATATGGCTATAACTGATGCTCTTAACTTATAAAAATACTTTTAACAAAATAATCCAACTACATGAAGAGTGATGGTCCAGCTTCCCCATCGTGCCTTCCCACTTAAGCCTGTGCTTTTCTATACCGTATGGTATGTGGAGTGCCTACTTATCAGAATATCAAAGGCTGGAGCGGCCAGGTAGCACAGCAAGTAAGAGCACTGGCTCCAGTGTTGAGAAGACCTGGAGATCGAATCCCGGGCTCAGACACTTAGCATCCACCCAGAAACACCTGGCCGTGTAACCTTGAGCAAGTTACTTAACCCCAATTGCTTAGGGGCGGCCAGGTGGCTCAGCGAGTAAGAGCACTGGCTCCAGTGTCGGGTTGACCTGGATCAAATCCGGGCTCAGATACTCAGCACCACACCCAGAAATATCTGGCCGTGTAACCTTGAGCAAGTTACGTAACCCCGATTGCTTAAAAAAAAAAAAAAAATCAAAGGCCAAGCTCAAAGTAGTGTTCTGGTGGAAACTTTATAGCTCACAACTTCACTGAAGACAGGGAAAATGAAGGGAGCCTCTTTTCCAATCTTTTTCTTAGCCCAAAGAAGAAAAAATAAAGCATTACTGTTATTTTTGAAAAGTATGCAATTGTGCAGATTAGGGGACAATGCCAGTAAGAAATAAAGTCAGATTTATACTCAATAATCTATAGCAAACTGATTATCTGGATTATTGATTGATTATGTGGAAGTAGGTAAAACTTATTAGATAGGTGAATATATGTATTTTTGCTTTTTGGAGGGCATTTGGGGTTAAGTGACTTGCCCAAGGTCACATGGCTAGTTTTTTGGTGTGATAAGTGTCTGAGGCTGGATTTGAACTCAGATCCTCCTGACTCCAGGGCCGGTGCTCTATTCACTGCTCCTAGGTGAATATTTTTAAATAAAATTTTGTGCACTGCCCTAACCGAGGAACAGCTTGTGTCAATAGTAGAAAGAACAATGGAATTTGAGGCAGAGGGACTGGGTTTGAATTCTAGATTGTATTAAGGGTTTGAGATTTTACCTCTCTAGATTTCAGTTTCCTCATCAGTAAAATGAGGGGGTTGGACTGGATGACTTCTAAGGTGATTTCCCATGCTATCTCTTTGAGCCTGAGAGGAAATGAATAATTCTTCAATACTTAGTGATGACTAATAGTTTCATATGGCTGATAGCACCTTCAACCAAAGACTTCTGCTACATTGCCAATTCCATGGAAGCTATTCTTTCAAGAGTTTTACAGGTTAGTGGGTTTTGCTCACCCAAATCTCTTCTTATTTTTTCAAATGAATGCAGCAACTAAATTGCTCATAAGCTACAGAAAAACTTGCAATTATTGTCAAGGATAAGCCATGAAGCTAAAATAAAAAGCAGGTAAGTCACAAATCTGTGTGTGAATGCCCTCATTAATTAGCCTGAGGGATACAGCTAAGAAAAAAGAAGATCCTCTCTTCCTAATATTTTTTCTCTCTCTTCTAAGACATTCTTTGACACCTTTTGATTTGTTAAAGACCTCTTATTTATGGCATAAATGTACCTGGCCTTCTTGGTGATTATCACAGATCTTCAGAAATCAAAAGGTGTCAGGAGATGTAACAGAGAAGAATAACATTTTTTTGAAAGGTGAGTAAAAATATTCTTTCTAAACTGAATTTTCCTGTCAGCCCACCTAGGGTGATATACGGAAACAGACACACACACATACTTGCACTAGCTCTCTCTCACACACACAAAGTAAAATGCAAAAAAAAATCATTTAATTTTTCTTGGTAGAATTAGTTTTGCTGACTATGCACTGTCAGTTATGTCTTTCCTTATTTTTAAAAATGTACATTTAAATTTATTTTATTTATGTAAATTTATTTCTTTTCTCTAAGATCTGAGGCCGTACTTTATGACCATATTGCATTGAAGCTTATCTCCTGGAGTCAGGGCTAAGTTTATTGGTATATGTTGCTCTATTTTATTTTTGTCTCCTGAAGGGAAAAATGTTTAAACATTTGAACTTGACAGCTTGTGAAAGTGAAATTTCACAAATAAGCTAAAAATAAAATAGAAAATGAATACAAGAACATATAGTACTAAAGAAT
>NW_027186473.1:2329917-2347200 GCF_028583685.1 Petaurus breviceps papuanus
GGTGTCATGCTATATCTGGAAATAGATAGAAGGGTGGTCAGGGAGAATCAGCCATCAAGAGAAAGGATTTGTGATACCTCCATCCAGTGAATAAAAAGATCTGAACTCTTGGTTTACATGTGGTCATAAACCAAGACAGAGTTGTTAGAACTTAAGCTGGTTGGCTGGCAACAATCACTGCCCTAGTTAGGCTCCTTTAAATTTAGATTAAATAGTTCTGGAAGTGGCACAAAGGATGTTGTCCAATAAGAAAGTGATTTTGAAAAGTAGCTGGTCATGTAATATGGATCCAAGAAGAAGAGGACAGTCATGTGCTGCAATGGATCCCAAAGGCAAAAAAAAAAAAAAAAAGGACTTGGGAGAAGGCCTCATACATGTTAAGCAGATCTCCTGGGGGCAGATTGATAGGAGAACATGGACGATAATGCTACATGATGAGAAAGCACGGATGGGCTGTGATGTTCAGACATCCACAGAAGTATTAAAGTTCTAGAAGGCAGACGTAGCTCTCTTTAATACCAAGATGATTATTTTCTCAAGTCAGTCAATAAACATTTTAAAGTACTTACTACATGCTGGGAATACAGAGAAAGGCAAAACAGTCCTTGCTCTCAAAGAACTCACTGTCTTATGCTCTCTAATCTTTTCACCTTGCATTAATTATTCTTAGCTCTTACGGAACCACAGCTGTTTTTGATCAGTTCTTTAATATACAATCACACAGACTAGAGATCAACTTGTGTGCTTACGTCTTGCTGATTTCTCATGCCAACAATTCTGTCATTCATACAATAACTTTACTTTTTCTTTTTTTTTTTTTAAAGCAATCGGGGTTAAGTAACTTGCTCAAGGTTACACAGCCAGTTATTATTTCTGGGTGTGGTGCTGAGTATCTGAACCCGGATTTGATCCAGGTCATCCCGACACTGGAGCCGGTGCTCTTACTCGCTGTGCCACCTGGCCGCCCCTAAGCAATTGGGGTTAAGTAACTTGCTCAAGGTTACACGGCCAGGTGTTTCTGGGTGGGTGCTAAGTGTCTGAGCCCGGGATTCCATCTCCAGGTGTTCTCAACACTGGAGCCGGTGCTCTTACTCGCTGTGCTACCTGGCTGCCCCTACTTTTTCTTTTCATGGACTAAAGAAGATGTTTTCATGCTCTTATCCATATATAATGCATATTTTACATATATTTATATAGGCATACAATACACACTGGTGTATATATATTCATATACAGTCATATATATAAATAAGCATATGTACATATATACATGTAATTGAACTACAGGCTTTGTTAACCATACATATTTCTTTGGCACCTCTGACACTGTAGTTCATTCAAGTGGAATATGCTTTATGAATCTGCCCAGAGGTGACACCTTTGCCTTTGGAATCATTAAGATATATGAGATTGCTTTTTAGTACAGTGTCAATAACTTCTAAACATGGGAAAAGAGTCTTTGCTTCTTCTGTTGGCTATTCTTTCTTTTTGTAGAGTGACCCCCCCCCAACCAAAAAAAAAACCCAACTCCAAACCAAAAAAACTAAATAAAACTTTCTCTTTTATATCCAAATGCACTTATTTTCTTTCAATATCCATTTTTCCCTCTGGTTCCAGGATATAAGGGCAGTTTTCCTTGATAATTTCTTGAAAGATGCTGTCCATGTTCTTCTTTTGATTATGGCTTTCAAGTAGTTCAATGATTCTGATATTGTGTCTCTTGGAGCTATATTCCAGGCCAGTTGCTTTTCCCATAATGTATGTTACATTTTCTTCTATTTTTTTCATTCTTTTGAATTTGTTTTATTGATTCTTGATGTCTCATAGAAGCATTAACTTCCACTTGCCCAATTCTAACTTTTCAGGAGTTGTTTTCCTTAATTAACTTTTGTACTGTCTTTTGTCTTTGTCCAATTGTACTTTTTAAGGAATTGTTTTACTCAGTGGATTTTTGGATCTCCTTTTCCATTTGGCCAATTCTGCTTTTTAAGCAGATGTTTTTCTTTTCCAAGCTTTGGATTCTTTTTCTCCACAATTCTCTCGCATCACCCTCATTTCTTTCCTCCTTTTTTTTTTCTACTTCTCTTGTATGATTTTTAGCTCCTTTTTGAGCTCCTCTATGAGTTCTTTCTAAACTTGAGACCACTTCCACTTTTTGTTTGGGGCTTTACCCACAGGTGTTTTGATACTGTTGTCCTCTTCTGAGCTTGTGTCTTGATCTTCCCTGTCACCATAATAACATTCTATGTTCAGATTCTTTTTTGTGTTGTTTTTTTTTTTTTTGTTCATCCTTTTTGGTTTTTTCCTTTTCTTTTAAATTTGGGCTCTGCTTCCCATTCTTCTGCTTATGCTGAGGCATGTCAGGAGTCCTGGTGTTAGTATCTGCCTGCTCCACTGCACTGAGGCTCAAAATCTACCACTGGCTTGCTGGGATACTTCCTATCCTGGACTTTGCTCCCCTTTTACCCAAGTAAGACAGATCTTTCCTACTGAGGAAACTGAGGTTAAATGATTTGCCTAGGGTCACATAGCTAGGAAGTTTTTGAGACTGAATTTGAACTCAGGTCTTCTTGATTCCTGGCCTAGTGTACTATCCATGTGGCACTCACCTGCCCCTAATTTATGGGATCCTTGTTATGATTCTTTCATACTTGAACTCTTTCTTTCTGAACCTTGGAGTATTTTTTTCTTTGACATAGAACATCTGCATTTTGCCTATATCATTCCTGGGTTTTTTAATGTGGGGTTTCTTTCAGGAAGTTGCCAATGGATTCTTCCTACTTTTACTTTGCCTTAAAGTTCTATTTGATTTCATAAATTTGCTCTCATGATTTCTTGATATACGGAATTCAGGCTTTTTGTTTTGTCATGATTTTCAGGGAGTTTGATGATTTAATTTTATGTTCTATTTTTTCAGTCTTTTTATCTTTTCTCCCCTAATATTGTTTTCTGTCTCATTGAACCATTGTGTTCTATTTGCTTCACTGTTTAAAAACAAAAATCCAACTACTTGGGTAGGTTTACCTCTTGGATTTTATATGTAATATTTCATTAAATTAATTTTTTTCTTTTTACTTGCATCTTTAGCTTTATTTTCTATATTGTTACCCAGTTCAGGGTTATTTTCCTTCTTCCCTACCTCCAACTCCAGTCTAAATCCTCACATTCTAGTAGGGATGTGCAGGCTCTATTTGGTCCTGTCTTATCTGTAGTTTAGATACTACTGCTAGGTAAGGAAGGGGTGGTTAGTTCTGGAATCCGTAAGTTGCCACAATCTCTGACTTCTCCCTTTGTCTTCTGGTGGCCCAATATGGGGGTTAGCCTTTAGGTCTCTGTCTTCTTTTCTTGCAAAATCTCTAATAAAGCATTAGCTCTGTCCCTTGCTGCCATCTTGATAGACTCCAATCAAGTGTTGGCAATTTTTTTCATTACTTCTACATGTCCCTTTACAAGGAAGCTCTACATGAATATAATCACAAAAGATACCTTTGACAATGAAATCTGATACAATTTTATGGTGAAATCAATTGCAGTGTACAAGATGTCATTTTAATTTTCGCAAAACTGGTCTTGGCAAAAGTTGAAAGCAACAAGAGGCCAGATGTGCCAAGAAAATGTTAGGCTACCTAAATGCTCTATTTTTGATGACCAAAAAAGTAACCCTGCAGACAGTACCCCATGTTAAGTCGGCGCTTCTGTTCTTTCAGTTCTGTGAAAAACCCATAGATTTCTCCGCAAGGGTTCCAGGATAATCTTACTCAAGAACATGACTAAGGACAGTCTTAAAAGAAAATGCATAAATGCAACTAGAAGAAGTGAAGACAGAAGTGAACATGGATGGGTTCAACTTCATACACAAAGAAGAGAAGAAACAGGAAATAGTCAAGATTATAGGTATGTAGTTTCAGACAGGATGCTTTAACCATTTACCTCCAAACTTGCTTTAGATTCAGCTGTTAAATTTCTTCAGTTTAGTCAGCAAAAAAAGATAAAAAACCTCCCAAAGTAATACATTTAATAAGTGCTAAACTATTGTAATTTTAGCAGATGCCCTGACTGCTTCAACCCACACTTTACCCTGTCAAAGTTATTTATACCTTGTTTAAATGGTATAATGAAGGTAACCTATCCAAAAAATCCTGAGAAGAATCCATTGTTTTGTTTTACTCTGTGTATTCTGGAGAGGACATACTTTCTCCCAGTATAACGAAGTTATTAACATAGTTTTATATTAATGTATTTAAATTACTGCATATTCTTCTATTGGATTAATCTTTCTATTAAGCTGGATAACCTGGAAGGAAGCCCAGTCATTCACAGATGATCTGACACTATCTCCTTCCTCCATCTGGACACTAGGATTTCATTAGCTTTTTTGGTTGCCATGTTACATTGATGATTCATGTTGAGATCACAGTCCATTAAAACTCCTAAATTGGGTGGAGTCAAGATGGTGGAGTAGAAGCACCAACTTGGCATGAGCTCTTGCTCCAATCACTTCTAATACATGTTAAAAAAAGACTCTAAACAAACTTTAGAGCTATAGAACTCACAAAGTGACAGAAAGAAACAAATCTCCCGCTGAAGGCAGCCTGGCAGTCTGACAGGAAGAGTCTATTGCAACGAGCTGGGAGCTGAGCAAAGTCTCACCTGAGCCACTTGGTTCTGGCCCCAGGGCAGCACTGACCAGCTGTGGCCACAGCAGACTTCAGGACACTGAATCACCAGCAGCTATGGTGGTTTCCAGACTTCCCAACCCATAAATGCCAAAGACAAAGTAAAATGTCAGTCAGGAACTCTGTTGCGGGGGGAGGGGGTCAGAATAGCCCAGCTTGGCCCCTGCCCCAAGGGCAAGAAGCAGTGGAGGCTCGGGGGCAGTGCAGCCACCTTGGTGTGGCTGCCTCAGGAGCTCCTGGCCTGCAGATGTAGGGGGACCAATTAAGCGACCATTAAGAGGGTAATTGCTTTTGCTTTAAGCTGCTTGGATCTGAATCACAGTCTTGGGTGGTGGTCCTGGGGTGTGTCACCAGTGATCCAGAGCTTGTGGGGGCTTTAGAGAGGGCACCCTCCTAATAGCTCCAGCAGCTGCGAAAACCCCAGCAATCTGGAACAAAGCTCTCTCCATTCTGGAAGCAGAGTTCTACCATGGCGAAGAGCTCAAACGTCAAGTAATATGAGCAAGAAGAGGAAGCACAAACAGACCCATAGAATCCGTTTTGGGGGACAAAAAGTGTCAAGGCATGGAGCAGGAGGAAGACAGCAAAGTCAGAACTCCTGCATCAAAAGCCTCCAAGAAAAATATCAATTGGTTACAGTCCATGGAGGAGCTCAAGAAGGATTTGAAAATCAAGTAAGAGAAGTGGAGGAAAAATTGGGAAGGGAAATGAGAATCATGCAAGAAAATCATGAAAAGCAAGTCAATAGCCTATTAAAGGAGGCCCAAAAATACACTGAAGAAAATAACACCTAAAAAACAGACTAACTCAAATGGTAAAAGAGGCCCAAAAAGCTAGTGAGGAGAAGACTTTCTTAAAAAAGTCAAATTTGCCAGATGGAAAAGGAATTCCAAAAACTCACTAAAGAGAACAACTCCTTCAAAATTAGACTGGAGCAATTGGAAGATAATGACTTTATGAGAAATCAAGATACTATAAAACAGATCCAAACAAATGAAAAAATAGAAGGCAATGTGAAATATCTCATTGGAAAAACCACTGACCTGGAAAATAAATCCAGGAGAGATAATTTAAAAATTATTGGACTACCTGAAAGCCATAATCAAAAATAGAACCTAGACACCATTTTTCTTTTTTTTTTCTTTTAAGCAATCGGGGTTAAGTAACTTGCTCAAGGTTACACGGCCAGTTATTTCTGGGTGTGGTGCTGAGCGCCTGAGCCCAGGATTCGATCTCCAGGTCGTCCCAACACTGGAGCCGGTGCTCTTACTTGCTGTGCTACCTGGCCGCCCCTAGACACCATTTTTCAAGAAATTATCAAGCAAAATTGCCCTGATATTCTAGAACCAGAGGACAAAATAGAAATTGAAAGAATTCACCGATCACCTCTTAAAAAAGATCCCAAAAAGAAAACTCCTAGTAATATTATAGCCAAATTCCCAGCTCAAGGAGAAAATATTGCAAGCAGTCAGGAAGAAACAATTTGAGTATTGTGGAAACACAATCAGAGTAACACAAGACCTAGCAGCTTCTACATTAAAAGATCAAAGGGCTTGGAATATGATATTCTGGAGGTCAAAGGAACAAGGACTAAAACCAAGAATCACCTACCCAGCAAAACTGAATATAATGCTTCATGGGGAAATATTGTCATTCAAGAAACAGAGAATTTTAAAGCATTCTTTTTTTTTATTTGCTTTTTGGAGGGCAATTGGGGTTAAGTGACTTGTCCAAGGTCACATGGCTAGCAAGTGTTAAGTGTCCAAGGCTGAATTTGAACTCAGGTCCTCCTGATTCCAGGGCTGGTGCTCTATTCACTGCGCCACCTAGCCGCCCCCGATTTTCAAACATTCTTGATGAAAAATCCAGAGCTGAACAGAAAATTTGACTTTCAAATACAAGAAGCAAGAGAAGCATAAGAAGGTAAACAGGAAAAAGAAATCATAAGGAACTTATTAAAGTTGAACTATTTACACTCCTACATGGAAAAATGATAACTGCAACTCAAGACTTTTCTCAGTAGGAGGATAGTTGAAGGGAATATGTGTGTGTGTGTATAGGAGGGTGTATGTGTATATAAATATATATGTGAGTATGTGCATATGTATTTTCATGTATACATACAGGGCACAGGATGAGTTGAATATGAAGGGATGATATCTAAAAAATAAAATTAAGAGATGAGAGAGGAATTTATTGGGAGAAGGAGAAAGGGAGAAATAGATTAGGGTAAATTATCTCATATAAAAGAGGCAAGAGAAAACTGTTATAATGGAGGGGAAGAGCAGGAAGGTGAAAGGGAATGGGACAACCTGATTCTCATTGAATTTGGCTTAAGGAGGGAATAACATACATACTTAATTGGGTATCTTACCCTACAGGAAAATAAGGGGGGTAGGGGATAAGAGATGGGATGATAGAAGGCAGGTCAGATTGGGGGAGAGGGTAGTTAGAAGTAAACGTTTTTGAAAAGGGATAGGGTCAAAGGAGAAAATAAAATAAGTGAGGGGCAGGAGAGGATGGAGAGAAATATAGTTAACCTTTCACAATATAACTATTGAATTGTTTATCTTCCCAGTGGGGACGGGTGAGGAGGGAAGAAGGAAAAAATCTGGAACTCAAAGTTTCAAAAACAAATGTTTAAAAAAATATTTGTTTTTTTACATGCAACTGAAAAATAAGATATATAGGCACTGGGGTATAGAAATCCATCTTGCCCTACTAGGAAGTTAGGGAGTGATGGGGGAGAATATAAGAGAGAACAGATTGGGACAAGGGGTATTCAGTAGGATTGCTATTTTTGAGTGGGGGGGGGTTAGGGGAAAGATGGGGAGAAAATAATAGTAACTCAAAATCTTGTGGAAATGAATGTTGAAACACATTAAATAAATAAATAAGCAAACAAACGAATGAACAAATAAAGAAATAACAACTCCTAATTCTTCTTCACAGAAACTATCATTTAGCAATGCCTTCACTTATTCCATACTTGTGAAGTTGATTTTCTGAACTGAAGCTTAGAATTTTATATTCATCTCTACTAAACTAAAGGTTTTTTTAGATTTGGTCCATCACTCCATCTTTAAGACTGTCAGAAATTTCAAAGCAGGAGAAGAAATATGAGGAATTTAAACTAACTTGCATGTTTTATTAGCCCTTTGGTGGTCTGTGCCACCACCTAATCATCATTTAAGACATGAGGTATTTGCAAATTTATGGCCAAATAATGTTTCTCTCTCTCCTCCATGATTATAATCTTCAAATATTCACACTCCAAAGTTATTACAAATTAGCAGAACATTCCAAGAGTGTTCTTTACAATATCTTCTAGCCAAAATCAAGTATGAAAAATGTTAACATGTTCTTAAACAAAGAGTTATGACTCCCCTAATAGCAATTTGTGTAAACTATTGGACATTGCTTATTTTTCTACAGTGTGTTACTTATTTAGCACTACCATGGATATTTTAGATATTTTTAAGCACAGTGTCTAGGAATTAGGAACTCCAGCTTCTTGTTTGATTCTCATATGAAGTGGTAGAGAAGAAAGAGAAGTAAGGAAGACATGACTGGCTGTCTAGAAGTAGGTGAAAATTATACTTATGATATGACGGTCCCCTTGGTAACTGTCTCAAACAGGATCACATGAAAAATGACTGAGCTTTATGCTAGAGGGGCCTTCAATCACTAACTTCCCAAGTTATACCAATATATAACTTTTAAAAACACATATAAATAGAATATATGAAATATTAAGTGTTTTTTTTCCCCTCACCAAAAGTAAGAGTAGAGGGATTGACACAATGGAAAAAAATGGTCAGAGATCCTTGGACATAGCAAATAGTGAAAAAAACCCAGGATTACTCTGATGTCCTTTAAATAGGAGTATTTAATGAACAGAAGTTGTGAAATATCATAAGATCAAAGATTTTCAGGTGGAAAGGGCTTCAGAGGTCACTTAGTCTAACTCAGGGGTGGGGAACCTGTGGCCTTTAGGAAACCTGTGGCTCTCAAGGTCCTCAGGTGTGGCCCTTTGAATCAAAATTTCATAGAACAAATCCCCTTAATAAAAGGATTTGTTCTGTAAAACTTGGACTCAGTCAAAAGGCTGCACCCAAGGACTTAGAAGGCCACATGTGGCCTCGAGGCTGTAGGTTCCCCATAACTTCTGCATTTATAGATGGGGAAACTCAGGCCCAAAGAGACTGACTTTGAAATCAGGAAAATCTAGGTTTGAATCCTGGTTCAGAAACTTACTGTCTGACTATGGGCAAGGCTCTGACCTCCTATAAGTCTGGGTTTCCTCATTTATAAAATGAGATGGTGAGACTTGATTCCCTTTGTGGTCTTTACTATTTCTAGGTTTGGAAAGAGTAGGCATCAAAGTCAGGTTTCAAAGAGAAGGCCTCTAATACCAGCTCCCGTCCTTATTATGCTACCTCTGCTGCTTCTCAAACTTTGGGGGGGGGGTCTGGGATCCCTTTACATTCTTAAAAATCATTTATGGCCTCAGCATCCACCCAAACCCCAAGAACACTTATTTAGGTCATATCAGTCAATATTTGCTATATTAGAAATGAAAGCATCTTGTTATTGATATGAAAAGACTTTTGACCTTGAGGACCTGACCACACTGTGATATTGCCTATACAAGACCTTTTGTTTGTTTTCAAACTCTCAAATAATTTAGTTGGGATAAAGGCTCTATCTCCCCTGTGGCTACTTACTGTCCTTTGTAATGTCAAGTGGAACAGAGGAACTCAGGTAGGAAGGAATGTTTTTTCTGTAGAAATGTGTGGGCCCAAACAAGTAAGTCCATTAAACCTGGGAAAATGGTTCTATTTGGTCAGGTACCATTCCTGGCCAACTTATCTTCCAGGTACAAAGTCACCATCATGCTCAATAAGTGATGGTGGTATAAAGCTATGCACTAGTAGCTAGTGTTAACTATTATCTCAGCAAAGAGATTTTTTTAAGTATCATCAATACCTAACATATTTGCTTCCTCATTACTTGCTCAGTGCTCGAATCCTTAGAATTGGGGTTTCCACTACTTTTCTGAAACTGCTCTAAGGTCTCTAACGATGTCCCAATTGCCACACACAATGGCTTCTTATTAGCAACTATTGACACTGTAGATCTCTGTTTCCTGCTAAGAGATAGCCTACACACTCTACAGGTAGTACTGAGGTCAAGAAAAAGTGAAGGGAGCCAGCGCAATGGGATGACGCCCTATGGTAAACTTAGGAGAGGATATGGTTAGGCATGGAACAGGATGAGTGACATGGAAGGGGGGTGAATTTTGTCATTGGAAGGACTACCTAATCAATTAATAAGCACTTAATAAGTGCCAGGAACAATGGCAAGCCCTGGCAAATAAAACACAGGACAATCTTCCATATAGTAGCATGGAGCTCACATTCTCCAGGGACATACAATATATTTACAGATAAGTACAAATAGGGTGTGTGTGTGCATGTGTGTATGTGTATGTGCGTGTGTAATATTTAGTGGTTGGAAGAATTGCAAACAGCTGAAAGAATTGGGAAAGGCAAATGGAGTGGAGCCTCAAAAGGTGCAATGGGTTACAAGAAGGAGAGCAAGATGAGTGAAAAAGGAAAACACTACAAGCCAGGGACCAACCTGTGCAAAGGCATGGATATAGGAGATCACATGTCATAGATGAGGACAGCAGGTAGGCCAGTTTGGTTGGAGCACAGATTGGTGGGGGGAGTAAATGCAAAACTAGTATATTAAATATTTTCCTTGGTTTCTGGTCTCTTAAAAGGAAAAGCATACGCACACATGCATGCATATATATATTTAGGACATAAGCAAGATGAGCTGGCGATAGATGGCAAAATGTCTAAATAGAAGAATCTGCATTTTATCCTGAGTGCAATGGGGAGCCACTGAAGCATTAAACATGGCCAGACAGGTGCATTAGGAACATTAATTTGGCTTCCATGTGGAGGACTGGACAGAGAATAAACTGGATGCAAAGACATAAATTAGGATGAAATCACAACTCTATTTGATCAGGAGAGTATTTCATATGTACATTTATCATGTAGTGCAACAACACATGGCCTCATATGATAGAATAGCCATTTGCGTTAGGTTCTTATCCCAATAAATACAGTGTAAGCTCCCTGAAGGCAGAGATCATGTCTTATCTAAACTTCTTCACCAGGGCCTTACCACTGCTTTGCACACAGCAGGGGCTTAATAAACAGCTGATGTATTATATTCCCATTTTATTCTGGTTGAGCAGGGAGAGCTGGGGGTAGAAGAAAAAGGAAGGAAAGCAAGAAAAGAAAGGGAAAGAAAAAAAAGAGAACAAAGTGATATGAATACCATGAAATGATTTAAGCATTACTGTGTGTAAAGGTTTTACAAAAGCCTTCATGGTGATTATTTCACATAATCCCCTAAATGCCTAAAATCTGAGCTTTGTGTTAACTTTTTTTCACTGGTGATAGAATGACTCAAGTGCAGAAGGAAACAGTTTCTCAGGATTTATGCTGGCATATATCCCGTTGAGCTACATTTTCCTGGAAGAAGCTGTTCTCAGTGTATAGCAGCATAGGCCCCTGAAGGTGAATAAATTATCTAGTTTAAGGCTTAAGGAAGGCAATAGCGGGAGCTAGGGTGAAACTACTACCACCAAGAAAACACCTTTAAACTGAAAAGTAAAAGGGTAGAAAGAAACTGTCTACATTAGGGGGTCTTAATAATTTTTTCTGTCATGGACCCTTTTGGCAATCTGGTAGAGTATATAAATCCTCCTCAGAATAATGTTTTTAAATGCATAAAATAAAATGCATAAGATTATAAAGTGAACCAATTAAATTAAAATAGTTATCAAAATATATTCTTTAAAAGCCAAATTCATGGACTCCAGGTTAAGAAACCCTGGTTTACACTGACTGGAGGGTCTAATAAGAGTAGGTACAATGGAGGAAGAATAGTACCGTAGTTGAGACAACCCAAAGATAAGAGGAAAACATCTAGGTAAGGAATCAACCAACAGTCAAAACAACGATCAGGGTCTCAGATGTCCACCTACAAATGCTCAAAGGATAAGCAATAGTTAAGAAGAACTACAGACTCGAACACAAAGAGGTAAATTCAACTTGATAGATATTACTGAGATTTAGTGGAATGAGAGCCATGAGTGGAATATAGCTTTGGGTAGATATATCTTATTCAAAATAAACCAGAAAGGTTAAAAAACAGAGGCGGGGGGCGGGTGTTGAGGGAGTGAGTCCCATTATACAGCTATTTAAGCTTAATACTGCACTAAGAATTTTGGGACATCCTGTATAGCAAGGTATATTTGAGTGGGGAAATCCTGGAACCAGAGGGGAGAAACAATTTGGGTAAAGGTAAAAGGAAGAAAAACAGAAGTGACTGTCATTAGACCACATTAACAGGTTTTTGCTTTTGTTTTTAGTTGTGGTTTTCCTGGCAAAGATACTGGTGTGGTTTGCCATTTTCTTCTTAAGCTCAATTTACAGATGAGGAAACTGAGGCTAACAGTGCTAGGTGACCTGCCTGGGTTCACAGAACTAGTAAGTTTCTGAGGCCAAATTTGAACTCAGAAAGATGAGTCTTCCTGACTCAGGGCTGGAACTCTATCAAATGTGCCATCTAACTGCCCTGCCCCACTAGCAGGCTACCAGAGCAGAAAGTGAAAAAAAGTGAGGGGTTCACAAAATAGAACACAAATCAAACATACATACACACATATGATATCATTTCAATTATTCTGATATCTACTGGAGCTCTATCCCTGCCAAAAGCAGAACAGTTAACTCTCATTCTTCCTAAAGTGTAAGAACTAAAAAGGGAGAATTCTATTCTGGATATGACTCTAACAAATAGGGAAGGATTGGTTACTGGGATAGAAATAATGGGAAGGTTGGGAAGAAGTAACCACTCCCTTCCAGAGTTGATGAGAAAAGGAAGGGAAATCTGGGCATAGTCTGACATGCATATTACTAGATTTGGGGGAAACAGCTCTCAAAGTGTTTAGAAGAAACACTGGTTTCAGGTGCCCATGGAATATGATTCTAACGGGAAAATGAGCCCAGAAGGGATGAGCAGGTCTCAAGAATGGAATTCTTGTGACATAAAGGGAAATAATTTTATGAGGAAGAGAAACAGAAGTTGTCCGAAAAGACTGATAAGATTGCACAGAGAACTCCCAAGTTAGATTTTAAAACTATATGTACAAAAATTATATAAGAGGAAAGGTAGAGTATGGAGTATTAATTCAAATTCATAGCATGGTATTTATTGTAAGAATACCATAGAAGTGCCAAACTCAGAATGAAGTAAGGTTGTAAAGGAAAGCTAAGGAAAATAAAGTGATTAAAAAGTTTTTTTATCTATATTTGGAAAAAGTGTAGAGTCAATGTAGGAAAGAGCACTATTATTTGGGTATTTGGAATGATGGCAGCTGATGAAGGAGAGGAGGCAGAGCTGCCTAATTCTTTTTTGCTTGGTTTCTCTGCTAAAGCTGTTGACCTTTGTAACGGCAAGGATGAAACAAATATGTCTAATATGCAGTTACCATCAAAAATGTTCAAGGAGATATATATTCTAATCTAATATTTCTAAGGAGAGCATATAGCTGACCTTAAATTCAAGTTGCATGGCTCAAAATAGACTATATCCTAGGTCACTGAAAACTGGCAGGTGGGATTAATGAGCCACCTTCAATCATCTTTTCTTTGAAATATTGTGAAAATAGTGGGATTGCAGAACTGGACACTGACAAATGGAAGAAAACAGAATCTGCCAATGATAGCGGGACTGGTTTGGGCATGTGACCAATGAGATAGAATACTGGCTATTTTGTCTAGTCCCCACAAACTCACCAAAAAAAAAAAACCCTTCAAAAATCCCTAAAGAGGAATTTTGTGTCAGAAGTTGAGCAATTATAGGTGAAGCCACATAAGAATGAAGTACAACAATATACTTATGATTTAAAAGTGAAGCAGGCAACCTCTTGATGCATGCAACCAGATTCCTACCAGCTTCCAAGTTCAAACAGAGCCCATGATCTGCCCCAGAGCTGCCTCTTTTGGAACCCACTCAAAATTTCCTTCCTGATGCAGAAACTGCCAACAAACTTCATCTTGGCTATTCCACCATCGTCATCATCATCCAGTTGCAATAAGCAGCTCTTCTTAGTCACATGTGTGGGAGGGAGGAATAAGGGAAAAATTAGGCTTCCCTCTGCCTGTGGGCAACCCCTAAATAATGGAACTGCAAACCAGCAAATTTTGCTGGAAATGCCCATCTTCTTTCCCCCCCCCACTTCTCAATACTGCAAAAACTGACAAACATAGATTCAACCAGAGAACCTGAAAATGGAGGGAATTGGGGCAAGTGACTAGTTTGTGTGCATATGGCTATGCCCCTCCCCAAATGAACATACTAAACAATGAGCCAATTTAACAACCTGAAATTTATTAGGAATAGATGTAAAGTCTTCTGTTTGTGCTAAAAAAATTTTACTTTACAAGTTGGGGAAGAATAGATGGGAGTTTGGGGAAAAAAAACTGAGCTTTTGGTGAACTACAAGCTCCCAATAGTAGTATAAGCAATACAGCCACCAACTAGGATAACATAATCATATAATATTAAGACAGATAGCTTCCAGGAATAAGAAAACAATCATCCTTTTTGCACTGTTTTCTGGTCAGAGTAAATCTGGGTATTGCATTTTGTTCTGGGCACCATAGCTTAAGAAGGGATGTTATAAGCTGGAGAATGTCTATAGGATAGCAACCAAAAGTTTAAAGACCTCAAGTCATGCCATAGGAGGGCTGGTAGAAGAAATTGAGACTGTTTTAGAAGGCAAGGAGATTTAGGGAACACAATACATATGTCCTCAAGTAGTTGGAAGAGAGATTAGACTTGTTCCATTTGGCACTAGAAGGAGAGTGGGCAAAAGTCACAAAAACAAATTTAGTCTTCATACAAGGAAAAGACTTTTAACAATTAGAATTGTCCAAAAGTGGAACATGTTGCCTCAGGGGGCAGTAGGATCCCCTTCATTGGAAGTCTTTAATAAAAAAACAAAGACTGGATAGCCATTTTTGGATTTTGCTACAAATGGAATTCTTTTGGGGGCGTGGACTGGGCTAGATGGTTGCTGAAGTCCTTTTTAACACAGAACTTCTACAATTCTGTGAAATAATCTATTTGTGCAATTTTAGAGTGGCAAAAATATCTAATGGCAAGCTTGTTTCCTTGGCATCAACTCATTTGCCTTTGATTACTTTCAGAAAACAGATGAATGATTGCATCATCAACTGTCAGAAGAAACTGCCTTGACTAATGGGCATGCTGACCATTATCCAAACATCATCATGAGCCACCTATTTCATGTGTAAAAATGTAAAACTAAAGATTCTTCTTAGTTCAGGAGCTGCTCCAAAACTCATAAGCACAGAAGTCTCCAAAATTTGTCATTGAGGTATTTAAAAAAAATTTCTTCTGAGCCACAAGATTATTGGTGCGAATAGATGTGTTGAGGATCTAAGACTAGTAGCAAAAGGTAAGGGAATGAGCATTTGTATAGTACCTACTAGAAACCAAGTGTTTTAACAAAGTACTTTGCAAAAATCTCATTTGATCTTTCTAGCAGAAGGTGCCATTACTATCTTCCCTTTACAGTTAAGGAAACTGAAACAGACAAGGATTAAGTCAGTCACCCAAGGTCGCACAGGTACTAAATGTCAGGGGCTGGACTGCATGCAGGCCTTCCTGACTCCAGGCCAAGTGCACTATCCACTGAGCCACCAGCTACCTCCAAAAATTGGTAGTAACCAACTAGAGGGTTTGATCACTCATGATGAATTATGTGGGTCAGAGTAACTTGACAAGATAGGCTACACAAAAGCATACTAGCATTGCTATAGGCATGAGGGAGGCAAATACACATGTTAATAAACTGGAAGTACTGAAGGATTAAAGTATGACATTAATATTTTTCATCAAATTATTTTGTTATAATGTTGACATGACCTTAAATAAGTAGAGAATGGGATGATATGATTTGTTATATGCTATTTTCATTCTTTTATAGCACTTATATATATATATTTTAATCAATTTCTTTCCATTGTAGCAAAGTTGGCATTCCTCCCTGAGGTCTACTTTTAGTAAGCTATGTGCCAAACAATATACAAGCAATTTTAACACTCTTTTCCTACCAATGCAAACGGCTAACTAGCCTTTTTTATCTGAAAAAACAACATATCACCTTTTTTTTTTTTTGCAATTTTAGCTCCAAAGAAAATGCCACATTTAACTTTATTCTCACAAAAAGTATTTCTTAAAGTGCCTTTGCTCCTGAAGTTGATACATTAAGCACACTTGAAGCTAAAATAAGATCTTAAATAAAATTTTCAATGCAAGAGAACCTATACCATTTTATTTGTAAGAGAAAAATCCACAATACCAAACTGACAGTAACTCTAGTGAAGAAAATGCAGTGTTTTAAACATGCCGAAATGACTTTTCAAAGCAGCATAAAATTTATAGTAAGAGACTTAAGGGGCATATCAAAACAAAACCTCAAGTAGCCCAACTTTTTTTTTTCTTCTGGAGTTAAGTTAATAACTTGCTTATTCTGGATTCTATTCAGAAGTCATTCAGCAGTGACTGGTTCCCCAGACAGTTAGACTTGACTGAATAATATATACACATTGAGCTTCACAGGGTATAGATGACAACTTCACAATAATGTTCTGAGAAGATTCATGCAGAGGGATAGCATTTTACTTCATCCATGGTACTGCTAGTATCAGATTCAGATAAAGGGAATGTTTTTGGTCTGGGAGGAGAAGAATACACATTCCTGGCTTACCATCAAATAGGAGACCATCAAGTCTGAATTGTCTTTGTTAAGGAGGAGCAAAAGCAATATAACAAAATGAAGTTGGTTTAGGGTCACAAATTCACTTACTGAGGCAGGAACATTTGCTACACATAGTTTACAATGGGCTCATCAGACAGTGGCAAAAAAAATGGTCCCATTTGTCAATGTAGCATGGCAAAGAACATTGTTTGGGGAAATAGGGTTAGGAAGTGAAGATCAGAGACAACTTGACACCCATACTTGGTACTATTGCACAACACTCAGTGACTAGGTTCTCTGTGACTGAGAAAGAAAGAGAAATTTCAGCTCTAAATTAAATGGGCAGAATATAAACATGGAGAGCAGAAGAGGCATTGATATTGGATATGAATAATTACTATGTGAAAGCAAGTCTTCTCAAGAACTGTTTTTCTTGGGAACTTTGAAGACTTTGAAATTAAATGGGATAATTCTATTTCTTCAATCCCCTCCTGAATACTTACTCAAAAGTTTTTCTTGCTGTTGTCAATATACCATGCCCCTGTCCTTCCCCACTCTCTTTTGGCAGCAAACAGCAGACTTGAACCCTTCCCAATCACTTCTAAGAAAGAGGAGGCATAGGAAAATGGAAGGGGCAGCTCACTGCAGCTTCAGTTAGCCAGAGAACTAAAGAACAGAGGGAACTGAGACATTGTGTGTGTGTGTGTGTGTGTGTGTGTGTGTGTGTGT
>NW_027186473.1:2347210-2347910 GCF_028583685.1 Petaurus breviceps papuanus
TGTGTGTGTGTGTGTGTGTGTGTGTGTGTGTGTGTGTCCAGTTCTGTTCCCCCAGAAATCACTTGGTTCAGGGTCTGAGGCCAATGAAAAGTGAATTAATCAATGTGCAAAGAGGCTGAGACAATTTTAAGGCCCAGCATTCCTTTGGGAATCTGCCATCAACATGGGAGGAGTCAGAAAATATGAAACAGGGAAATAGAAAAGAGTGAAATTACCAAAGATCACAGGAGGAAGAAAATGAAGTTAAAAACCATAAGCATGAGAAGATAAATTCACTGGGGAGATGTTAAAAAACAGAAGGGAGGATGGCCATCAAAACATCTAAATAAGTCCAACATTCTAAATATTCTCAGACAAATGAAATTGAACCAACATCTGATGAGGCAGAGGACTCTGTGGATTCCCCCAACAGCCTTGAACAATAGCATAATGTTCCCAAATGGTTTAAAAGAGAAATAAGAATCATAAAAGCAGAATTTATGGTATACACAACAGAACAGAAAAACCTGAATCCATGGAGGTGAGTCTCTCTGAATAAATAAAAGAGAAAACTGAGAATATATATATACACACACACAAATAAAGTGAAGGGCAATTTGGAAAAATAAAAGCCAAAAGCAGTAATACTGAAAGGGGAAAGGAAAGGAATAAGCATAGATAGATAGATAGATAGATAGATAGATAGATAGATAGATAGATA
>NW_027186473.1:2347920-2370563 GCF_028583685.1 Petaurus breviceps papuanus
GATAGATAGATAGATAGATAGATAGATAGATAGATAGATAGATAGATGGATATATAGATATAGTATCTACTATGTGCTAAGCATTGTACTAAGCACTTTACAAATATTATCTCATTTGACCTTTGTCAAGGTTGATACTATTATTATCCTCATTTTACAGTTGAGAAAACAGATAAATAGAAGTTAAGTGATTTGCCCAGGATCACACAGTTAGTAAGTGTCTGAGGCTGAATTTAAACTTAGTTCTTCCCGACGCCAGTCCCAGTGCTCTATCCACTGCAGCATCCAGCTGCCTCAAGAACATATGACCTCTATAAAAGCAAAATATGCTGATCTTGAAAACAGAATGAATAGAGAAAATTTAAGTGTCATAGGTTTCCCAGGAGAACTTTACAAGTTAAAAAAAAATTGAACACATAATAAAAGAAAACTGCCCAGATCTTTAAAATATAGAAAACAAAGTGCAAATTGAAAGAATTCACAGATTGCCTCCAGTAAAAAATAAAAAAACCCCAAACCATATGCTGCAAATTCCAAGACACATAGTGGTTAAATTGAACAATTCCAATGACAAACAACAAAATCTACAAGCAATCAAGAGAAAGACCTTCGAATAAAAAGTTCAAGAAATGCAAATAACACATAGTTATCTCATTGGAAACTGCAGAAGGGAATGAAATAATGTGACATACCCTGCAAATCTAAGCCTAACCATTAATGAAAAAAGATGAATGCCCCATAAAAGAGAGGTATTTAAATGATGAGCAGATTATTTGCTTGGAAAACATCCCAGACAACAGAAACAGAAGAAGGGTAAATATGGCTACCAACACATGATAACTATTCCATAATTTAGGTTGAGACTGAAAATATTTCATTTAATAAATACTTTATAAGGAGATCATGGGTGAGAAGGTACTGAGAAGGAACCTAAGTGCTCAAAGGATCATAAGTTAGGTTATTTGTTATTCACAGGCATGTAAGCATATGGTTCATTTGCCCTATATTCCTGTATGTCTTGATCAGAAGCCCACATCTCTAGGGTTTCTGATGAAGGCCTGAACTAAAGTAATGGCCAAACAAATGGAAAAATGAATGGAAAAAGAAGTGGAGGTGGAAGTCACAAGACTTGACAACTGATTGTATATAAGGTAAAGGAGTAGGAAGAATTGATGATGACTTCAAGTTTGTAAATCACTTTTCCCTCAGTGGAAATAGGGAAATTTTAAGGAAATATAAGTTTAGAAGGGAAGCTAATGCTTTTTGTTGTGGATGGACTGAGGTTGAGATATAACATATAGGATATTCAAGTGGAGATGTTTAGAAGACAACTGGTCATGAAGAACTGGAGAGAAATAAATTTTGGATCTCAGATTGTAAAATGAACACTATTGAGCTAGAACATATCCAGATGATAGTCTCTATGTAACTGAGGAGATTTAAAACTATTAGATGAAGAAAAGTTGAAGAATCTGGGAACATTTAACTTCACAGAAGACGAGATAGAGAGATCATGATAACAGTCTTCAACCATGTGGCCTGCTATGTAGAAGAGATTTAGATTTAGATGTCATTACGTAGAATAGAATCAGGATTAAGGGACTGTCATTCACTATCTTTACATGGGAGAGGGAGAGTGACTGGAATTGATTTCATTGATATAGAGGAAATTCCCTCTTCAATGTAGGTAAGTCATCTTTTCTCTAGTCTGTAGAGTGTTGCCTAGAGCTCTGAGAGGTTAAGTGACTTATTCAGAGACACAAAGCCAGGATTTATCAGATGTTCAACTTGAACATAGGTCTTGGTGTAGGGGCCAGTTCTGGGTCCATTATTCCATGTTATCTCTCATTTTTGCACAACTTCAAGACATTTATGACAGTTAACATTTAAATAGGACTTTAAAGTTCACACTGTCTTCACAAACAATCTTTTGAGCTATGCAGTAAAATGCTAAACTTTTAAGTAAAGAACTCTCTAAATGTGAGATTTTTTTTTATTAGTAGCTCTAATTTAAAGATGAGGACTCAGAAAAATTAAGTGACTTGCTCATGGTCACACTGTTAGCAGTTATCAGGGTTGGGGTTTCACAATGCAAGTCTAATTCGAAGACCAGTTCTTTTTGCACTTCATCATGTTGTGCTTCTCATTAAAATTGTTTCATGGTCACATGGCAGAGCCAGAATTCCTGCCCCCAAAATGGGGGATTATGAAAAAATATCATTCACAATCCACCAAAATGAAATTAGAATTTCAATGATGTAAGAATATGCATAAGCAATCCTTGCTGTTCTCACAAAAGCCATGGTTTGCCTATTTGTTATTGGATTATTCATGTCAGCAAGGAGGCAAAAAAAAAAATCACAAGAAAGTGGAAAGAAATTCTTTTGTTGCTATTGTCAACATCTCTGTTCAGGGCTTAGTAGAAACTGCAAGAAGAGGCCAGGTCTTCCTTTTAATATAGAACAGTTAAAGCCCAAGGAAGGAATGTGGAAGACAGCAAGCACGGGAGCAAAGAGAAGGAAAAAGGAAGCTTTGAATCACTCTAGGAGTTTTTAACCATGGACCCCCAAGGAGAGAGATTTCAGTAGATTCATGAACCTGTATGGGGAAGAATAAATTATGCCTTTATTTTCATGAACTACTCAATGAAATTTAACATTTTTTTCCGGTAGTAAAAATAAAATGGTTCTGAGAAGAGGTCCATAGCTTCATCAGAATGCTAAGGGGGCCAATGAGACAAAAAAAAAAAAAGTTTAACTGCTGCTCTAGAGATAATTGCCCATTCTGTGATTGGAATGGAGAACAAGGGCATGTGGGGGAAAAAAACTTGCCAACTGAGTTACGTCTGTGGGGTATATGACTATTTTGATCATTATGTTGTGAACTCCCATACAAAAACTCATGTTCAAACATAAGCATAAAAATGAGTTGCAAAATCAAGTATAAATGCTTTTGATTTCTGTGCTAATTTGAATTTGAAAGTTGATTAGCAATACTCTAATAAACATGTGAATATTTTTTTTTCTTTTGGTCATACTCCATAGTTATATGTATGAAGTATTTTATTTTTAAATTAGGAAGAATTTTACAAAGGACTTTTTTTTTTAAAGTTCATCACTTAGAGAAACATTCAGCTTTTTTATTTTGTTATTAAGCGCAAAACTATTTTGCAGAAAACATATTCAGATGAATTAAGTACCATTTATGTGAAGTACAATCAGAATTTATAAAATGCCATTAACTTAGAAAAACAGTGATGAAAGGTCATTACCATATTCCTAAGTAATACATATTGTTATTATATCAAACAACCTCAAGTATTTGGAGAGAATATTTTTTTCTAATTACTGACATAATACTTAAAATTTAAATGACAGGATTTCATCTTATAGTATCTGAGCTGTCCTATAAATTTTACTTGTGAAGTAAAGGGATATAATTTTGTTCTGTTATTTATTAGTATAGGAAAGCATTGTTTTCTGTCATGCCCTCAAAATAGTAAATTACTTATATGTTAATTCTTCTCTAACCATGTGCTGATAGAATTCATCTTATATCATGATTATTTCAGTAAAATCTTAACACAGACAGGATGCTTTTTCTTTGCCACAATAACAAAGATAAATGCTTCAACTACTGGAATCCCAACAAGTCTAGCAACCTGCTTGAAATTTCAGCCATGGATTTTATGATATGAGATCTGAAGGATCTATGCAAAGTGATGTTTCCTTTCCTGCTGAGAAACAAATGAGTGCACTACTGTGCGCCTGACCCCAAACAGTGAGATTTGTAAAGTTGCCACTTAACTCCCTGGAAGAAAAACCTCCCTCAAATAGTGGGGCTAGAATCCTTGGCAGCCTAGTGCTGAACAAATTAGAGTTAATCTGGTGAGCCCCAGTGCTTGACTGTTTTTTTCTCCCCTACCCTGCAACTTAAGGAGGGCAGGAGGCTGCTAACCACTCCAGTTTTAGAAATTCAGAGTGGATAGATTACTGTCAAAATTTTAAAAATGGATATATGTATATATTTAAAAATTAAAGGAAGGTATTATTTTATATGAAAGGTATAATCATCACAAAATACCCCAAATCATGAGTTTAAAAATATATGTTCTCTTGATATTTCTATTCATGCCTCCTTCACTGGAAGCAGATAGTGCAATTAGATACTTTGATATGCTTTAAAGTGTTGATTTTTATAAATTTTGAATTACTCCCCTGGAAGACTTAGACTGAAGTATAAAGTCATATTTCTATCACCTTGGTGATAAAAATGGTCAAAAATACTGATTTTTTTTTCCTTCCTCCTTCTCTCCTTCCTTCCTTCTTCCCTCCCTCCTTCTTTGAATCTGTTATTGCGGTTACCTGGCACATCAAATGTTTCAAGAATATCTTCTCACTTGTGAGATAATGTGAGTAGAGAATGAGTCTCAGAGTAAGGAAGATCTGTGTTCAAATCCTGAAATCTCTCAGTACTCAAGGGAACTATCTATGGCTTTTAGTTGTAGAGATGGTACCAATTTTCAATGGAATAAGGACTTTCTTCGTTTACGAGTTTCTTGGACTAACAAAGTCCCTATCCCCCATGCCTATTTTTAATTGAAAGCAGATAAAAAATACTATACATTAAAAGTAGTGGAAGAGTCCTTTAAATCCTCAGTGCTCAGTCCTGTCCCTCACTACCAGGGATCAAAAGGAGTACACGTCACAGACCTTGCCCTTTAGAAGTTTACAATTTAGCTGGGGAAACAAGGCTAACATTAATATGTGTGCAAGTTAAGAACCAAACAAAAATTTTTTCAGACTCTTTAAAGTCACAGAAGTTCAGAGAAGAGAGAAAGATGAGTCTGGACCAATGTGAATGGGAAAGGTTTTATGGGAAAAGATGGGACTTGAGGGAAACTTTAGTAGTTGGGTGGGACTGGTGGAGAGGGCAGGACAGCATTTCATAGGGGTAACAATATGAGTTTAGGTACTAGGTATGAATAAATGTGTCATGTTTGGCTCTGGCTGATATAAACCATGTGTTACAAAGAGGACATGGCTAGAAATATTAGGTGGTAGTAGATTATGTAGGGCCTTGAATGCCAGTCTGAGAGATTTGGACTTAATCTAACCATGGGATATGAGTCACTAAGGGTTTTGTATCTTGAAACTGTCAAGATGAATCAGAAATCATAATTTAGCACCCTACTTCTTTACCTGCTGTTTCAGTTTTCCTATTTAGAATTTATTTGTGCTGCCTGGCATGTCAAACATTCATAAACACCCTTCCATGTGGAAGCAGTTGGAAAAAAATAATAAATTAAAACTATAACCTATATAATTTGTACAGTAGCCAAAACAAGCAAAACTGAACTCATCTGCGAAAATAATTTTCCTTTTCATCATTTAAATTTGACATGCTCTGTTTTTGATATTTTTCAAGTATATGAATTTTTTTAACTGTTTATAACTCCTATTAGCTACTGATTACACAAACAAATAGAAAATAATGAAATGCCTTTGTTTCATAATGTCATCAATTCTTGACATCAAACTTAGAGACTCCACCTCTCTCTTTCTTCTACATTCTTTTCACCAAGTTTGGCTGGTCCTATCTTCAAAATCTCTCTCACATCTGGTCTTTCCTTTGGATTCTCCCTGCCACCTCACTACTTCACACTTTGTTGCCTAGACTATTACAACAGTCTCCTAACTGGTCCATTTTTTTCATTCTAAAGCATCCTCACACTGTATAGCAAGGCTCTGACCATGGCCATTCACTGATTAAAAAAAAATTCCAATGACTTCACGATGTCTATTATACAAAGATCAAAGTCTTAACCTGGAACTTAGGGTTGGGAAAGACAGAACAAAAGTGGGAGAGAGGGCTAGGAAATGAAAGTTAAGTGAAAAGAGGGGATGAGAGCATCTGGCTGCTTTCCGTAAACTAATGAGATCAGTTCCAAAAAGAATTCATGAACCTGAATTCTGATCCCAGATCAATTATATCCCACAGTTCCAAAAAGAATTCATGAACCTGAAAACTGTCAGAGAGCTTTGAAATCAAAGGTCTGACCAAATCATTCCCCTCCTCAAAAACCTTCTGTGTCTTCTCACTGTCTCTAGGATACAAATACAAACTCCTCCACCTAGCATTTAAGTCTTTCTCCTAACTATATTCCTTCCACCCCAACTAAGATAACATTATTTTATAGCATTCCTCTTCATGAACTCTCATGTTCATGGACTGAACTTCCAGTATTTTTCTAAATTCAGTATTTTACCTTCGGTCTTGAGCAATTGTCCCTGCCCTGCCCAGAATAAACTTTCCCCTTCAGAATACTTGACTTCTTCTAAGCTCAATTTAGGTCCCATCTTTCTCTATGAAACTTTGATTTATTCCTCCATCCCCTTCATGTCCTACCCCAGTCATTTGTTTTCTCTATCTCAAATTTTCTTCAACTATGATTGTTTCAAGTAGATCACTAATTATGTGACAACAGAAATTATTTCATTTTGTCATTGTATTAGTAAGGTGAATAATAGGGGGCTAAAAAGATGCTTAAAGAGAATTCATTAAGAGGTCCTTCAGTCTTGAAATGGACAAACGGTATCCCAATCATCCTACTATTGGTTAGGAAGTTTGATTTAGATTGCTAGTAATATTCTAAAGTGTATTATTAAATGAATGGTTTGTATTTGGAAAGGAAAGCAATGATTACTAAAAGATAATATGAGCTTACGGAGATCAGGTCACACTATATAAACACATTTCTTTTTTTGTTAGGGCTACTAGTCTTGTGTATTAAGGGAATAGAATAGATATGGTATTTGGAGAATATAATAGATATGTTTAATGTCAGCAAAGCATTTGACAAAGTCTTTCATAATGTGGAAAAGATGGAAAGGTCAGTAGGATAATAATGAACTTAGAAGTAGATGAGTAATCAAATCCAGTGAATAATGGGAAAATTTCCAGTAAACTGTCACCTGACTCTGTCCTCAACACTTAGCTCAATATCTTGTTGACTAACCAACTGAAAATGGAGAAAATAACAGAGGCTAATCACTGAGACAAATTATGTCAATGTATTACATTCCAGTACGGAACGTTTAAATACTCAGGTCAACTCACAGCTCTCCCAACAGAGTATTTGTGTGCATGTCTCCCCATATTGTTCCCTTAGAACAATGACCCTTTCCACTGGTGAATTTCATGCTTGTCTGGTAAAACCATGGAGTTTTAATTTAAATTTTTTGTGTTTTATGCTTTATTAGTTTAATATTTTAATTTTAACATCTCTTATTATTAGTGATTTCGAGCATGTTTTCAAGTTGTCACTGATAACTGGTAATTCTTCTTTTGAAAATGGTTCATATCCTTTGACTACCTATTGGGGAATGATTCCTGGTAGGAGATTTTTATCTTTACCTTCCCACCCCCCCCACTATAACCTCTTCCAAATGACCAAATTTCTCTCCACTCTCTCACATATTACTTTATGCTGTCTTGAATGCTTAAATTTCAGCCATGAAAATAAATATTAGCCCCCATGCTAGTATTCATAAATATTGGCTGTGGGCCAAATATTGAGGTTTCAAATTCAGGGTTGGTTTAAAACTTAGGACAACATTCTTCACTGAAATGTTGAAGAACATTGTCCTAAGCTCTGGGCCAAATACTAAATTAGAAATCTCACTGTTTGGTCTAGACCTAGTATTTATAAATATTACAACATGGCCTAATATTTATTTTCATGGCTGAATGAGGCACCTAAGGCAATATAAAGAAATATGTGAAAGCATATAGGACAATGTTAGTGCTAGAAAAAATCATTAATAAGGAATAATATAGACATACATTTTCTTTCTCAGTTGATTTGATGAACGTTTACAAAAAAGTAAACCCTATGTTGGCACTCAAAGCTGAAACAGATACAGAATATTCCATAGAATTTTGTACTAATAGATACCGACTAGTGCTGTTCACTCAGCAACCCTCTGGCATAATGCTTTTATTATGCAGCTTTCCTGTCGCACAACATTAAGCAAATCATCTAGCAATTTCTTTTGGCTGTCAAAGAAGCAAAGATTGAATCCATTTACATTACTGCAGTTCAAAACAGTGTACATTACATTAGAGGAGTGCAATGGATAATAAGCTAGTTTTCCCCTCACTAAAGGAAAATATTTTGCAGCCATTCAGATAGACCAGATTAAGAGCAAAATAAAACACTTTACAAGGTTATCTATCACATTGGTGGATTTGTAATTTTTACTTACATCAAGAGACCCTTCGTTTATGACGATCATGCCCATATTCTTCTTCAAGAGTTTGCAAGAATGTCCTATAACCCAAAACACTGCAGATTAGGTGACTGGTATGTAGTGAACTCTTGATAACTAACAGATGGCATGATTTTATAACTAAATCCAACTATAGTGAAATTTTGACATGGATCCTAGGTTCAAAGAAAACGAATCAAAATGATTCAGAATCTCTAAGGAACTCAGGCATTTCACTGTGAAGGTGAGAGGGCTGAGGGCTGGTAAAGTAATAGTCTTAAAATATACCAAGGCTATTTTATCCAGGGGATGATGGCCAACTTTTCCCCACCTTCAATGGATGAGGCTCAGGAAAAGAAGGTCTTCAATTGCTATAGGAAGGATTTAGGTTAGACACAGGGATCATTTCCTGCCCATAAAGGTTGCTATGTTTCTAAGAAGATTACTAAGGGAAGTGATTGAGTCTTTTCTCTTCTGGAAATACTCAAGATAATCATCCATCAAATAGCTTAGGTGCAGACTGGCTGGGGATTGCTGGCGATGGACAGATGATTAGTTTTCTTATTTTTTTTTAAAGTATAGACTCTTTGGAATAAGCTGACTGTACAGTGAGTTCTTTAAAAAATTGACTAAAAATGTTCTGCTCATGATGGACTTTACCTCTTGAAGATAATGACTAACAATTTATTAAGGTAGGCTAAAATAATTTTGACTTAGCAGTCAAAAGGACATGAGGAAATAGAACGATTTTCAAGCAAATACAGAATATAGATATAGTCTAGCATTTAAGGAGGCTCTTATTTTTTTCCAACTGTACTTTCTTGTAATAATCATGATAAAAACCTCCAGTAGTTCCAAGTTCCTCATAAATCATCTCACTTTTTTCCACACAGGCCTCCCTAAAAGAACTGTATGTCCTGAGCAAATCCTGTGCTTTTCCTTGTGGGCTTAGCCCCACTGAAACTTTTCTCTCTCTGGTTCTAATTGCTTCCTTATTGCAGTTGTACTTTACATTAAATATCATTATATTTACAGAATACATATTTGTTATTTGTATTGTATTACTTATATTTGCATTTCCTAAATATATTTTCCAACTTTTTTGGTCTCTCTTGCAGTTTATGTAACCTAACTCTTTTTTAAGTCGTCTGCTTTTAATTAATTGCAATTTTTTCTTTTCACTACGGATGATAATCTTCCTAATCATCAAACAAACACATGTCATTTTGAGGTTTATCTTTGGGAATGTTGGTGAACTATTTTTGATCAATTTTGTGGATGTGACCACATCAGTTACCATGAAAATGTGACAGAATCTTTTGTTTACAGAGTATCATGAGTTAGCCGTTTCCACTTCTCAAAGGAACACAGACTTATCACTCTCATTTGTATGGTGTGCAACACTACTCTTCTAAAAATGTCATCTTATACTTTCTGAATATATTTGCCAAGGTGCGTCACCTTTGGAAGGTTATTTGTCCAAATCAATATGCGATGCCATGCTTAATTACAGAGAAGTCAGAGGTTAGATATTGATTAGAGCCTCAAGTGTACTCAGGCCACTTTCACATTTCATTTAAAAAGAAAGTTATGATTTCCTGAATGTTAATGTACTATTGGGGACTGAGGCCTTTCAGGCCTCAAGTCAATTCCTTCCTCATTTAGTTTTTCTTTTCTTCCTTTAATTAATATTTATTGTGCATTATTCCTTATGTAGGATTCTTTCTGAGATATTGAGAAATGACATTAAAGATTTCGTTGAAGTATGGATGAAATCTAATAATCTTTTAAAAATATTTCCCCTTCTCTCAAAACACAACTGGAGTTACATAAATGAGAATTAGTCATAAGTAGCACAGAATTGCCACAAGCAATCTCATCGTTAATAACTAACCACAAGAAGGTGGCTAACTGACTCCTGTGTAATCATGGCAGGGGTGGTGGGCAAGCAGAGATGAGAAAGAAAGAAAAGATATTAAACAGTCTCCCCAGGCCAGTTGTATATAAGATGTGGCAGTAGTAACTTCATTTTAAAAAGCTAGCCAGGAAGAAATATAGACAATCCCTTCTTCACATTCTCTATCCCCCCCCCCATTTTTTATTTTAAAAAATTGAGATGGTATTAATTACCAATGTTAATGGCAGTTTCTTGTTTATCTCCTGTGAGGATCCATATTTTGATGTCAGCTTTCATGAGAGTTTCTATGGTCTCAGGTACTTGATCTTGTAATCTGTCTTCAATGGCTGTAGCTCCGAGGAGCTGAAGATTCTAGGGAAATAAACATTCAACAAGTTCAGGTGAGAGGAGCAATAGCTGCAAAATTCTCTTATATCCTCCAAACGTTAAGAATGAAATCTGACTCAAAGGTCAAAGGATGATTTACTGACTTTGGAGGTGGCCCATTTTATCCTTTTTCACAAAGGGCCTCTGAGTTTCAGGCAATGCCTTGAGTCATACAATGGGACTCTAGAGTTTGTTGGACTCACTTCCAATTGCCCCTATGTTGTGGAGAGAGAGATCAGACAGGAGAAAGGATGGGGATGGCTGGAAATCAGTTAAAGCCGGGTCAGTAGCTGTTGAGGAATTGAAACAGATGCCTGTGTGGGAGATGATTGTAGCAGCAGGAGCAGCTGCGCGGTCTAGCAGGCAAGGAAGTAAGAATGCTTGCAGATGTTACCCAATTGTAGGTTATTGCAAACACCAGGAAAACTATGGGAATAATACACTTAAGACTTGATGAGGAACAAATATCAGCAGTGACCACAAATCGACAGCATTAGTCTCTGAATGGAAATCAATATGTATTTCTCACATTTCCCCACACACCTGGTAGGGGATAGGTCAAGAGGCCCAGGCTATCATAGTAGTTTCTTTGAATCCGTCTCAAGACGATCATGAAATGTGCACACAGAGGAACATGCTTTCCTTTATCACAAGTTCCCTGCTATTAAATCACCATGCATAACATCCACCAGAAATCACAAAGACTGATGTTCACAGTCATAAGTTTCCCTGGGAGGTATCATAGGTTCATGCATTTAGCACTGGAAGGGGCTTCAGAGGTCAACTAGCCCAACGCCCTTGTTTTACAGAAGATGAAACCAAGGCAAAGAGAAGCGAAAGAATCTGCCCACATTCTTCCAGGTAGTGAGTTGTATCCAAACTGGATTCAAACACATGTGTTCTGAATATGGAGCTCGTGTTCTTCCTACTATGATATGGGAACCACTATTCCCTCTGTTCCTCTCTCTCCTCCCCAGATTATGTTCTTAGTAAGCTACTGATTTAACATCAGATCTGTAGTTTAAACAGAGGTCACTACAAGAAACATCCATTTGAACAATGATTAAACTCAATAAATGTGCATTAAGTAGTTCCTATGTGAAAGGCATTATGCTATGTAATGGAGACAGAAAGACAAAAATGAAACAATACCTGTCCTCAAATAGTTTATGTTCCCTTGGGGAATACATAGATAAGAATATCATTTGAAGGGGATGAGAATTAACAACTTGTGAGGAGGGTGATGAATGAATATTTCATGAAAGAGATGACACCTTAGCCAACCCTTAAAGGAAGATAGAGATTCTGAGAGATACAGAGGAGGAAAAAGTAGATTGTAGGCATGACAGATGGCCTGGCCAATCTATTATATTATTCAGTGTCCCCTACATAATAACTCATGTAACAAGTTCCTCCCTAAATTTTTTATCAGGAAAATGTTCATCTTTATACCTAGACAAACAGTATTGTTTCCAGTCCATTCCCTAAAGAAATTGAGGGTAACAATTGGAGAAGGGGGCCTTCCATGCCTGCCACTTCCAATAGCAATTGCTGTCCAACTCCCACCTATGAAATAAGCAGACCAGTGTAACTGAAATAGCAAGATGTCCTAAGGGAGAAACAGGGGAAGAATGTTCCAGGTATGTCAAACCACGGCCATCACTCTCAACTACCACCTTCTCTCAATCTTTAGGGGAGACAGAGAAGGACCCTGTGTCCAAGAGTCCTGCAAATAGCAGCACTTCCTTGGTCCCATAGCCATTATTAAGAACAGTGCTTCCTTGCTCCCTCTCTCTCTCCTTTCTTCCTTTCCTTCCCTCTCTCTCTTCCTCCCTCCTTCCTTCTTTCCTTTCTTCCTCACATTAATACATATAGCTAATCACAACCTAAATATGCCTGCCTTTTCTGGAAATTCCCTGTTACATTCAGTGCCTAATCACAATTCATTCAATATTCATAATAATTCATATTTCTACAGTACTTTCAAATTGACAAAGCAGCTACCTTACAACAACCCTGCGAGGCAGGCTGTGTTAGTGTTGCTATCATTTGAGTCAAACAGGTTAAATGACTTGCCCAGATCCAACTAGGGTGAGAGCTGGGGATCAAATTTAGTTCTTCTCTTTCCAAGAACAACAAAATGGCAGATATCCCCTGCTTTCAAAAGAACTTATAATCTGATGCAAGAGAAGAAAAATACAGGCAAAAGAAAAAAATATATATATCATTATAGAGAAATATATACAGAGAGCTATATATTTCTGATGAGAGGTTGCAAGAATAAATAACCACAGATTCAGATTAAAATAGAAAAGTTTCAAGAACATGGTCTGTTAGAAATTCCATGTAAGGAAGGAACACAAATAACAATACTACTATGAATACAAGTATACTACTATGAATAATAACTAACTTTATGTAGCAATTTAAGATTTACAAAGCATTTTACATATATTATTTCATTTGATCCTTACAACAGCATTATGTAGTAGGTGCTATTATTATGCCCATTTTATAGACAAGGAACTGAGGCTAAAATCAGGAAAATGACTCACCAACTATTAAGTATATGAGGCAGGATTTGAACTCAGGGTTTTTTGACTTCAAGTCCAGCACCCTATCAATAGGGCACCTAGTTGCCATATAAAGACTGTATTTGGAGTTGGAAGACTTGAACTTGAAGCTTAGTTTTGCTGCTACCTTGTGTGATTTTCATCAAGTTATTTACCTATTTTGGGCCTCAGTTTCCTCTTCTATAAAATGAAGGCTTTGGACTAGATCACTTCAGAAGACTCAGGAAGATTCAAATACAGTCTACTCATGACTGTATCTCTGGAAGTGACAAAGAATAGATGAAACCCTAAAATGGTGCTAAGATCCATTAAAAAATTCCAAGTATCCACTTCATTTTTATATGGTAATTAATTTTTCAATCAATAAGCATTCATATTCTCTTTCTCCTACATATCACCAAGCTGAAAACAAAACAAAATCCTTCTAACAAATATGTATGGTCTAGCAAAATATATACATCTACTTTATAGCAACATCCTGCAAGATCCAATCAGTCTAGGTATTCATAGTTCATCATTGCCCCCTGCCCCTCTAATTTGGAGAATGGGACCATGAATCTCACACCCTTAATTTATGGAAGGGGCCCCAGCTCGTCATTTCTTCATTTTCTACTCTTTTGGTTTTCTTTGGACTATATTATGACCCTTTCCCCAAAACCTCCTTTCCTCCCACCAATCCCTGACTTTTTTAGCTTCTTTGTATGTATTATCTTCCATCATTAGAATGCAAACTTCTTAAGGGCAGAGTCTGCCTCTTTCTGGTATCACAGAGTATGACATATAGTAGGTGCTTAATAAAAATCGACTGGTTAACTTAAATAGTTTCTCTAGTATAAAGCTCACTAACTTTAGTGGAAAGCTTCACATGCTTGTTCTTTTGTGTCTTTGGGCATTATTTATTTTAAAATGAGATTCTCCCATAATAGGCTATAACTGAATCTGGAAATTCACATTTCAAACTATTGTTTACAATTCCATAATGGGCATTAGAGACAAGATTTGAACTTTGTCTCCTTTCCCTGATCACACCACCAGTGCATTTATGCCTTAATCAATTCCATTCAAAATACATATTACCTTACACAGATGGCTAACTAATGGGCACCATGGGAATTACATATTCAGTGAGTGGAGAAACGTAAAAATCTCGATAGCATTCATGGAATAATAATAATTAAAAAAACATATAAAAGCCAAACTACACTATTTTCTTTTTCCAGAATGCCACGGCATCAATAATTATAAAGGTTCTATGTTCAGGAATAATTGATGTTAATTATGCTTAACTATTATATTAAATTCATTTAAAATATTTATTGTCTCAGAAAGCCTCCAATTACCTTTAAAATCTAATTACCTTTAAAAATATTCAGATAAATTATGCAGATTTTGAAAAGGACATATTACATGTAAATTATATTTTTCCACCTTAATAAAGATAAATAGCTGCATGCTGAGTATTTAATGTTTATATAGCATAATGTTCATATGACAGATTTATAAATTATTTAGAAAGATAACAATATATATTTTGTTAGATAACAGATTCTCAAAATGACTTATTTCTATATTTGTAATTTTTTTAAGTGGACAAGTTATTCCATACTGCAAAAGGCCAGTTTGGCATATGCCTACAAATAAAAAAGGGAAATATACCAAACTGTCTAAGGTATAGCTACTTCTTTAATCTATAACATGGCATTTTCTGTGATGACCCTTAAACAATGGAAAAGGAATACTTAAAATGTTTCTTTTTGTTTCAAATATGTATGAATAACACAAGAATTCTTCTTTTCCTACATAATAAATGAAACAACAACAAAAAGAAAATAAAAAAACAAAAGGGGAGCAGAATGACATAACTATGTTAGTCAAGTTACAGTGTGACCGATTGTTGCTGATCAGACCAGTGGTGGGAAATTAAGTAAATATTGGAAATTAATCAGAAGAAAAGAAGTTCAATTCAACAAGATTTTAATTGCCTACTATATGAAATCAACTTGATACAAAGATGAAAAATAAGTAGAGTCTCTGTCTTTCAAGGAATTTAAAAGAAAGAGAAAACCAGAAATAGAAAATAAATAAAAATAAAACCAGAGTTTGATCTGAGTCAGCTAGAATAATTATAGGCTGAATGCATTTAAGAGCATTACAGCTTCTAAGAATACGGAGATGACAGCCTCTCAGTTCTGCCCCAGATAGACTACAACATGGAGTTCTGACATGAGTCAGAACTGGTTGAAAGGGACTTCAATGCAGACCTAGCCTAACTCTAATCTCTGACTAAAACAGAAACCCCCTCAAAAGTAGTTTAACAAATGTTCATCCAGTTTTTGTTCAAAGACCTCCAGAAGCAGCCATTCATTACTCTTTTGAGTATATCTAATGGCTTGGGAATTTTTCCTTTCCAAACTTAAATGTGTTTCTTTACAACTTGCACCCACTATTCCTAGCTTTGTACTCTGGGGTCAAGAAAAATATATCTATTCTCTCTTTCACACGACAAGCCTTCATATGTTTGCAGATTTTTTTTATATCTTGCTTTATTCTTCTGTTCTATGGGTCAAACATTACTGTTTCTCACAATCAATTCTTATATGGTGAGAAGTAGGGGCTTCTCACGATCCTGGTCACCTTTCTTTGGACAACTTCCAATTTGTCAATGTTTTTTGTAAAATAGGGGGTCCAGAATGGAATACAATATTACAAGCAGACTATGCCTCGGACAAAGTGAATTGGCATCACTGCCTCCCAAATCCTGTACTCTACAATTCTCTTAAAGATTTCATTAGCCTTTTGCCTGTCATATTCTTGAGACACATTGAGCTTGAAGCCTACTAAACTCCCAGATATTTTTTCCACATATACTGAACTCTAAGCAATATTCTCTTTGAAATTTTGCCCTAACTTTTGATACAAAAGTCCTTATATCTTGTCATGGTTTATTATAACAAGGCCTACTACTTTAGTGGTGGGAGATGAAGTTCAGTCATGAATAACCTAATGCTGAATGTTCAGGATACATCAATGTTGCTCAGATCCTCTTTGGGCTGTATTGTGTCCTGGCTCCAAAGCAATGTGGTATCCAGCTACAGAGCACAAAAGACTTTGGGAAACACACATTCTACATCAACTACTGACTACACTCCTCACAGGTACAGTTAGGGTCTCATACCAGAGAATAATACCAGGGAATTTGGGAAGGCAAGTGCTTGAACCACGAAACCCATGATGCTGTAAGCATCCCTTGAAAGTTGATCTGTTAACCACTTACCTACTCTCATACACAACACTGAAAATTATAAAAGGGTTGGCATGACTTGAGATGGAGAGTTATAGAAACTACAGTTTAAGAAACACACTGAAACTAGAGAACAAACAGAAACAGCCAACTAGAATAATGAAGGGCTTTGTACCCACATCATATGAAAATCAAGTGAAGGAAGGGGGGATGTTCATCCTGGAGAAGAGAAGACTCAGTATGGATATCATGGCTGTCTTGAACTCCTGGAAGGTGCTTTGTGGATCACCTCCAAATTCTAGGAATCTCTTCTGTAAAATAATTTTGCATTTACTTTGTATCTTATATTATTTACATGTGTATAGGTTGTTTCTCCTGACATAATGTAAGCTCCTTGAGAGAAAGAACTGTTTCATTTTTTGCCTTTGTATATTTAGTATTTAGCACAGGGTCTGGCAAACAGTGGGCACTAGATAAATGCTCGTGATTGTATGCTAATCTCTATATTACAGTAGATGCTGTTGAATAGTTTTAATCATGTCTGATTCTTCATGATCCAATCTGGGGCTATTTTGGCAAAGATACTGGAGTGGTTTGTCATTTCTCCTCTAGATCATTTTACAGATGAGGAAACTAAGGCAAAGAGTAACTTGGTCAGCATCACACAGCTAGTCTGAGGCCAGATTTGAACTCACAACGAGTCTTCCTGATTCCAAGGCCAGAGCTCTATATTCTGTGCCACCTAGTGGCCTCAGATGGAAAAATAGAGACTATATAAAAAAAATTGTCAAAATCTGAGTGAAGACATACATTAGTACTTGGTGACTAAAATGGGAAGGTGAACTTAGGTAAAGATGCCAAAAATGCTGGAAAATATGGTATGGTAATAAGAAATGAAAAACACATATAACAAATGGATGAAAATGGAATAGATCTGCCAGTGCTTCTGTAGTTCAAATGACTATGCTGCAGAAGATAAAAGAATAATCAGTGCTTGTCCCTTTCCCTAAGGTCCATATAATTTTGTAGGGAGAGAAAGTAATTATGCACACAATTATATTGCAGAAGAAACCAACATAAATTCACAGAAGTACAAAGTGCTGTAAGACTTAGAAGGAGAGAAGGGTTACTTCTTGATTGGCTAGATTAAGAAAAGTTCCCTTTAGGATTTGAGCTGGGCCTTGGAGGACAGGCAGAATACTGATCTATAGAAGTGTAACAGGTACAAATAAGGCTGGGAATTGGAGAGGAAATTTCAAGCACAGTGAATTGTGTGGCATAGAAGGAGAAAGTTTTCATTTTGTTAAGGGGGTGGCAGCATTGGTTGGTTGTTGTCCCTTCTTCTCAAAGGAGATCAGAATGACATAACTATGTTAGTCAAGTTACAGTGTGACCGATTGTGGCTGATCAGATCAATCGAGCTCAGAATGCTCTACCATTGGCTGGGCACACATCCATGTGAACATTTAGGGTGGATTCTCTAAATTTGTTTATCCCACATTTCTTTTGAGCTACTCCAATTTATAATATATAGAATATATGAAGGTAAATAGTGTGAGGAAGCTAGAAAAGCAGAGTCAGAGACGTGGTCTATTATTAAGGGCTTTGAATACCAATTTTAGGAATTTTAAAAATTTGATCGGCAGGCTCACTAAAGATATCTGAATAGTGCAGTAAATTTATCAGATTAATGTATTAAGACAAGAAATCTGGCATGAGTGATCAAGGTGGGGAGAGATTAAAGGCAGAGATTTGTTAGGAAGCAACAGTCCTAGTAGTAGGAATTGGAAGGATGGGATGGATGGATGAGGAGATTGATTTAGTTATATCCAATTTTTCAAAACCAAGACTCTTACATAAAATTATTTGCTGTGTGGCTCTTCCTTGGTCTTTATGACTGCATCTTTCTTATAGCAGAAGATGTGAATATTTAGCTCCTTTCTTCCCATTTGTAGAATCGACCTCATTTATCCCACACTCTGGAATCAACTAGACCCTAGCCATAGGGAATATATTAAAAACAAACACCAACCTTTATAAAGCCTATATTTATTATTCTCTCACTAATAGTTGAGGTAATCTTGTCAATGGGTGCTACTATGATGTGTACAGTGACTAGTTCTGCCCTTGTCTCCTGTCCAGTGTCCTAGTTCCTGGTTCCAAACCCCAGTTATCTGACTAACTTTCTCTAGGTATGTGACAAGTGCTGTCCTGACTTCTTGGTGTGCAGTTCCTACTCAGTCCCACCACCAAATAGCTGAGGAACCTTACAGAAGATGTAGGATCACAGATTCAGGCAGGAAGCAACCTTAAAGGCCATTTGGTCCAACCACTTCATTTTATAGATGATACAGCTGAACCTCTTAAAATCCCATAGTAATCAAATTTGTACTGCCCACCATACATCCTTGCTATAAGGGAAGGGCTTGTAAAGTTCTATGGAAATATGTGCTGTTATCATTATGCTTTCTTTGGGAGGCAGCACAGTGTTTAAGTAGAAAGAGTTATCACATTTAGATGGAGCTAACCTTAGGTCTTTCGCTTTTCTGAATTGCAATTGTCTAATTTGTAAAGTGGAGATAAAAATTATTTGCACCATCTACCTCATAGAAATGTATCAACATCCTATACAAAGTGCTTTCCAAACCTTAAAAAACTATGCACATATAATTAATCAACTATTACAGCAGCATGGCACAGTAGATAAAATGTAGGCCTTAAGAGTTAAGAACACCTGGGTCTCCTCTGACACTCATTAGCTGAATGTGCTAGGCAAAACATCTCTGATAATTAGCTTTCTTATTTGTACAATGAGGTAATACCTACCTCATAGAGTTGTTTTGAGTTTCCAATGCAGGAAAACATATAAAGTGCTTTGCTAACTTTAAAGTATCATATAACTGTCAGTTATTACTACTACTCGCTTGGACTTCTGCCAGTTGCCTAATCTTGAAATTTTTAGGCCTTGGTTTTTATTATGTTCTACTTGTCCCATCCCTTTTGACTGACCTCCTACTCTCACTTTCCAGAAGCACATTCTAAAGACATCCCCACAAGAAGTCAAAAGAAAAAAAGAAGTTAAGTCCACCAGGAAGCTTTTCTAGCTCAATCAATGTTAATTTAAAGTGTTTTCACATTAGTAGACTTTAAGATACTTGAGGGTAGGGAGGATTTTTTTTTTTTGCATTTGTCTTTGGATCCCCAGCACAGTAAGTACAGTTGAGTTACTGATTTGTGTGAATAATGAATCCCCTGAAGTGGTTACATTATTTGATTTTACCCTGCATATTTCCATTGGGCTGAAATCAGTGACTACATTTTGTATAAATATCATTTCAAATACCATGAATTTGAATACACGCAGTCATTTGTATAGGGTCTGGTACAAGATGGACCCTGAATAAGTGCCTGTTGAACAGAATTGAAGATCTGTGATTCCCCCCTGCTCCCAGCTTTATAGACAGAAATATAACGTGGATAGCTTCTCTTTAATTTTGAGGCAAAATTTTCCATTTTTAGCCAACTTCATTAGCTGAGCAGATGTAGCATATCAGCAGCAGTAGTTATTGGGCTTGGGATCAAGTGTTGTTCAAATGCATCTATGTCCTCAGTTGTCTTTTTGTTAAGCTTCCCCAACTGTTAGAAGCCTTATTGTTTCCTTCTGATCGAGCTGGAAATACTCCTGACTGTCAATTGAAATGAAGCAGTAAATTACTACAAGTTTATAGTGCTAAGCCTCTCCATGCAACTTCTATTTCAAACCAGTTTTCATCTAGTTTTAGTACAAATGAGAAGTGATATTTGTAGTCCCTAAGGAGAATAACGGTTATGTTTCATCTGAAAAAAAAAAAAAAGATTCTGTTGTTAATATAGAAACCAGGGTGAGTTTGGCTGTCACATATGCTCAAGAAAAAACCCTGTTTTTCATTAGGTTTTACATCTCACGTTAAATCTACTAACCTAAGTAAGACTCTGCCACATGTTTAAAGCACTAGATTCTTCCATCTATATGCTGACCAAGGTTGATCTATTTTGTGGCACATCAAGGAGGTACTTAGTCTCAGAAAACACAGACACACTTTATACAACAGTAATGTGAGTAATATGAAAGGAAATTTTACTTATTTTTAGCTGAAAGGGGCAGCATGCTAGACTGGATAGCGCATTGGCTCTAAGTCAACAAAATCTGGGTTCATATCCCACTGCTCTCACTGGTTATGTGACCTTGGACAAGTCAGGCAATGTCTATATGTCTCTGGCAAATCCCTTGGATTTCCCTAAGTCACAGAAAGGGTGGGATCTGCATTGATGGAGAGAGTTCCCACATTATGAGTTCCCTTTGCTGACAAAATCACATATCCTTCTTATATTCACAAACTGTAGCTCAATCAAAACAACAAACCTATTAAAAATGTACTTCTGTTTTCCTTTCTTTTCCTTCAGAGCAAGCCTTACTAATATATCAAGATTACTTTCCAAGTTAGTCAGTTTGCAAGTTTTCCTCGCCTTACAAGACTGTAGTCTTTCTGCGTGAATCAGTTTTGCCTCTATAGAACACTGGTCCTCTCTTTCTAATGTACCATAGGCATCTGAAATTTCCATATTCCAAACAGAACCCAATATTTCTCCCCGACAAACCCAGTCCTTTTCTAAATTTTCCTATTTTTGTTGAGGGCACTCAAGAACCCTGCTTTGCAACCCCCTCTATCATCTCTGACTCCTCACAACCTCTTCATTGATCTTCCTGCCTAAAATCTCTCAATTCCATCCCAACCTCCACAGAGCTACCTAAGTGATTTTCCTAAAACATGAGTCAAATGTGGACCATTATCCTACTCACCAATCTCCAGGGTCTTCTTATCGTCCCTAAGGTCAAAGATAAATTAACTCCTTTCTTTGGTATTTAAAGCCCTTTACAACCTAGCCCCATCTTACCTTATCTAGTCAGGAAGATTCATCTTCCCGTGTTCAAATCTGGCTTGAGATACTTCTTAGCTATGTGACCCTGGGCAAGCCACTTAACCCTGTTTGCCTCAGTTTCCTCATCTGTAAAATGAACTGGAGAAGGAAATGGCAAACCACTCCAATACCTTTGCCAAGAAAACCCCATATGGGGTTACAAAGAGTTGGACATGACTGAACAACAACCACCTTAGCAGCATTATGACTATGTTTCACTCATACTATGGTTCAGCCAAACTGTTATTTTTAATGTTCCTCATTTATAGCATTTCATTTCTTCTATCTCTGTGCCTTTGCTATTTCTGTGCACCATGTCTGAAATTCATTCCCTTCTCACATCTACCTCTTAGAATTCCTTCATGACTCAGTTCAAGTGCTGTCTTCTATGTGAAGCTGTTCCTGATCTTTCTAGCTATTAGTGCCTCCCTTCCTAACCTTCATTCCAACGATTTTGGATCTGTTGTCTCTTCCAGATGGACAGTAGGTTCCTTTAAGGCAAAGACAATTTAACACTGTCTTTTTATCCTTAATGCCTACAACAGTATCTGGCACATAGTAGATGCCTAAGAAATATCTGTCAATTGATGGACTGATTTATCTAATATCTCATGCCAAAGTGTCAAAATGCAGCGGAGGGAAGGTTACTTCTTAACAAATGTCTTTCAGTTGATAAGCATTTTAAATTTACAAAAAGATTTGTTGATGCATTAATTTTTTAAAATGCCACAATCCCAAATAGTTTATTTCTTTTATCATATCATAAACTGTCACATACTTTCAATGTTGGAAGAAACATTGACCAAAAGTTTTAATTTTATCCCCTTTGTCAGTGAACATCTAAATGTTAAAAGTGAATGCCACCCTCCCCCTTCTCACCTCTATAAAGTATATTAGGAAACTAAAATATCGTCTTAAGGGATATGCATGATGATATATGGAAATAGAAAGTAAGTGAGAGAATGTGGATGACAGAAGGGGCAATCTACTGGAGAAGATGGGACGGGATGGGATCACTTTTGTGTATAGAGGTGTTTGCCTTGCCAAGAAAAAGGGCCACCTCAGTATTAGAGACAAAAGTGAAGGAGATAGCGGTAGACATCTCAATGATGTGAAATGAGGAAGGGAGAAAAGGAAACTCTCAGTGAATGGCCTGAACTTTTTCATTAAAATGTGAGGCAAGGTTCTCAGGTGAGAGAATGGAGGAGGAGGTGGAGCCATAGGAGGTTTAAGATGAAAAGTTTAGCAAGAGCCACCATAGTCAGTGAGTGGGATAGTGGAGTTAACTAGGTAGGGGTTAAGAGGATTGCCTTGGA
>NW_027186473.1:2370573-2443879 GCF_028583685.1 Petaurus breviceps papuanus
GAGTGAAGGCACAGAATTGTGTGAGTGATCCAAGGCTGAAGGTTGGTAGGGAAATTCCAGCAAAATAATAATGGGACAAGATACTTTAGAGAAAAGGAACTACTTGTGGAAGTTCACAAAGAGAAGAAAAATATTCAAGAGTTTTTGGTTTGGGGGTTTCTTTTTGCCCTTATCTTGATTCCCAAAAAGTCACTGAAGGAGTGAAAGATTATAGAACCTTGCATTGCCTTAGAGAAAGGAAGACTAGATAATATTTTGGCCTGTCACTTAACATAAGCAAGTAGTCAGTTCAGAGCTCTGTGATATATATTGAGCATACAAAGACAAGAACTTACAAAGACAGTCCCTGCCATTAAGGAAACTTATATTCTATATGATACTCGGTAACCATAAGCAAGAATTAGTCACCATATTATTGGGGGAGAGTAACATGTAAACCTTATCCTAGGTTGTTGGTTTTTTGGGAGTTTTTTTTGGAGGGGGAGGGCAGAGAAGTGGGAGACAAGAAGGTGAAAAAAATCCCCTCATACATACATGGTACTTCTTTAATGCTGTAAGACTCACTGAAGCCAGGGTTCCACTAATTGTGGGGATCCAATTATAATTAAGCAAGTGCTTTTTGAGCTCTTACAAATCCTTCTCTTCCCATGGTTTGATTTATTTTGAAGTCTAGTAACATTTCTCTAGGACCAATGTAACCATGCTGATATACATGACAAGTTTGAATTGTTAAAACAAGACAAAACTTATTTTTTTGGAACATTTGTTTCTTCTATAGGCTTTACTGAATTCAATTCAGCAAATTCAGTTCAATTCAGTTAAGGGTTCTTCTGTGTATATGGCACTGTATTAAGAGAATAGTGAAAGAGACAAAGATGAGTAAGATAAGATAGTCCCCTCCCTCAACTATCAAACAGTCAGATAGGGGAGATAAGGCCCTTGGGATAGGTATGAATAAAGGGATATGGAAACCCAAGAAGGGAAAGGTAAGGTGATTAGAGGTTTTTAAGAGTGGATATCACTACTAAATAATCAATTTATGCACAAAGGTGCATTTATCAAATGCCCATTTTGAGGAAGGTACTACTAGGCATTGATACAAGGAAAACATAAAATAATGCTGGCCCTCAAGGAACATCCTGAACCTTGATGGAATAGGTAGGATCTTGTAAGCAGACATGGTAGTGTGGGGGGTATTATATTTAGAGAGGAGGCAATCTCATGGACCAAGGAAAGGAAGCATGAAGATACAGAATGGCTTCTTGTGGGGATGGTATGGCTGGGGTGCTTAAGATGGAACACTGGACAATTACATTGGCAAGTAGGTTGGCATTACAGCATAGAATGCTAGGATTTTGGACTTCATTCTTTAAAAAATAGGGATCTCCCAAAAGGTTAAATTTGTAACATGATCAAAGCAGGTGTTTACAACCTGGGTTCTGTGAATTTTGTTTAAATGTCTGATGACTGAATTTTAATACAACTGGTTTCCCTTGGAATGCTATGCCCTTTATTTTACACATTCAAAAACAGTATTCCAAGAAAGGATCCAGAGGTTTTGTCGCACTACCAAAGGGATCCATAACACAAAACTAAGGTTGAGAACTCTTTTTCTAGCACAGTATGTTAAAATTAGATAATGACTTTTATACCTGAAAGAAATGTTATCTCAATTATATTTTCAGAAGAGATCACCATATAGAACAGAGGTATCAAACATGCAGCCTTCAGGCAACACTCCTGAGGATGCGGGACCAGATGAAAACGTAACTGGGAAATGTCTAACAAAATAAATAAAAATACAATAGAATATAGATAATGTTAATATGTGGTTTTCTAAATCAATATGTAGCCTGCAGGGATCCTTATGTATGGTTTAATGGCTTCAGTTTCTATTTGAGTTTGACACCCGCTAATGTAGACCATAAGACTATTAGGGATTGTATCTCACTTTATCTTCTCTCTAACTCACACAAAGCTCACATTCACAAATTTTAGAACTAATATTAGTTACTCTGCAGGGACACCAGTGCTACTGTGTATAATGGCATTTTTATGTTTAACATTCTTTTAGAAAACTAACATGAAGAACTTTTTGGTTTCTAGCAGAATACAACCACCTTTTAATACATACACATATATGTATATATACTACATATTTACTTTAACATTTATATGACATGTTTATATACAAGGATTAAAAATATACATACACATATATGTATGTGTGTGTAATGATAAAATAACCTCTGAAATGGTCAGACAATTTATGGCATGTATTCACAGAGAAATCTCGTGAGGAAATAATGGGTCAAATGCGCTCATTCCCACTTTACTTGAGTAAAAATTGGGGCAAAAATCATTAAATGTCCTTGAGGTAATAATTAAGTTGCTCTGTAAGCAATAGAGCAAATAAGGGAGTTAGTTATGAGCTGAATGAAGCCTCTTTTGGTACACTGAAGCCAATGCATTATTTTTTCATTTTATCCATTCTTCTTAATGTCAAACAGGAAAAATTGCAAATGAGATCCTTTAATGTATCACAATGCTGACTGACCATCACATCCAATAAACATTTTTTAAAAACCCTGATTCCAACAAATGTATGTTAACAAAATAAACTATGTTGACAATTTACAGAGAAGGAGGGTTAAGAGAGAAAGTGAGGGTGGATTTTGTCCTTTGAAAAAATGAGACAACTGTAAATTCTCTCAAGTAGTGACTAAAACAGACTCAAAGTGTTGTGTCCACAATACCACACTGCCATGCTGACGTTTTCCTTCTCAAATTGGGTCAAGGTAACCATGAAGGATCCGATGGTAATTGTAGTCCCTTTCCCCCTTTTAATAATACCATCATTCTTGCTACTCAACAATTTAGGACTTTTCAAAAAAAAAATTGATCTTTTGTCCTAAATTCGTTATTAAGGAAGATGCTTAAGTAACTGATACAGCAAGTAAGATTAGAACTTGGTTTTGCAAATTGTCATTGTCATACACACACATATGAACACGTGTGTGCATGTACACAGGCATGCACACATCTATCTTCCTTAAAAATTCATCCTAATTATACTGCTAGAGCCCAAACTGCAGAATTTTGTAGTAGAGCCAATGATTACACAGAATGAAGGTGCAGGGCAGTATGGTTCAGGGGAAATAGCACTGGTTAAGGAGTTGGACTTGGTGGCAAACTCAGCTTTCTCTCACTACTTGGGTGATCTTGGACCAATTACATCATTTCTCAGGGGGAGAGGAAAGGTTAGTTTTCTCTTTTCCAAACTGAGAGTTTGGATTAGATGATCTCTGAAGTCTCAGCCCTAAAATTTAATGATTCTGTGGACCAAGAAATGAATTTCCAATCCTTAACAAATGCCCAGTTGACCTAATTAGATAATTTTTCAGCTTGGAGGGCAAGTGACTACTTCAAAAGATAGAAATGCTTTGATTACATTTAAAAACAAATAAGCAAAAGAACAAAAATGAACTTCTAGTTTCAATTAAAGCCAGGCTGGTGGAGTTTTCAGCCTTAATGTGCTATGTACTTCCTCTACCCATCTCATAAAATTAAAAAGAAATGAAAACCTCCACCAAAATCATATGCCAAAAGCAAAGTGGAATGAAACCATATAAAGTATAAAGTTATTATTACATCTAGAGAGATTAAAATCTAATTTAAAAATTTAATTTTTGAGGCAAAACACAATGTTCCTTCAAAAATTAATTTCAAAATTCTTTTTTCTCTACCTATATGATTAGGAACAATTTGGTCTTCAATTATAGCTGTCTTTCTTTTGTTATCAAGTCAAAATAATTAAAAGCATAATTTTAAAAAAGATCGCACAAAGAAACATGGAATTTGGTTCCAATATTTTAAATGAATATTTTTAATGTGAGAATTTTAGTACAATACATGCCATAAAGATCTAAATCAGCCAAATACTTAATAGGTCTCTAAGGTACCACCAATTGACTATGTAGTTAAGGGATGTCTTGAGGTTGGAATGACCAAACTGAACCCTGGGTGGCTCTCTAAAGTCCTTTTCAGTTCTAAAATTCTGAGACTATGAGCCTTCTTGTACCCCGTGACACTATTTCATATCAAAAAGAGGAATTAGAAAGCAGTTTCCTATTTTTATTAGTTGAAATAAGAGATAAAGATGATAAGGAGGTTTCTTTATTCATAAGTCAGGTTTACTGCTAGACCCTTAGTGTGCCTACTTCATCCTATGAAAACATTTAATTCAGTAAAGTGATCATGTGTATTCAATGTTTGCCCTATTTGAAGTTATAATTTTTATAAAATATAATAAATGGTTCCATCCCAATAGAAATCTGCAGTGTGAATTTGAATAAGGTGGTTACTTCATGGGATTCATTATTTGCATTAACTGGGACCTAGCTGTATCAAGCATACATTTTAAGAGATCTTCAAGTTGTATGTGTAAAGATGACTCGTCACCACCATCTGCTGGTCAATATGCTGAACGTTTATTTTAGGGAAAAGGAAGAAGGGACTCATAAAACTGTTTTAGCTATAAATTTTCATTCCTCAAAATATCTGAAGCTGAAAAATCATCTCCACTAACTTTGATCCTTTCATAAATTATTTTCACTTAAGTTCTTCCAGGATTTCCTACAATATTCTTCAAGTGGAATCAAGAATTTGATAAGCATTCTTTTTAAGGTAAATGTTAAACTTTCATTAATTTTATATTTGCATATAGATAGTTAAAACAGATACAATGATATGCCCATTCTTGGGTCAAAGTTCTATTCAGATGATTTACTGTGGTACAAGTTTGACCTTGGGATCTTCAAATGCTACATCAGGGGAACACAAGCTCGTATGCAGATCTTACCGAATTAGAAAAGTTTGTTGACAAACTACTGTCGATTATTAAAGGACAAGCCTACCTAAGGATGACGAGTCGCTAATGATGAATGTTTTGGTCACAGCAACTCACAAAGAATTATCTCCCTGTGAAGTCATAGAAGGAGGGAATACTAACAACAATGTGGAGCTGGGGATTGATTCTGAAGGACAATTTGGAAATATGCCGTTAAAGTCACTAAATGGTGCATGCGCCCTTTCACTCAGAAATATACTACTAGGATTATAGCTCAAAGAGATCAAAGAATGAGGAAAAAAAAAACTATATATGGGGCAAAATCAAGATGTGGAGTGGAAACAGGACCTCCGTGGGGCTCCAGCTTCCACCTTCCCCAACTCATGTAAAAGGGGACTCTGAACAAACTCTGGAGCTACAGAGCCCACAAAATGACACAGAGAAGCTAACCTCCCGCTGAGGACAGCCCAGCAGGCTGGCAGGAATCGGCCAGCCCAGAGCTCTGGGAGCCAAGCCCAAGCCACCGGGAGCTGGAAGGTAAGGGACTCCAGATCACCAGCAGCTGTCGCCATTTCCAGATTTATCAACACATAGATGCCAAGGACAAAGTGAGAGGTCAGTGCAGCCTGGACTTTGGGACCAATAGTTGGAAGTGTGTGGGTGCACTGGCACAGCTGGCGCCACGTGGCAGCTTCAGTTGCTGGCCTGCAGAGTGTAGGCGGACCAAGCACCAGTCTGAGGAGTAATCACTCTTGCTTTAACCTGCTTGGATCTGGATTGCAGTCTTGGGTGGAGGTCCTGGGGTGTGTGACCAGCTTGTCAGAGTATGTGGAGGCCTCAGACAGGGCACCCAACTAATACCTCCGGCAGCTGAGAAAACCCCAGCATTTGGGACGAAAGCTCCCCTGTCTGGTGGCACAGTCCTACTGTGGCAAAAAGCCCAGGGGTCAAGTGACTGAGGGGCAACGTGACCAGGCAAAGGAAACAAAGCAAACAGAAGATTCCAACATTATACTCCGATTTTGGGGACAAAAAAGAGCACAGCATGGAACAGGAGGAAGACAGTGAAGTCAGAACTACTACACGAAAAGCTTCAAAGGAAAATATGAGCTGTTACAGGTCATAGAGGACCTTAAAACGCAGATAAGAGAAGTAGAGGAAAAATTGGGAAGGGAAATGAGAACAATGCAAGAAAATTATGATATGAGAGTCAACAGCGTGACTGAGGAAAATCACACCTTAAAAAACAGACTAACTGAAATGGCAAAAGAGGATCAAAAAGGCAACGAGGACAGGAATGCCTTGAAAAGCCAAATTTGCCAGATGGAAAAAGAATCTCAAAAGCTCACTGAGGAGAATCATTCCCTCAGATTTAGAATGGACCAAAGGGAAGCTAGTGCCGTTAAGAGAAATCAAGATGATGTTAAACAGATCCTAACAAATGAAAGAATAGAAGGAAATGTGAAATATCTCATAGGAAAAAACCCACTGACCTGGAAAATAGATCCAAGAGAGATAATTTAAAAATTATTGGACTACCTGAAAGCCATGATCAAAGAAAGAACCTAGAAATCATCCTCCAAGAAATTCTCAAGGAAAATTGCCCTGATGTTTTAGAACCAGAAGGCAAAATAGAAGTTGAAAGAATGCATTGATCACCTCCTAAAAAAGATCCCAAAAAGAAAACTCCTAGAAATAGTACAGCCAGGTTCCAGAATTCCCAGATCAAGGAGAGAATATTATGAGCATCCAGGAAGAAACAATTTGAATATTGTGGAAACACAATCAGGATAACCCAGGATCTGGCAGCTTCTACACTGAGGGATCGAAGGTCTTGGAATATGATATTCCAGAGGCCAAAGGAGCTGGGATTAAAACCAAGAATCACCTATCCAGCAAAACTGAGTATCATGTTTCAGGGGAAAATATGGTCATTCAGTGGAATAGAGGACTTTCAAACATCCTTGATGAAAAAACCAGAGTTGAATAGAAAATTTAACATTCAGATACAAGAAGCAAGAGAAGCATGAGAAGGTAAACAGGGAAAAGAAATCAGAAGCCACTTATCAAATTTGAAATATTAACATTCCTACATGGAAAAACGATAATTGTAACTGATAAAACTTTTCTCAGTATGAAAACAGTTGAAGGGAATAGAAATATATATATATATATATATATATTTGGCTATATCAAAGGGTATATGGGCATATGAATACATATATGAATGTGTGTATATATGTTCACAGGTATACATAGATAGAGGGCACAGGTCCAATTTAATAGGAAGGGATGATACTTAGAAGGTGAAACTAAGAAGTGAGAGAGGAATATAAGGAGAGGAGACGGAGAGAGACAGAATGGGGTAAACTATCTCATACAGAAGAGGCAAGGGAAAATGATTACAATGGAGGGGAAGAATAGGAAGGCAAAAGGGAATGGGTCAGCCTTGTTCTCATTGAATTTGGCTCAGAGAGGGAATGAAATACACACTAAATAGGTTATCTCACCCTACAGGAGAGTAGGGGGGAAGGGGATGAGAGGGGGGGGTGATGGAAGGGAGGGCAGGCTGTGGGGGAGGAAAGCTGGAAGCACCCACTTTTGAAAATGGACGGGATCAAAGTAGAGAATAGAACAAGTGGGAGGGAAATAGAATGTCTTTTACAATATATCTACTATGTTAATGTTTTGCATTAGCTACACATGTACAACCTATACTGAACTGCTTATCTTCCTAGTAAGGGTGGGTGAAAAGGGAGAAAAGGAATGAATCTGGAATTAAAAGTTTTAAAATCAAATGTTTAAAATTATATACATATATATATACACTATTATTAATACTATTTTACATGTAATTGGGAAATAAGATAAGGGAATAAGATTGGGACATAAGGCACTGGGGCATAGAGATCCACCATGCCCTACTGGAAAAGTTGAAGGGGATATGGGAGAAGATATGGGAGAGAGCAGATTGGAGGAGGGGATATCCAGTGGGATCGCTATTTTGGAGTGGTGGGTAGGGGAAAAACGGAGAGAAAATTTGTAACTCAAAATCTGGCGGAAATGAATGATGTAAATCAGAAGTTAATAAAGCATTTGAAAAATGAAAAAAAATCCTAGATATCTACACAAATAGATTTACAGCAGTTTGTTTCATAATCTCAAACTAAGAAACTAAGGAGGTTCCCCACCTAATGGTGGGGCTAAACATATTATTTGAATGTCATAGATTATTACTGCATCATAAGAAGTAATTAAATGGAATTTTAGGGAACATTGGGAAAAATTTCTATGAAAAGATACAAAGAGAATGAGGAGAAATAAGGGATCAGTTTAACCACTAACAATATTATACAGAAAAACAACTTTGAAAACTTCAGAACCTTCATCAATGCAATGATGAACTATGAGTCCAGAGAACTAATGATGAAGCATGTCACCTACTTCCTGCCAGAGAGGTGACAGAACTAAAATTCAAAAGGAGACACAGATTTCTAGGCATGGCCAATGTGGGAATTTGTCTTTCTAGACCAGTGGTGTCAAAATCAAATAGAAACTAGGGGTCGCTAAACCATAATCGGGATGCATGTAGGCCACAGTACTGATGCTGTTTTCATCGATCAGTTGTTTTTCAGGAATCTCTGACTCTCTTTGATTCCAATTGGGGTTTTCTTGTAAAAAATACTGGGCAGGTTTTCCCTTTCCTTCTCCAACTCATTTTACAGATGAGGAAACTGAGGCAAAGAGGGTTAAATGATTTGCCCAGGGTCACAGCTAGTAAATATCTGCAACTGGATTTGAACTCAGTCCTGGAACTCTATCGATAGCTCTGTACCGCCTAGCTGCTCTTAGAAAACCACATAGTAATATTAACCATGCTTTGCTGTATTTTTATTTTATTTTTTTAGCATTTCCCAATTATAGTTTAATGTGGCCATTGCATGTTTGACACCTCTGATCTAGACCACATATGTTTGTTATCAGAGTTTTCTTTTCTTTTTTAATTGAGGGGGCCAGTGGGAGGGAGTGATAATGTCTATAAGAATAAAAAAATACCAATATCATAAAAATCACTGAACCTTAAAATACTGAATTAATAACAGCACTGTATTTCCTCGCTGCTGGGAAAGTGTTCTGCGTTGTTTGGATTGCAGATAAATTTAACAGGATGAACAGATCACCATTTCAAAAGTACTTATATTGCTTTTAACTTTCATAATGAGGGAAATTTCAAAAACATTAGTAAAGATTATTGGAAAAAAGATATAAAAGGTGATAGTATTACAGTAAATTTAGCTATGGGATATCTATAGAGTAACATAGAAAATCCATTGCGTTTCAGTAACTGGATTAGCATTCAATCAACTAAATTTTATATGTCTACACCACACACATATACACACATGCACATATATGTATGTGTATCATGGTATACAAAATATGCAGTGAGGATTTTTTATGTCTGGGCTGGACCTATCATTTAATTGATATAGGGGGCTCCCAGTGAGAAACTCTTACCATTGCAGATGGGCACCTTCTCTACAATCTGCAATCTTTCAGAGTTGTCTGGGACCACCAAGAAGCAGCTAAGTGGATAGAGATCCAGTTTAGGAATCAGGAAGACCTGAGTTACAATCTGGCCTCAGACACTTATTAGCTGTGTGACCCTGGGCAAGTCACTTAACCTTTGTTTGCCCTGGTTTCCTCATTTGTAAAATGGGGGTGATAGTACCTCATGTGTGTAACAAGGGAATCCCAGGTAAGGATCAAATGAGATTCTGCTTGCAAAGTGTTTAGTACAGTGCTTGACACATAGCAAGCATTATAAAATTGTCAGCTCAGGGATGGCTAGGTGGTGCAGTGAATAGAGCACCGGCCCTGGAGTCAGGAGGACCTGAGTTCAAATCCAGCCTCAGGCACTCAACACAAAGAACTAGCCATGTGACCTTGGGCAAGTCACTTAACCCCAACTGCCCTCCAAAAAAAAAAGAAAAGGAAAAAAAAATAAAAATGTCAGCTGTCAATATTAAGTGGCTTTCCTGAGGTCATACTGGTATGCATATGTCAGAGGCAAGATATGAACCCATTTATTTTTGACTGAGGCCAACTCTCTATCCACTACACCACAAAGGAAAATCTATCAGACACTCTTTTTCTGGAGTAGATAAGATACAGAGCTTACCTAGTTCCAAATATAAGGAATATTATTGAAAGGTTTAGGGAGGGTGGGAAAAAGGAAGAAAACAATGCCTAGATCAAGGGTTTTAATGTGAAGAACTCTTGGTTTGAACTGAACATGGAAAAAATATCTATAGAAAGCCAACTGTGATAGAGGTGCCACATACATGGCCATGAGGTAACAAAAGAAGAGAGTGAAATTTGGGAAGACTGAATACTACCATGACTGATAGGGTTGGCCTTGGCAGATTTTACAGAACAGGTTACTTTCTCAATGTGGGGGTGGGGGTGGGGGGTAGGATTGTTTAGTCAAGTGAAAGAAGGAAAGCATGCCCGGCAAAGAAAATGTACTCATAATTATTCATAGGTAAAAAACAGGTGGAGTGTGAGAGGTACACTGGAGGATGATTGACTTCAAGTGGATGGAACTCAAACTTTGATATAATTGTAGATGAGAACAGTTGGGTAATAGAAAAGCCAGTTGACAGAGGACCTGAATATTGGGAATTTGTAAAGTCACTGCCATGTTATAAGAAGTAAAATAAAATCACCTACATTGCATTTAATGCGATTTCCTCTTAATGTTTTATATGAGGGTTGATTGGTTGGAGTGGCAGAGAAAGGATGGAGGAAAGGAGGCTACAATGAAAGCAGTGTAGAATCTAGGAGGATGGCCATTTAGTAAATAGATGAGGACTGTGGAAAGGTATTAAATGACCTAACATTTCGATTCAAAATGGCTTTCAGATACACACACACACACATCAGGCAAGAAATTAATTTTCTTCCTAGATTTGTGAAGACTCTACCTATCATAAACAAAAATGGTCTAGTACCCCAAGAAAGTTGTGATCTTTGCTCCAGTATTCCCCTAGAAGGAAAAGATGGAAATTTCCTGATACAAAAGGTAAAATGATCTACCACATACCTTTTCAATTAACTCATAACTCTCCTCCAGTTTGAGCAACCTGTTTTGTATGGCACTTGAAGCTCGCTCATATACAGAACGCCATTCCTGAAAGTCACTTTCTGAAATCTCAGCCACAGCAAAACACAAAGTCCTTAACCCTGAAAAAAATCAGTACAGAACACTGCTCAAAAGCTGGTTTTCTTAGGAATTACGATATTTTAATTTAGCTACTAGTTATAAAAGCTGGATTTATTTTGAGAATATAAATTTAAATGACTTAGATGTAAATATTTTTTATGGAATAATATTTTTAAAGTCCTTTAAGAAAAGAGATTTCACATCTATACTTGATCACCAATCTTAATATGTAATTAACAACTTTCATCAGAAAGATTCTATATATTAATCTCAATCCCTGCTGCTGTATCACAATTCTACTTTTTTTTGTTCTCTCTCATTAGAAATGGTTAACATTTGTTAACCATCCTTTGTTTGCTGAACCTTATCATAGTGACTGAAATGATAAATTGTTATTAGCTATTGTCATTTCACATTAGATAATTCCAGGTCTTTTAGTCTTTCCTAGGAAAGACAGGGAGTTTGGTATTGTGGACTATGCCTGGGAATTGAAATGAAAAGACTAAGTTTTGTCACAAACTAGCTTGGGTAAGTCATTCAAATTATCCGAGCCTCAGTTTCCTCATTTGTTAAAAGGCAATAGCAATATTTGCTTTGGAATATTTTTAGAATAGTTGTATTAAATGAGAAATTTTATGTGAATTTGCTTTATAGACTACTAAGCTGTTTTGGTACTTTGAATTTTGCTGGTTTGCATAATTGCTGTAAGGACCTCAGTAACCTTTCAACTCCGCCAAACAAAAGAGTTGGAGGAAACAAAATCCCCAGAGTCACCAGGCCAGGTCAAATCTTGCCTGGGGTACTGGGCTAGAGCCCCATTTCCCATTGGGGAGGCTGAATAATAATTAACTTGACAATTCCTCAGGTGTGCCCTCAGGAATTAGCACCAATCCCCGAACCATGACCTTACTAAGTCTAGGTTCCATGCTTTGCACCCCACACCCCACCATATATCTGGTCCTGATCAACCCAGTCCTGGTAAAACCTACCATGATTTCCTGGTTTTGGGAATTCCTTTCCCCTGGGCATCCTCAGTGGACCTGACTTGCTTCCATCCTCCCTACTGCCCTTCATATTGTAATTATGTCCTTTTAGTAATGATGGTTTGCTTTACTCCTTCTCTTTTGCTGTGTTCTACCTTGGAGTGCTCTGTTTCCCCACCATGTCAATTTTCTTCTACATCTATCACTATCAACAGTGGACAGGGGATAGGACTGATGGTAGCCACCCCTACTTCCCAAGTTATCGCTCAGGGAACAGAGAATGCAAGGGCTGGGACTAGGAACCCTGAGCCCCAACAACTGAATCTCCCTTCCTTCTCCCCAATACCAGAGCTGTGATAAGGGACCTGTCCTGAGCCACATGCTCTTCAGCAAACAATATGGCAAATGAAGGAGACTGCTACTATCTCTGTGCTAATTCTGCATTAAGATACTCATTCCATCACTGGAGAATGTTATAATTGTTTCCTCACAAATTTTCCTTAAATCTGATATCTTTTAATTAAGGTTAATATTTTCAAAAGTAAATATTACACATGTTGTTGGTTTATGACAAAGTAAGTACCTAGTCCTTTTCCCCACCCCTGCCAAAAAAAGAGAAGGAAAAGCAAATTGCTGATAAATTGTGGTTTAAGTCAAGTAAATGCAAACACTGAGTTGGTTATAATTGTGCTTTGGCCGCATTATATTATCAACGATAATCAAGTCTTATTTTTAGGAATCTGACAATTTCACTAAAAATAACTCAATCATTAAAAATTAGCAAAATTATTACCCTGCATTTAAAAATGACACTTTATCACTTACCTTCTGTAGCAAACTGCTCTAAATGTTTTAAAGTAATTTCCTTATATTTTGAACTTTCAGCCAGACGATCATAAATTACAGTGTCCTGCAATATAAAGCAGGAAAAAATTATCATTTACTTAATCAAGTGTGCTAGTCCTAGTTGATCTGGTATTAGTAAAAGCAATAACTAGCAAAATAGTACTCAAAATACACACATTTATGAGAATTCACTTTAAATGCCTAAGTATTTTCCTTTCTCCTAAAGATAAAAGAATTTTAGGAACATTATTTTTAATCTTTCCAATTTGCTTCTCAATTATTCCAATTTTCAAGGCCCCATATCTTAACAATCTGCTCTTTATTCCTACATTGTATGAGGGCTCCACCAACCCACAATATCAAATCAGCAAAGTTTGTGCATTCCCAGGATACTGGTGGTGGCGGCTTTTATTTAAGATCTTTTCTTTGAAATTCCAGTCATATTCCTCTAGTTATTCTTCTGCTTGAGTTTATTGTTTTTAAGAATTTCAGTAAATGGCCTCTTTTACATGGGCTTGGCCAAGAGCAAATAAATCATTACCTGAAATTACTTTCTCAGAAGGTACTGCCCATTTGGGGGATCCAGCCTCAGAGGTGAGATTTGAAAGCTGACTAATAGAGTTAGATTTACAGCCCTTGAGAGAAACAGAACCTTGTGACCTCAACCCAGATGGAATACTCTAGGTCCCAATTATCAATTTCTTTTCTTTTCTCAATGGTCAAAAGAGGAGACAAAGGAAATGGGTAATGACGATTTCCCCTCATGGCTGCCTCCCAAGAATAAAAGTTATAGTTTATTAATTTCCTTTTTCTGGAGGCAATTAATATTTTGAATGAAATTGGCAAAGGGCTTTTAAAAAAACTGCAGGAATCTCTTCCATAAATTTAAATTATTACTGAGGAAAAAAACTAATAGATAGGAAAAGTAAGGAGAATCGTCTACAATATGTCCAAATATTTTAGATACAAGACATTGTCACTAAAAAGGACTAATTTTCAGCTGACTCCTCAGTTTTAAGAGTATTAGTAAACGTAACACATTATTCAATGGTAATAATATATGTTAATTACTAAGTTAAGGTAAAAGAACAATAGCATTTCAAATACTTAAAGTAATACTTATACTAACATATCAATTTCATGAATGCAGGAACTCCCACCATTAATGCTCCAAATATAACCTAGTGGAAAACTTTAGTGAGCTGCCTGAGACTTGAAGAAATTAAGTCATTTGCCTGTGATCACATAGTTAAATATAAGTTTCATAGTTGAGAACTGAATCCAGGTTTTTCTACACTCTGTCCTCTGTACCATGCTGCTTTGAGTAATACTAGTAAACAATAAAAATGATCCTTATCAAGGATATTTTAAATAAGCAGTTTAAGCCCAGTAATCAAACAATCAACATGCATTTAGTGCTCATTCTATGCCAGGCACTGTGTTGAGTGCTGGCAATACAGAGAAGTAAAATATTCTTGCCCAGTAAGATCTTCCATTTAAATGGAGGAGATAATGGTGTATGATATGTATGGGCATATTGTGTGTGGATTTGATAGAGAAGTGTGTATGGATGCTGCAGGGTACACACTGATAGCTCGGAGAGCTAGGTGGAATAAGAAAAGCTTCATAAAGAATTGTGGTGCTTGAGTTGAGTCTTGAAGGATCAAACGTGATAAAATTTGTAAAGTGCTTTCCACAGTATCAGTCACATAGTAAGTACTGTCTAAAGAAATGCTTATTCTTTTCCTTTTCCCTTGAAGGAAAACCTGGGATTACACAAGGCAAAGGTGAAGGAGTGTATTCTAGGCATGAGGAACAACAAAGGTCCAGAGATGGGAGTGTTGTGTGTGTGAAAGAGTTTGGAGGTAAGTATGACTGGGTCCCAGAGTTTGTGGAGAGAGCTGTGAAAGGTAATGGAGGAACTAGGTATAGCAGCAACCACACTGGCATCCCCAGGATGGCTGCTAGCACAGGTTCTTAGATCTCCTTTACTAGGAGAGATAGTAGTTTAAGGGGTCAACCATCTTTTTAGTTCAGGGGAAAAGTCAGTACCCTGAACTTCAGAAAAAAACACAGAGAAAATACAAGCAGAGAAATAAAAACCAAAAGACAGGGCTCTGACTGCCTGAATCAACTACATACTTTACAGGATCGAGAGATCCTTTACATCTGAGCAGTTGGGGAACTCTAAACATATGACCACTAAGACGACCAGAGAATCACAAGATCCTTCTCATAAGTGAGCCCCCAAAGCAAAAGACCTACTCAAGAGTGTGTGTGTATATATATATATACACACACACATATATGTGTGTGTATGTATGTATGTGTATATATAGATATATATATGTGTGTGTGTATGTATGTATATATATATATATATATATATATATATATATATATATATATATATATATATATATATATATATATATATATATATACTTCTCAGAGTCAGAAGGCATCACAAAGCTTTCAGTCCTAATTAGAAATTAGCAAAAGGTGTGAAAGCCTTCCTGCAAGCAAGTCTCCCCTAAGCAAGCTTCCCTTAATGGGCTCCACCTGAGGCCTATTAATGGACTGGGAAGATCTTAAATCCCATTAACATTATACTATGTTGTTAAGAGATTTAAATACCCACCAGGAATTTTCTTTGACCCAAGAGGTACAAGCCACTAGAGTTTATAGAATAGAGAATGGTTACATGATCAGACTTGTGCTTTAGAAAAATCACTTTGGTGGTTATGGAGAGGATAGACTGTAATAGGGGACAGGCCTGAAGTAGGAAGACCAAATACATAGAAAAATATTATAATAATCTAGGCAAGGGGTGATGAAGGTCAAAACCAGGGGGATGTGGTGCGAGTCAGGAGGAGAGTGCATATCTGAGAGATATCATAGAGTTAGAAATGAAAAGATTTTGAAATTTATTGTATATATAGGATGAGGAATAGTGGGAAGTCAAGGATGATACTATGTTTTGTTAACCTGATGAGTGGAAGATTGGTGGTGCCTTTAAGAATAAAGTTGTTGTTGTTTTTTTTTTGTTTGTTTTGGGGGGGGAGCAAGGGGTATGGAACAGGACAATAATGAATTCTATTTTGAACATGCTGAAATGCTTAGGAGACATCCAGTTCAAAATGTCCAATAGCAGTTGATGAAGTGGGACTAGAGTTTGGGAGAGAAACTACAGCTGGATATATAGATCTGGATGGTAATTGAACCCATGGGAGCTGATGAGCTCATGAAATATGAGTGAGTGGAGAGGAGGTACATGAGGTCAGAGCCTTGGGGAATATCCTTAGGTAAGGGAATGACAGGGATGACGAATCAGCAAAGAACAGTGAGGAGAGATCAGACATGAAGCAGGGAAAACTGGGAAAGAGCAGTGTCATGATAATGCAGACAGGAGATATTATCAAGAAAGTCAAGGTGATCAGCAATGCCAAACACTGTAGAGAAGTTAAGAAGGGTGAGGATTGAGAAGAGGCTATCAAATTTGCAATTGAGAGGTGGCTGGAATCTTTGGAGAAGTGGTTTCAGTTGCATTATGAAGTTGGAAGCCAGAATGCAAGGGATGATGTTGCATTTGAAATTTGATTTTCTCAGTGAGGAGAGTGTGTAGAGATATGGGGGAGGTTTGGGTGTGTTTATAGGTGGCAGAAAAGAAACAAACAAATAGGGAAAGATTAAAGATTTTAAAAAGGAGATGATGGGTTAATCTGTTAGAGAAGACAGGAGGATATGAGATCAAGGGTAGATAGAGGGGTTGGCTTTGGAGAGGAGAAAGGAAGAAATGGAGAGGAGAAAATCTCTTCATCAGAGATTGAAGTAAATGAAGAAATGGTAGGGGAATGATATCAGGGAGATGTGAGATCAAGGAGCAGAAAAGAGGTAATGTGATTTCAATTTTTTCACCAAAGTATGAAGTGAGGACTTCAGCTGAGAAGGTGGGAAGAGGAGGTCCTTGAAGAGGGAAGAGGAGATTTGAAATAAGTCATTGTAGAGTCAGCTAGTATAATTTTCTTGAGGCCTAAATGGGGAAGAGATCTGGAATGATATCTTCCCTATTTTCCCATGTGTATAAAAAACTCCCGAAACCTGTCCCTAAAGTACTACTCTGATGTTTCAATACAGAAGATGAGTGTTCTCATGTTTTCAATGCCTATGTTAGCATAATACAACCTCAATCATATTCATCCTCAAAAATTTCTAAGTGAGAGTTCAGTGAAAATGCTTGCCCTCAAGACTGGTCTCTCTAGATGCAGAGATGCACCAGGTAACTAAATCTTGTTTTCCCTCTTCTAACTCAGGAATGCTGTCTATTTGTGCAAAGAGTTGGTATCTGCATAGTGGAAGGAATACCCACATTCATGAAATCACAAATCCTTAAACTGAGTGGCAAAATTCATAGGATATGTATTTGATTATATTATTATTTCAACACAACCTGACAAGATGCTGTAAACCAACCCAGAAACTCCAAATCTGCTATTGTCAAACCAGTAAAAATAAAATTATAATCATATGAAGAAATGATTTTTTTTCTAACTATATTTTAACCTACTTAGATTATAGTTGTGGTTAAAATAGTGTTTTCATTTTGATGACCTGAAAAACACACAGCCTCACATGTAGTGAAAAAAATCCAAAAATTAAAATTTTTCCTAACAGACTATTTATAATACAAGCATTAATATTTATGTATTAAAATTGAATTCGCAGTGAGTAGAGTGTCGGCCCCAGAGTCAGGAGGACCTGAGTTCAGTTCCGGCCTCAGACACTTAACACCCACACAAAAATACTAGCCGTGTAACCTTGGGCAAGTTACTTAACCCCAATTGCCCTCCAAAAGGCAAAAAAAAAAACAAGAAAAAAAAACCCTGATTTATAAAAATAACTAGCAGAAATTCTTCAAAGCATGTAGTTTATGTAGAAGGAGCCCCACATTTTACTAAAAGAGGCTGGATAATATTACTGCAAAACATCAACAGGGGCTGATGTCAGGGACTTCATGCTAAACATCTGTGTTACATTTCCATCATGGAAATTTTCCCTTTTACCTAGAATATGCATTTATAAATAAATGCTCATAAATCAAAACTTTAACAATGCAAAATAGAACCTTACTGCTCCTTTGCAGTAGAGACGTAACTTCCCAGATGGAGTGCGGACAATCACTGACATTCTTTTTCTGGTGCTGAAAGAAAAGAGGCTTTCCATAATGTGCACTTATACCAGAATGTGCATAGAAATGCTTGCCATGCATCACAGACTTTAATACTCACAGTGCAGAAATAAATTCAAACCAATAATGGGCCACATCCTTCCGGACAAACAAACTATTCCCCAGGAGTAAAGTTAGGTATTTTTGAAGCAACATTAAATTTTTCAAGGCACTGGGGCACAATTTACTATCTAGGAGGAATAATTTAGAAAACGGTCCTCTAGTGACCTGAAAGAGTTAATGCACCTCCCAAAATGCTACTCCTGGGGAAAAAGTTATCTTCTGTGAAAGGTTCTGGTCCAATGTTTTCAGCTTTGGTATATTTATCCAAATAAATAAGTATCATAGCAGATGAATTACACGTTTAAAAGAGAATGTGACTAAAAAGGATATGTAAGCAATCCGTCTTTAATTTTTAATATAAACACTGATTAAGTTAACCACTGACCCTTAAAACAAGAAGTTGGACATTTAAAACGATCCTTCTTTAGTGACTGGAGGCAGCCCACTAGTATCATGCAAAATCTAATTTACATAAAGAAATCTGAGCTATCCAGAACAAACATTTCATCACTGTGGTTGATGACACAGATAAGCACAGTTTAATGAAAACTGCCTGCCAAATGCACAAAAGGTTTCAATGCGTCAATGAAGAGACAGCAAATTACACTGAAAACAGAATGGCACCATAAAAGATTCTAGGCCTTCATTTGGAAGCTACATGTTCTTTTCCCATGACTGGAAAAAGGTTCTTTTATGATACAGCTGCCCCTTGGAGTCTCCCTTTTCTCCCTCGTTCCCCACTGTTTATGAGCTTCTTATGAGCAAGAACTGTTTTGAGGTTAGTGGATGTGCTGCAGCAGTTAGGGAGAGCGGTCTACTTTACAAACTGGGAACTGCATTTAAAATTAAGTTAATAATACATGGTCCTGGGTATTTTTATTTGAGAGTAGCATACGACCAAAGCTACTTGCTTTTTTTTTATTCTCTCCTTTTTTGCAGGAGGAGCAACAATGGTTTCATGTAAGTTCTCAAGGGCTGTGAGTATGGTTCTTTGTAAATAATAAAATGCTACATAAATGTGAGCTGTCATTACCAAGAACATAACCAAGGGGCGGCTATAATAGAGCACTGGCCCTGGAGTCAGGAGGACCTGAGTTCAAATCCGGCCTCAGACACTTAACACAAAAACTAGCCATGTGACCTTGGGCAAGTCAATTAAACCCCCATTGTCCTGCATTTCCCCTTCCAAAAAGCCCCCCAAAAACCCAACCCATAATCAAAAGTATTTCTGCCTGAAATGGATGTTTGAATGGGAGGCAAGTCACCCAGGTGCCACATACCTATTCCTAAAGTTTGGACCTAAAACCTAAAGTTTGAACCAGGCATAGTGATGATCAAGAAATACACTGAGAAACTATAACATTAGTGACTGCTTACACTCCATAACTGCATAAAAAGTCAACCATAAACCCATGGTCAGTAGGAAGAGGCAGTAGCCTCTAGCAGCAAAGTGAGAACTAGAATAGTGCTAGCTGTCTTTCAGGGTAGTAGTGCACAGGGACATGTGTAGCCTGTAAAGACTCTTTGTCATGAGGCAGCAAAAGCAAATGGCTCCTTTAAGAAAACCCCAGAGTGACGACTTTAGAAAAGCCCTAGGGAATCTTACCAGGACACACTGACCAGAGCAGGATCACAGAACTCTCAGACCGTATCAGGTTTTCAGACAAGGGCTTCCCAGGCTCAGGGACTCTGAGGTATCAAATACTCAGGCCTGAGATTTCAGAGAGGTCTTTGAGCATTTAGTATTCTGAATTTCAAAGATCCAGGGGCCTCACCCTGCAAATTTGGAGGCTAGCAAGAACCCAGGGGACCTAGGATAAGATCAAACAGGTTTGATTCTTCTATATACAAGTGTAGTAAGGGGTGGAGGTTGGCACTAGCACAAGGCTTCAATTCAGAAATTAAATCTTCAGAGATTAGTAAATCAAAGAAAACACCAGGGAGTACCAAAAACTAATGTGAGTCTAGAGATTCACCAAATTACTTAATAGCAATTTCTGCAAGCAGAAATTCAAAAGAAAAAAATGGATTTTCTATAAGGACTATATGAATACTTAGGAGAAATGAAGACAGAAATAAAATAATTCAAAGTAGAATAAGTAGCTTGGGCAAGAAAGCAGTAAATCTTACCAAAGAAATGGAATCCCTGAAAACTAGAACAGATCAGATATAAATCAATGACTCTAGAAGACAGGAAGAAATATTAGAACAAAACCAAAAGATTGAAAAAAATTAAAAAATGAGATATCTGAGGTTAAAAAAAAGACCTGAAAATCAGATCAAGTAGAGATCATTAAAGAATCAGTGGGATCTCTGAAAGCCATGACTTTACAAAATAATATTTCAAGAAATCATAAAGGAAAGTTGCCCAGATCTATCAGAACCCAAGGGCAAAATGAAAATAGAAATAATCTATTAATCAGCTCCCAAAGAGAACTCCAGAAGGAATTCCCAGGAATGCTACTGCCAAAATTTAGAATTCCCATGTAAAAAAAAACAAAAAACCAAACTAATGTAGGTATCCAGAAAGAAAGAAGCTGAAGTTCAAATATCAAAGAATTACAGTCAGGATCCCACAAGACCTGACAGCTTCTACTTAAAATGAGGAGATCTTGGAACATAATGTTCCAAAAAGCAAAGAAGATAAAGTTACAATCAAGAATAAATTGCCAGCAAAGCCTCAAACAATTATACAAGGGAAAACATGGACCTTTAGTGGAATAGAGGACTTTCAAATTTTTATTACAAAAAGACCAAACTGAGTAGGAATTTTGAAAGATAAACATGAATCCAGAGAAACCTAGAAATGCAAATTTATTTGAGTAAACTGGAAGAAGTTATAGAACTTCTCATAATTGGGGTGCATGAGGAGAATATATAATAAACATGGAAGAAACTATGGAGGAAGTAAGCATTAGATGAATCTCACTTTTTATCTGAAATGGACATGAGGGTTGAACCCCAAAACACAAGTTTGGTGGAGAAAACCATCAAACTCAATAGGAAAACAAATGAGTATAGGAAGGGTAGAGGCTAAGAGAGAGACTGATAGTTGGGGAGGAAAGGTCCCAAGTCAAATAATCTTCCTGATCTTCTAGGAGGCAACTAAAAGGGGGTAAAAAAGAGATAAACTCTAAGAGGGTGACTTGGCTCACCTCTTAAAACAATTAGGGATTGGATTATGAAGTTGTGGTATATGAATGTAATGGCATATTATTGTGCCATAAGAAATGACCAAAGAGAGACAGAGAAAATCCTGGGTAGTATGAACTGAAGCATAATGAAAATAACCAAGAGAACAATTCGTACATGGACAAAGACGTTGTAAAAAAATAACTGAGAGACTTAAGAACTCTGATCAATGGAACTACAAACTATGTTTCCAGATGACCTATGAATAATGTTACCTATCTGATAGAGAGGTGATGGACACAAGGTACTGGATACATATTTAGAAATGGTCATGGTGTGGATTAAATTATTACAAAGTTTTTTTTTTCTTGTCTCTTGGTTTATAGTTGGAGAAGGCGGAAGTTAGTAATAGTGATACTAGAATAAAAAAGTGCCACTAATGTTTTTTCTTAATGCACCGAAGGAACAAAAGGAAACCCAGATGATTAGGGCAGTTTTGAAAGTTAACATGTAGAATTTTTAGAAAAAGGAATCTCTATGAAATGGAGCATCATGGTTTCCTATACAAACCTCTTTTTTTGTTCTGTGTATATAGAAAAGCTCTTTTTGGTGTTTAGAATAATTTGCTTCCTTAAAAGTTAAGGAATTTGAATGAAAAAAGTAATTTAAAAAGAAGCATTTATTTCCTTTTGATAAAGTACAAGTACCCAGATACAGTTGTCTTAGAAGAGAGGAAATCATTTCTAAAGATCTATTTACTTAACTATATAGATAAATATAATTATGTGGGAATGAAGAAACAAGTCACAGAAATGTTACTGATAAACGTAGAAGGGATGAAGTAAACAATTGCCCTAGAAAAATATAAATAGAAACAGAGTTAATTAATTTTCTAGTTGTTTATGTTCTGTTAGTTGCTCATCTCTGGACCTACAAGTGATGAAGAATGGAAAACCCTTTTCTGGTACACTTTGAAATGGGCTGACTATGACTATTACCTAAAGACATGTCTGTTAACTTTTATAGACAAAACTTAAATGTTTTAGAGTAAGTTTAAATTCAGTTAAACATAAAATGGAAGTAACCATTATTAAAATATTTAAATAAAAACAAGCATTGATAAATCTCATACACAAGTGAATTTTTAAAAAATAATGAAAAAATCAATGGAATAGGTGGTTTACCTGGTAAACTCCAGGACATTGAGTAATTCATATCTTTCTTCCTGTCCAAGCTAAGAGGAAAAAAAATAATAGTAGTAAGAAGTTGTCTTTTTTGGCTTTTGTACAACATTTAATATTAAAACTATAATTATGCATTAACATAGAATATGTTAATGTAAATATTTTCTCTTTTAAAATATGTTTTCTTAACATGAACTTACAGAATCTATGATGACTGAATCAGGTGTTCTTCCAGTGAAAACAAAATTCAGCTGTTTAGCAGCTCTGACCAGGGCTCCTTCATCTGTTTGAAGAAATCATTTTATATTAGTGATTGCCATGGAAGTACTGCAGGAAATGCTGTGACTTAATATATAAAAAGCTGGCCTTAGAGTAAGGAAGGAAGACCTAGGTTTGGTTCTAGTTTGGAATGTGTAAGGGTGACCTGTGTTCCTGGCACACTTTAAGAGGTTAATCAATGCTTGTGGGTGACTTAAGTTTTCAGTGTCACAGGCAACTCTCTAACATCAATAAGCAGAGGTATCTGGGTGGCATGGTGGATAGAGTGCTAGACTTGGAGTCAGGTCAACCTCAGATCATTTCTGGTTTCAGATACTTACTAGCTATGTGATCCTGGGGAAGTCACCTAACTTCAGTCTGGTTCAGTTTAACAGCACCTACTTCATAAGGTTGTTTTGAGGATCAAAATGTATGTAACATATGTAATGTATGTAAAAGACTGGAAACCACTTAAAATACTGTAAAAATATTAGCTAAAATAAGTTCTAGAAGACTGATCTATCTCCATCAGTATAGGGATTTTATATATGGGGAAGTCTTAACCATAATGAAATCACAAATTTGGAGAAAAAAGTTGAAATAATGATAAGAAATAAAAAATATACTTAAAAAATTAATATATTATGGTAATATATGGATCGACCAATATGTTAATATAAAAAGAGGTTCTAATAAATTATTTTTAAAAAATTAACCAAATATTAAGCTGAAAAATCTATCTAAAATATATCTCATTCTCACCTTAATATCTATTATATATTGTAATAGCAATCTTTGGTGTTTAAGAATCTCTCAGGACTTCAGAGTCATGACTTTGAAAATGGACTGTCTGTTCCTAGGTCAACATAACTTATACCATATGGCCTTATATATAGTAGGTGTGTAATAAATGTTGAATTAACTCAGAAATGTAGGCTGGTTATATTAATACACCCACAACACTTCCTGGATTTCTGCTAACTGATGCTATCCCATATATAACATCATGGCATAGTTGAAAGGGTATTGTTCTGAGAGTCGTAAGACCTAGTTAAAGTGTTGACTTTGCTACTGACCATGTGACTTGGGGCAAGTCATTCTTCCTAATCTCAATTTTCTTATATGTAAAATGAGAAAACTGGATCAGGGGATTTGTAAGATTTTTTTTCTAGCTCTAACATTATAATGATTTATCATAGATTTATCACTTTAGTCACCTAAGGCCCATTTTTGTCCAGTGACTTTAGAACTGAAGCTTGATCAATGAATACACTGACTAAAATGGCAACACTAGAACCAAAACATAATATTAAGAATAGGGAGCAAGCACTTAGTAAAGAGCCTACTATGTACCAATCACCTACTATGCTTTACAACTATTTAGCCTTGGATCTACGAAATATGACAATATTTTAAAGGACGCTAGTTTATTTCATGGAGTTTTATAAATCACCCTCCATGTCAGTGTAGAACATACTATTCTCCAGACTTTTCGCTTTCTTTGAGTTTTGTGTTTATAATATTGGCAATGTAACCACTTTCAGACTTAAGATTGCTACCAATTCTTGAGTTACTCATTTGGTAACTAAATTTTCAGTGAATACTAAATCATTATAGTAGATGAAACATCAACAAACTATCATGAAAATCTTTTCAAATGATCTAGTCTGTTGCCACTGAACCACGCTTAAAATACTAATTATTTGCTTAATAGCCCCACAGTGGAAAGAGATGTACATAAGGACTGACTATTCTTGGGCAAGCAGAATTTTCTTCCTGAAAGTTTTCTTGTATGGACAGTTCATCATTCTTACCTTAAGTATTGTTATTCATAAAGAAGGAATAAATAGCATGCATATTGTTGCTTGTGCATCAGAAAATGTTTTTCATTTCAGCATTGAATTCATTATTTTGGGGACTACATATTAAAAACTGAACTTAAAAGTTATGTGTTTCATATTATCAATTGTTTTAATTGGGTGAGTTTCCAAACTATGAAACAAAGATTTTAGTCTGCAGAAAAAGTAGATTCTATCAGACAGTGATTATCTTACTTTTAGAAATGGTATCAGTTCACCTTGGGAAAATAAATGTTTGGATAATCCTAAATTTTAGGAAATGAGATTTTATTTGCAAACAAAAAGTTATTTGCAAGTAATTTTCTAAGGTGAAAGTTCTGACAATTACTTAGTTGTTACCTGGAGATGCTGCTTGGTAAATAATCTTATCACCTTCTCGTTCTGGTACTGCTGTATGACAAACAGCCATCATTGTAAGAAATTCACATATAATTGGTGCAGTTGGCTAGAGAGAAAAGAGTAAGTAAATAAAACCATGCTTATCATTTAAGTGTTCTAACTAACCAGTGATAGCAATATTACCATCTTATGTCTCTCCATGATTCCTTTAAAAACCAAGATATCTCTATGGGTTAGGATACTAGTACCACCACCACTAATTCATAAGTGAAAATTTACACTGAAGAAAATTAGGTAGGGAAATATTCTGTTATCTAGAAGGTTTTAGTTGCAGAACCGAATGATTCAAGAAATATCAACTGAATTTCTTATTGTATATAAGATACTTTGCTATAATAATAATGGATATGGGAAATATGGTGAAGAATAAAAACTTGAAGCCTCATGAAGCTTGTATCATAGTAGGAGAAATTAAAGAGGATTACTAAAATGATAGCTCATAGAAGTTCTATAGACACGTAATACCTGGATTTTGTCATGACTTTTGACAAAATTTCATAGGATATTTTTGTGGACAAATTGCTGGAAAATTTTGATAATTTGCGATTAAGATGGAGAGATGTACACTGGATAACAGTGTAACTGGGCCAACTAGGGTCTAGATGTGGACTAATGTCAACCTAGAAGGATATTTCTAGGAGAAATGCCCTGGGGAATCTGTCCTGGCTCTGTTTTATTTAATATTCGAATCAGTGACCTGAATGAAGACTAAGGTAGCATTTACAAACTTTGAAGATGCTAAGAAGTAGAGAAGGATAGCTGCATGACAGAATCAGGATCCAAAAGGATCTCATTAGACTGGAAAGATGGGTCAAATATAACATTATAAAATTTAACAGCAATAAATGTGAATCTTGTCTGTGGGTTTAAAATTCTAAGTACAAGATGGAAGACATATCAGGTAGAAGACCATTTATTTATTTGGTCATTTCATATTTGGTAAAAGCAATATAACAACCATGCCCCCTCAAAAAACCAAGAAAAAAAAACTGCAACCAACCCTACTTAGAGGTTTTGTTGAATTCCAAGGTCAATAAGAGAAAAAGTATGACCTAGTATGTATGACATTGCAAAACTCCCTAATGTAATCTTAGGCTATATTACAGAAGAATAGTGTCCCGAATGAATGTGGTGATAACCCCTGGGGTTCTGTTTGGTTCTGGATGTCATATTTTAGAAAGCTGAATTAGGTTCATAAAGGCAAGCAGGATGAAGTGGGGACCTCATAGTCAAGCTAAAGGACCAGCTAGCTGAAGGAAGTAGGGAACTATTGGCCTTTGTAAGAGAGTACTTGGCAACTATGACTGAAGGTTCACAAGCTATCTGTCAGCATTGATTCTCACGCTCCCTCAACTGCACCACCCATCCAATCTAGTCCTGTTGCTTCCACATTTGTAACATCTCTTACATATGCTCCCTTTTCTCCTCTGATACTGTTGCAACACTGGTTCAGGCTCTCATGACTTCATGAAAGGACTATTGTGATAGAGATAATGAGGTGGCACAGTGGATAAAGTAGGGAACTTGGAATCAAGAAGACCTGGGTTGGAATCTTCCTTAGATATTTATTAGCTTTGTGACCCTTGGAAAATCACTAAAATGTCTCTAAACCTCAATTTTGTCATCTTTAAAATGGGGAAATAGCACTTCTATTTCATAAAGATGCTGTGAGGATCAAATAATCATATGTAAAATATTTTTCAAACCTTAAAGTACTATTTCATTCATGAGAGCCAGAGTGGCTAGAGTGCTGGACACAGGAGTGGGAAGGACCTGGGTTTTAATCTTGCTTTAGAGATTGGTTAGCTCTGTGACACTGAACAAGCTAAGTACCTTCTCTGTTTTCTCACCTAGAAAATCTGGAATATTAATAACTGCTTAGTCAGCACCTCACAAAGTTCTTGTGAAGTTAAGGTAAGGTCAATCAAAATGCTTTCCAAATCGAAAGTGCCATCCAAATTCAAGGTATAATAAATTCACTCATACGTTTAAATATTTATTAACTGCCTGTGCATCAGACACAGAGGGGGATATGGAGTTTAGAACATACCTTCTGGGGCGGCCAGGTGGCTCAGCCGAGTAAGAGCACCGGCTCCAGTGTTGGGACGACCTGGAGATCGAATCCCGGGCTCAGACACTCAGCACCACACCCAGAAATAACTGGCCGTGTAACCTTTAGCAAGTTACTTAACCCTGATTGCTTAATAAAAAAAAAAAAAGAACATACCTTCTTTGCTCTATCAGAAATGACAATTTAACAGGGAAATAAGGAATAACAACAACAGTTGTAAGAGCATTAAGATAACAAATTAAGATGTGCAAAGGGATTTGCCTACGTTACCTCATTTGATCCTCACAACAAATGACCCGGTGAGATAGTTGCTATTATTTTCTCCATTATATAGCAACTGAAATGGAAAAAGCTTAAATGACTTGACCAGGATCATATAGCTAGTAAATGTCTGAGGCCAGATTTGAACTTCTATCTTCTAGATTCCAACCAGCACTCAATCTTCTACCCTACACTAAAACACAGGTGACTATTTACCACACTACATGATAAATTCTTCAGAGAACTGCAAATCAAAGAGTTACAATTTGGGGCAGTGGTTGGTTTCTAAACTGAGTTTTAAAGAACAGTAGGAATTACACAGAGCAAGATGCTGAAGGATGCTTCTAGCCACAGGGAGCTAAGTGATCAAAGGCATATGAAGCAGAATAACACAGAGGGAAGAGGGAGAGAGTGAATTTGGATGGAGCCTGTAGCACATGGAGGGTAGTCATAAGAGATTGTGCTGGAAGAGTAGGGTTAGTGCCTCTGGGGGAGAAGATGGGTTGACAGTTACAACAAAGGTGACCTCAATTTTTTAAAGTATTTTCTTTTGGCTTCTTTACCTTGAAGTACTAAGTCTTTCTTAAAGGGGCTTAGACAGAGTTCTTGGACAATGAGGCTACTCTTCTAACTCACGACAAAGCAGAACACCTCTCATCTTCAAAAATTATCTCCATAGAATCTCAAAGAGCAAAATGTGATCAGCGGATAAGAGGTGAAATAATATTTTCTATTTTCAGGTATTTCAAGTTTTGTAACTTAACTTGCAGTAATTCTACTAGTGTCAGGAAATTGGTAGTTTTTTTATGCAGATCTAGATCAGACTTATAATTTGGGACAGGTTAACTGATGCCTGTGGGGCATTATATTCGTCTTAAAAAATAAACTTCAGGGCAGCTAGGTGGCACAGTGAATAGAGCACTGGCCCTGAAGTCAGTCAACACCCTGAGTTTAAATTCAGCCTCGGACACTTAACACACACACACACACACACACACACACACACACACACACACACACACAAACTTGCTGTGTGACCTTGGGCAAGTCACTTAACACCATTTGTCCTCCCCAAAGCAATCACAAATACCAATATACTGGGAGGCAAAGTTAGTAGTTGTCTGAAAAAGAACAGAAAATTTTGGTGGGCTGTAAGCACAGTAAGAGTCAGCAATATAACATGGTAGTCAAAAAAAGCTAACATGATATTTGGCTCCAATAAGAGAGCCAGGAATAAGGAGAGATATTTTTGCTTTACTCTGTCCTGGAAAGAACATATCTGTAGTGTTGTGTTCAGTTCTGGGCCACAGTTTGAGAAAGACATAAGGTGGAGAAGGACAACTAGGATAGTCAAAACCCTTAAGTCCATGCCATATGAAGGTTGACTGAAGAACATGGAGCCTAAAGAGGAGAAGACTGGGGTACTTGAGATACTTCAACATGGGAAAGAGTTTTTTGGTTGGTCCCATAGGACAAAATCAGGAACAATGAGTAGAAAGTACAGAGATTTGGGGCGGCTAGGTGGTGCAGTGAGTAAGAGTGCCAGTCCTGGAGTCAGGAGGACCCGGGATTGGTTCTGGCCTCAGATACTTAACACCCACACAAAATAACTGGCCGTGTAACCTTGGGCAAGTTACTTAACCCTAATTGCTTTAAAAAAAAAAAGAAAGTACAGAGGTAATTTTAGAGAGATCCATGAGGTTCGATGTCAAGAAAAACTTCACAGCTTATTTAAAAGTAAAATGGGCTGCCTCAGGAAATAATGAATTCTTCATCATTTGAATACTCCTAGTGAAAGAGGGATGACATCTTAATCCAATACCTTACGGAGGGGCTCTTTTATAGCCTTGGTTTGGAATAGATGTCTGCCTATATGTCCCTTCCAACACTGAAATTGTGATTCTATGAAAATAGTACTAATTATTTAGTAGGAATAAAGAGTTCCATAATTAATTCATGGAAGGTTTTTTGAAAAAAAAAACAAAAAAAAACAAAAAAAACAGCATTCCGGTTGTTGATGTTACTAGACCAACTTATTAAAAACTAAACATTGTTTTCCAGCTTATTATTGATTCAGTAATGTTATTTCAAAATTTGTTAAATATGTATACAAATGAGAAATTATGATATTCCCACAGATTCATTATTTAAGAAGGAATATACAGAGAAAGTAGTTTGTGCTTCAGAAGACTTCTTTTATCATTTCTCATAAAAATAAAAAAAATGTTTCCATGCCACTTACATGATTACTTTGGAGATTTTCCAGTAATGATGAATCATTAAATATTTTTTCTTCTCCAGGCGGTGAGCCCTGCCTAATTTGGGGGTGCAGGGAGGAGGAAGAGAGAAAAATTGTTTCATTAGCTTAAGCATGGATCTGTCACTACCTGTTTACCAGGACAACAACTAAACTTCTATACCCAAAAACATTTAATAAGGTTTAAGTATAATACTCATATTTCTAATGAAAATATTACAATGTTGACTAAAAAAAACGTATTCCCATCAAGAACAAGTGTATTAGAACCCACTATATTCAATGTACTAAAACATGCCTTACTTTTGTAATCTGAAAGAAATGAAAGGTACTCTTGCAGTTGATTTTACAGATATAAAATTATAACTCAGCAGCATGAAATAAAACATTAAGCAATTTTGAATTATTAGGAAAGAAATATAGCAAATACAAAATGGTATTTGTGGTGCTGAAAGATTTTCCTAGAGCTGCCTTATTTACTTATATACATACGTGTATACACATACACACATATGTACATTTATATTTGTATTTACATTGGTTCACACCTGTGTTTTCATCTGATGTGAAAACTAACTCCATTGACTCAACAACTCATCGGTAATTTCTTTTTAGTGGATTGCTTGCTTGCTGGGGTATTCTGAACAACTGGGTGATTGGTCTGTGGTCACACAGCTAGTATATTCCAGAAGCAGCAATTGAACCTAGCACCACTTTAAGTTTAGAACCTGCACCTTTGTAAAATGTCCTTTAATTAGGTTTAAAGTGAGAGAGCATGTCAACTTGTTTCCCTCTCTTGTCTCATAACCATAAATTGTTCCATTTCTCTATGTTCAGTGAGGTATTAGCCATGAACATCCTTCTTTTATTTTTGACATTCATTTGCCCTATTTGAAATTGTATAAATTCTTAATACATTAGAATCACTATCAGACCCTCTGAAAAATGGGACTTGTTCCTAGCTGTTTTAATAAACTCTGGGCAATCAGAGTGTCTTTATTCTTTACCAACTGAACTTATCAGAAGGACAAAGACCATCAGTATTTTTCATTTTGTATTATTTACTGATACATTCTGCAAGGATCATATGGTGGTGTGATAGTAATGGCAATTAAAGATTCCCCTGTATTTGCTTGGTTTTCAAATTGATTGTGTTAAAACCCAGAGCTTGTTAATCCCACCTGTGGGATGGACTTTTTGATGTGAAAAGAAAGTCCTGAACTGGGAGGAGCTGGTGACGTAGATTTGGAGAGACAAGAGAGAGGCAGAAGATCTTTTTGGAAGCAGCACCTCGTGGAGAGAGACTAAGAGAATTGCTGGTGGCCGCTTTGAATTGCCCTGGACTTTTGAGACCTGCCCCCTGAGCTGCCAAGGACTGAGGAGACATGGCTGTTTTGCTGGTACTTTGTCTGTCTGTTTTGATGTTATTTTGCCAGATTTGTCCACTGGTGAAAGACTGTCCTGTTGAAGAAGTCCTGGAACCTGGCATTTGGTTAAGAAGGCCTGAGACTGTCCTGCAGACAGAGAGTGAATACTGTCCACTGGTGAGGGACAGTACTGTTGTTGCAGGGGTCTGGAGACTGTCCGGCAGACAGAATGAATACTGTCCACTGGTGAAGGACAGTGCTGTTGTTGCAGGGGTCTGGGAGCCTTTCTGTTGGTTCAGAAGCCCTGAAGAAGGATTTTCTTGTTGTATGTTTACAGAAATCCTGGGAGAGGGCTTTGCTAATGTGTTCAGGGGTTCTAGGACTGTTCTACAGACAGAGGATAAATTCATGAAGGGACTGGCAATGTATCTTATGGCCTTGCTAAGCCTTGTCTCCCCAGGAACTAAGATTGCTGAGAACTTGCCTCCTGTCAAGATGAAGAAAAGACCTCCATTTGGGTATTAAGTGCTGTGTTTAAACTTGATGTAACTCTGGGGTAGATTCAATTGTGATCCAGGGGTGGGGAACTTTTGACCTTATTGTGCTCTGTGATTGACAAATGAAGGTACTTTATCTATGTTTGGAAACTAATCTCCATTTGAGAAGAGGGGCTTTGTGGTGGACTTAATTAAGGTATAGCCTGGGGTGGAGAAGTATTTAGAACAGGGACTTTGTAATTGATTGAATGATTGGAAGGTCCTGGGGTGGGGTAGTACTTGGAGATTATTTAATCACACTTAGTAAATGCTGTATTTTGAATGATGTCATGTTTAATCTTCTCTGTTCTTGGTTGGTCACTGAATAAAATGGAGAGCACCTATGCTGGTATTCTGAACCTTGGAAAGTTGCCTTTGCTTGGCATTACATTACAAGTGGCAATCTCGTTAAGTATTCATAGTTCAAACATTTGTCGTTCTTTAAGGTCACATAGTATTTCACTGTATGTAAGGATAACAGTCCACCTACTCGTGTATAAAATTACAAAAAAAAAACCACCTGAAAAAGATTTTAGAGAAAATTGAGCCTTCTCAGATGCTGAGACATAGAGAACTTAGGTGATATGCCTAATGTCACAAAGGAAGGTAATGGCTGAGTCAGGTCTTTGGAGTTAATTCCTTCCACAGGAAGAGAAGACAGCTGCTTAACCAAAGCTTTGAGCAAATTGTTAAGTCTTATATGTGATTTTGCTTGTATGAAGACAGCAAGACAGAAACAAATGGAAAATTTTGTTATGGGAACATTCTTCATGTTAGCTATTTTTTTTTTTAAACCAGGACCTTTGATTTCATCAGAATAGAGGAATTCCTTTTACTAAAGCCCACTGACTCCTGTTTAACAACTTAGTTTTAGAGAATTGTCTGTGGAATCATATATAGATCCAGAATGTTTGTGTCAGAGGTGGTACTTGACTTCAGGTCTATCTGACTCTCTTTTCACTGTGGCCTCTCAGATATATGTTATATACTAATCAAATGTGACCAATGGTAGATTCCCAATGTGATCTGCTTTTATACACATTGACACACAACAGAGAGAATTAAATTTTGTTATTCAAAGGAAAAAAAAACTGAATAAAGGAAGGCAAACCATAAAAGCATATAGTTCAAAAACTGACAATTTATCTATTCTCTTCAAATGAGAGGAATAAAACCTGGAAGTAATAGGCCTTTTCCTGAAAACATCATTATGTGTTTCCAGGACCATATTTGAACCTAGAAACTATTAGCAAGAACATTTGATTTAAAAACAAATTTTTAAAAATTCTCCTAGTTCTGCTCTTCCTACAACTGGAAAAGAAAAAAAAAGAAAATCAAAACTCTTGTAATAAAGATGTATAACCAATGAAAATAAAACCACATTTTGGCCATGACCAAAACAATGAATCTCATTCCATACCATGAAAATGTGAACTCTCCGATGGTAGAGAATATACTTTACCATCAGTTCTCCAGAACTAAGGTCGTTTTTTTTCATTGATCAAATTTTTTATTCTCCTGAATCTACTTCCCCTTGTATCTTCAAACAAGAATTCCCAGGTTTTCCATGAACCTGTCCCTGTTATCATTACTTACCAGTCAACAACATAATATACTATTTGTTCAATCTTTCTTAACTCACATGCACCTCCTCAGTTTCTAGTTTTTAGCTACAACAAATACAGTTGCTATAAATATTTTGTACATTTGAGTCTCTTTCCTTTCTTTGATATTGTGGAGGCATAGACCTAGCAGTGATATGACCCGGGCCAAAAGATATACACAGTATAATGACTTTGGGAGTGTAGTTGCAAACTGCTTTCCAGATATGCTGGACCAGTTCAAGTTTTACCAATTGTTTGGTAGTGTGCCTGTCTTACCATAATCTCTCCAACAACTATCATTTTACTTTTTTTTCCTATCATTTTGGGTGTGAGATATAATCTTGAATTTATGTCTTTCTTAGTGATTAGATGCATTTTCCCCATATGGTTATCGATAACTTAAATTTATTTCTCTGGGTATTGTGTGTTCCTATCTTTTTATTTATGTATTGGGAGAACCACTCATGTTCTTTTATATTTGAATCAGTTCCTTCTATATCTCGGATACAAGACTTAACAATGAAACTTCCTGCAAATTCTTTTTCCCAGTGAGTTATTTCCTTTCTAATTTCTACTGATTGAGGTTGTCTGTCTGTACCAAACTTTTCAATCCTATATAATAAAAACTATACACTTTACCTTTTTTGATCTTTGCTATCTCTTGTCAAATTATAAACTCTTCCCCTATCACTAATAGTACTACCATTATACCATATGCCCTATCGAGCAGCATCTATGTCATAGAAAGAATAACAGCAGAATGCAGAGGAATCCACAGGGGAAAAATTACAAGGAAGGAGGGCAGAAATGATTTTCATGGTCTCAGATGACCATATACTAATCTGAAGGAAATGCATAAAGGGGATCATAGATCTTTATTACAGAAGGAAAATACAACCCTACAAGCATCACTGAGACTTGGTAGATGCAACACTGGAAGCATACACCTTACTATAAAAGGAACAGAATGAACATTTAGCAAAGTATCATTGTATAGTAAGAAGATATAGATTTGAGTAGGAATTCATGGGCCTGGGCAGGAGGGGAAGGAAGTATGATGGAAGACATTTGAGTAAGGCTAAAAAAAGGGAGAAATAGAAACAATAATATGATTAGAGCACACCATAGAGATCAATGTACCAAATGGAAGACATGAATGTTAAGTGCTGTACTCAGATCTCAGAAATGAGATAAAGATGAAATAAAATTGAAAAAGGAGCCTTGGACTATCTGGAAGCCTCTCTCTTCTAAGAATATAACAAACACTCAGGAAGTTCTTGCTTGCCTTAATGATAATTTCATCTTTTAGAAGTGACAAACACAAACAGCTATCTTGAATTTGATTCTGACCAAGGAGGAATTGATTACTGAAGTTGAAGTTACAAGAATCTTAGGAAAAAGTGATGAAGTCTAGAAATGCAGTCAGAGACTGACCCATATTCCAGATATTCTAAGAGAGGATTTCAGAATTCAGAGAAAAGCTGTGCAGAATCCTATGGTTTGAGAATCTAAAAGTAAAAGTCGATTTAAGAGGAATGGAAGATGTTAAGAATAAAATTCTGACAACACACTCCCAAATTATTTTGAAGAAGAAAATGGGAGTTACCTATGCCTAAAAAAAAATAAAACCTAAAACAATGTGGCTGTACAGGAAATTCACTGCCAAGTTAAGGTTTTAAAAAGACATGTACAAGAGATGGCACATAACTCAGGATGGATCCAAGTGTTTAAGAATTCTACAAATATGGCTTCATGAAGGATAAAGCAGAGTATGAGTAGAGGCTTCTCATAAAACCTATGCTGAGCAGGAAGAACAAGGAAAGGATAGGATCATGGGATGGGTTCGATACTGTGGCACAGAAGATAAAGTGCTGGACTTGCAGGGAAGAATAACTGGATTTAAATCTTTGGCACTTAAGCTATATGACTACTAAGAGATCATTTAAACTATCTGAGCCTCAGTTATCTTATCTGTAATAATGCATGTAATATCTACCTTACAGGGGCAGCTAGATAGTGCAATGGAAAGGGTGCTGGGCCTGGTGTCAGGAAGACACCTCTTCCAGAGTTCAAGTCTGATCTCAAATACTTATTAGTTGCATGACCTTGGGCAAATCACTCAACCCTATTTGCTTCAGCTTCCTTATCTATACAATGAGCTGGAGAAGGAAATGGCAAACCACTCCAGCATCTTTGCCAAGAAAACTCTAAATGGAGTCAGGAAAAGTTGGACATGACTAAAATGATAGAATAAAAACAATAAAATCTCCCTTATAGTGTTATTATGAAGGCCAAATGAGATAATATATAAAATGATGTAAAATAAAGTGTTTTGCAAATTTTAGAGCATTATATGAATGTTAGTTATCATTTCTACTGCCTGACATAAAAAATGTTTCATGGGTCAGGGTCAAAATGCTCTGTATTATTCTGTTCCACATTTTTTATACATGACTTGGATGAGAATGTAGGGCAACATCATCATTAAAATTTCAAATAGTATACAAAAACAACATTGGATTCCAAAAGAGATTTAGAAACGTGGGCCAAACCTAAAAGGATGAAGTTTAATAAAGATAAATGTAATTGGCAATTGGATTTAAAAAAAATCAAGTGCATAATTTCAGTAGATGTGGTTAGACGGCAGTCCTACATGAAATTGACTGCTAGATTGAGTAGACTAGAAGGTATAAATGAATTAACAGTGCAATTTAATAGCCAAATGGACCTGATATAACATTATACTGAATGAAGAAAGGTCTAGTATATGAAAAAAAGATAACTACATTATATTCTGCTTAGAGTACTAAGTTCCATTATAAGTACCATATTTTAAGAAGGATATTAACAAACTGAAAAGGTTCAAACAGGGCATTTGTGACAACAACACAACTCAATACTGCATCAAAAACTGGTGATTGTTTAGCCTAAGTGAAAAGAAGAGGCGGGGGGATGTGAAGGGAATGATGGCTATCATTAAATATTTGAAGCATTGTCATGTGAAAGGAGAATTAGACTTAATCCTTTTGTTCCCAGAGTACTGAACAAAATCTAATGAATGGCAGGTAAAGAGGAGAGAATTTCAATTCAATACAAGGAAACATACTGTAATGGTTAGAAATACTCTGACAGAGAACGAGCTACGTTGTGCTCATCACTAGAAGTCTTTAAGCAGATGCTAAGTGCCCATGTGTAAGGGATCCTGCAAAAAGGACTTAAGTTTTTCAGGGGGTGATTGCCTAGATGAAATGTCCAGGTCCAGTCCAACTCTAAGATTCTATGGTCCTATATAATAAAAGAGCAGGCAGATGAAATTTCAATAACCAAAAGTCAAGAAATTCTATGAAATCATTACTAGGAAAAACAATTTGAATATTATTTACTAAAATAAGATATGGTTAATTTGCCACCTAAAAATAGTCAAATCCCTGATTTCAAAGGGAGATAAGAATTCCTATATACTGAAAAAGACAAAACATTGTTAGGTATACCTTTATTCTAGTTAAACCTTGGATATTTTGGTACCTTAAAAAAATATGATTTTATTATGACTGTTAGTATCCTCCACAGATACAGATTATAGCTCGATACTATTTTGTCCTATCTGATTTTCTAAATCTATAATGGATACATCTGATATTTGAGGTTTTATTCCTATTCTTTTTGTATGTTTGGCCTATCATTTTACCATTTCAGTTGTCCCATCTTTTTCTGGCATTATAAAGTCATACTAACATCTTCTATACCACTTTTTCCTCATACAAGCAGGCATTGACAAGATGATGCAATCTGCTAATAGCAGGCAATAGGTAATAGTAGATTGCCTCTTTCCATTGTCTTTAGATTACATGTAACTGTAATTGAGGTAGGTTAGTCAGACTGCAGCGATATAGGTTACCAATCATAAAGGATCACCAGGAGAATACTGGTATTAAAAAGATAGACTTTCATAACGATAAAGAGACTGGGGGGGGGGCAGGTGGCTCAGTGGGTAAGAGCACTGGCCCTGGCATTGGGGGACCTGGGATCAGTTCTGGCCTCAGATACGTGGCACCCACACAAAATAACTGGCCGTGTAACCTTCAGCAAGTTACTTAACCCCAAATGCTTAGAAAAAAAGAGACTGGGGTCAGATTACAGTTGAACTGTGAAATAAAATTCCCAGTACAATATTAGACTGCCATCCCCTTAATTTTTATAAAAATATTTTAGAGCATAAAATTTTTGCACATCAGAAACTGATGGAAGGATTTAGACATTATAATATATGGTAGTTAGCATTTGCTTCTAATACCAACGATAATTTTTTGGTACAATAAAAGTCTAGACTGTAATTGGAAAAAAAAACCACCACTTGACATATAAATTAGAACAAGATCTCACAGTTGAGAACAAGATCTCACCTCAGAGGTGGCTTCTGTTAATCCAATATCTGAACAGTCAGCCCAATACCACACTATACCTGGACATCCAATACTATCTACAACATGCCTGCCAATTACTCATGAAGCTTTTGAAGAGTGCAAATGAGAAGAGACCCATTACACTATCCAAAGCAGTCCACTCCACTCATGGATAGCTATAATGCTTTGCAAGTTTTTCCTTACATTGAGACTGGATCTACCATTCTGAACCTTTTGTCCATCGTAGCCTATCCTCTAGGATCAAAAATTAAGCCCTCATCTATCTTCCATAACAGTGGTTAGATGATTTTTAACTGGTCACTAAAGTGTAGTACATTTTAATTAAAACATTTATATTTCATGTTTCTGACAGATGGTCAAATACCTATGTTCTGTGTTTTATTATGAGGAACAAGAATGGCTGACTACAGTGACTGGGAACAGCGAGGTAACCTCTTATTAAGCCCTTTCTCCTTACTGCTGCTTCTTATAATTCCTAGTTTCCTTCCAAGTTCTCCTCAAATATCACCTCCTACAGGAGACCCTTCCTGATCGACCCCTCAGCTCCTAATGTTCTCTGACCCACAAAAATTACCTTCTATATATTATGTATATATTTATTTGGGTACTTCTTGACAGAGAATACTAAATGGTATCCCTGAGGAGTGGGAAAAGAATGCTGGATAAAAAATATGTGTTTTTCATTGTAACGAAATATACATATAAATGTTTACTATCTATTTCTGGCAAACACTGCATTTCAATTCAAACTGAATTTGTTAATTTAAGTTAATTTATCATCTCCTATATGGTATAAGGTCACTGAGGAGATGGACTATTTAATTTTTCTTTTTATCTCTAGCACTAAGCACAGTGCCTGACACATAGTAGGAACTCAATAAGTAATTAATGATTGATGAGTAAATAAATATTTACTAAGAAGCTATCACCTACTCATCACTGCACCAAGCTTTCCAGTTCCTTATACAACACAATAATTTCACATAATGTATAAAGATTCAAGTCCCACTCTGACATATACTGGCCAGATTAATTAACATCAAAGTGCCCTAGGCAACTCTCTATGACTAGAAGTTACAGAGAAGGTGCCAACCTGCAGTGACAGAGGGAATTTCCTCATCTAAGAGTTCCCTATACCAATGAAATCGCAGATCTAGTCTCTATCCATAGCTTTTTCAACTATTCATACATTGTTTTATAAAGCAGTATCCTTGGGGCGGCCAGGTAGCACAGTGAGTAAGAGCACTGGCCCCAGAGTCGGGATGACCTGGGATCAAATCTGGGCTCAGACACTTAGCACCCACCCAGAAACACCTGGCTGTGTAACCTTGAGCAAGTTACTTAACCCCAATTGGTTAGGGGCGGCCAGGTGGCACAGTAAGAGCACCGGCCCCAGAGTCGGGATGACCTGGGATCGAATCTGGGCTCAGATACTTAGCACCACACCCAGAAATAACTGGCTGTGTAACCTTGAGCAAGTTACTTACGCCCAATCGCTTTAAAAAAAAATCAGTATCCTTTACTTTAAAAAGTATTACTTTACATAACATTGTGGTATACTTGATGGAACAATTGTCCCACACCCCTGAAATCACAGGTCTGGTCCTTATCCCTCTCTTCTGCAACAATATAGAACATAAGTATTTGAGGACATATCACCTATGTCAGCTACATGAAATACCAATGTGCTTATATTTTATCTAAATGAGGGATAGCTATACATAATCCGACAGTTTAAAAACCATTATCTTAGGTCAATGAGTGTGATGCTTTTAAAAGTTCAGAACCTGAAGTATACCACTAATAACTCTATGTTGGCAAATGTTTATCCTTTAAAGATGATTATTTATGTATTTTTATCAGCAAAAGCCATTTGGAGCCAAGACTAGCATATAAATAAGATGATCTCACTAACCAATACTGGTTTTGGCTAAAAAGAAGTTAAGATTATATGAGAATGGGATGGATCTTCTCAGGTAGCTCCAAAGATGTCTCTAAAGCTAAGAAGGTTCTGAAAATGTCCTGAGTGATGGCAGTCTCTTTGGAATAAGGGTCTCAACCTCATGAAGTGAACTTTTTGAAGACTAACAATTACTCATATTTATGACTTCTAACATGTTTTTTAAAAACTCACTCTCAGTTTTTCATGTCTGTACATCATATATATGAACACAGAATTAACTAAGTATCCAAGCCACTATACATAGTCAGATGAAAAAATGCTGTTTCTATAGCATGTAATGAGATAAGCTCAAAATATGAATACAAGAAATACAAGAGAATACATACTCTCTTATTGTGATGCTATTAAAAATGCATAGACACCAAAGACTCAAAGCAATCCATTTGGAAGGTTAAATTCCTTAGTTATTTAATTCTTCTTAATGGAGTTCTACAAAGTTAAAGTAGGTTGTATAGATATGACAACATGGAAATTAGGGGGGAGAAGTCTAACAAATTCTAAATTTCTAAAAATTAAGTAACATAAAAATATGCTAATATTACCAAATCATAAAGAGGTAGGTAAGATCCTAAAACATGCCAAAAAAAAAAAAAAAAAGCTTAATCAAGGCTAACCCATGTATGCTATTGCAATGACCACTAGGGGTCCAACAAGTACCATGCAGATCCTGTGTGCATTAGTAATCAAACCTAAGAACTAATAATTTCCCACAAAAGGTACCTATCACAGTCATTTCCTAGTGCTGTCCTTTACCAGGAGTTAATATTATTTTGAAGCCAGCCACCTACTTTGAAAACTTTATATATATATATATGCATATATATATGTATATATAACAGTGGTTGTGAAACGTTTTTGGTCTACAGATCATCTTCAATGTGATAAAAGTTACCATGGGCTATTAATCTGTTTGCCACTGTAAATAACACAAACACACACACACACACCACCACCACCAGAATTAATGGAAAGGATGATATCAAGGAGATATTCTATTTGTTTTCTTTTTTTAATTAAACACCTTAGAAACAATTCCCACACTACAAAAATTCAGAATGATTATACATGTTTTTTACTGTAATTAATTATATCAAAAAAGCAATATAACATCAAATCACTATGGACTTAGAAATGCTATTATTATAATGAAATCTGAAAAGAGCATAGATACAACAATTTAAAAAGCATCAATACCACAGGAGAAGAACAGCTTTCAGATCAACTGGTGAAACTTTGTGGGACAATATACTTTGAGAACAGTGGTCTAGAGAACTTTGGTGTGCAGATCAAAGATATAACAGGAATGGGAAGAGAGGGCTGAATAAAGTCACATTCTTTTCACAGTAATTATATCTATCTAAACTATCTACCCTTTCCCTCTCCCCCAAGTATAACTGAATCATTGACCATATCTCAAAAAAAGCTTCAAAATGATTTCATTATAGCAAATCTTTTGTAACTATATTCAATACATTAAACTCAAAGGAGAGCAGTCTTGGTAATGTTTGAAATAGTTACTATTTACTTTTTTTTAAAAAAAGCAATTGGGGTTAAGTAACTTGCTCAAGGTTACATGGCCAGTTATTTCTGGGTGTGGTGCTAAATATTGGAGCTTGGATTCGATCCCAGGTCATCCCAACACTGGGGCCAGTGCTCTTACTCGCTGAGCCACCTGGTTTAGTTCTACTATTTAGTTCTAATAAACTCTGCATTTCAAATTAAATTTAAGTATCTCAATTACCTACACAATATTTAGGAGCTATTCTATTATACTGTACCTGAATTTTAACTTCACATTTGGAAAATTTCCTGGAATATACTGGTTCAAGTCAATTGCATATATCTAATAAGGATTATTTATGTTCAGATATACTGGTCTTTCTATAGGAAGGTTTCACTACTGACTCTTTATTAAAAGAACATGTTAAGAGTTATGCTCCCAAACAATATTGCTGGCATTACACTGAGCCATCAGTAGTCACTAACTCTCATCCACATTGGAGCCAAATGGAGAAATCTGCAGAAAGACTGACTGAGTCTAAGAGAGTATCTGTGGCCACAGAATAGACCTAAGTTAACTGGGCTTATCAAGGATTACACTTAAGACCCTGGCCATTAGAAGTGAGATTTGAGAAACTAAAAGTATACAATGATTATACACAGGCAAAGGGACAAGGACTGAAGCTGTAATTTCACTGGTAAAGGGAACTCCTTGATAAGGGAGCTCTCACTGCATGAACCAATGCAAGTTGGCTCCTTCTCTGCAACTCACAGTCTTAGCTTCCCAGAGCACTGGGAGATTAAATGACGTGCCCAGGGTGACAGTCAGTATGTATCATAGCTTTGAAGGTGTCTTATCTACCCCCTGAACCATACTGCCTCTTTAATTGGTATATATAATGATGTTTACAAATTTGACATGTGGCTTTATCCTCTATGCTGATCTTGTTCTGAGTTCAATTTTTATTAATGCTATTCCTAAAAATAAAGATGGGTGAAAATAACTCATCAGGAGAGCTTCAGGTTAAAAAGGGAAGGTGCACACAAAGGTATGTCAGGCTTGATTTCACAGAGAGGGCAGGTACAACACAGGCCGATGGCTAACAGAAGATAGTACAAGTAATTCGTGGGAGATAATATTGAAGAAGAGAGTTGGCAATAAAACCTATGGTTTCATATGTTTGAGCACAAATGCACAAAGCATTTGGCAAATTTGAGATCTAAATTCCAAGAAGGATAATTTGACCTTGTAAGCATTACTGAACTTTTTCAGGATGGAACATATTCCTGAAATATGGCTCTATGAGATCATAGCATTTGCAAAAACAAAAGACCAGACAAAGGGGCCAGTGGAGTAGCTTGGTAGATTAAGAAAACATCTTCATTGAAAAAAAATTCAGGAACCTAATGGGGAAAACATGATAGAGAGCACTGAGATGAACAACAGAAGCAGAATGGATGCTGTGATGAGAACTTACTACAGCCCCTGTGGCTATCAGGAGGAATTGGATGAAATTTTTGTGCAATATCAAACAGCTCTTATGAAATCATGGCATACTGGGTAATAGGGTTGTCGATGATGTGGACACCTCTAGAGTCTGTTTTCAGTCAAAAGCAGAACATCAGACAGTGATGTAACTGTAACTAGCTTTAATGACAATGTTGGCCTTCAGAAGGTGAAGAAAAGAGCAAAATGACTGCTATTCTGCCCAACAAGAAGGAACAGGTAGCTGATATTGGAAGCTAAGGAAACTTGAGGTCAAGCAACCCCTGTATCATAGATATTGGGAAAGGAAAGGGAAACTGGAAATAGTCTTACATGCATCCTAGATATTTTGGGGAAAAATTTTAATGGATTGAATAGGGATGGGTGAGGAAAGGCAGTATCCAATGACCTAATATTTAAAGGGGGAGTTGTTATCCCAAGAGGAATATTATTCCCAAGTTCACAAAAATGAAAATTTAAAAATGCAAGAGGAGGAAACTGTATAAAGAGACCAATGTAGCTTCAAAAGAGAACATGAGACTAATTCACATTTTTAAAAGATAGGCAAAGAATTATTATACTCAAGAACAAATAACTGAAGATAATTGCAAAAGAGTAGCAAAGTTATGTAAAAATAGTACCAGGTATGTCAAATCCCAGAATGAGAAAAGAGAAGTTTTCCTTTTTTAAGAGGAGAAGCAAAGTGTAGGCAGGATTTTTGTACAAGGTGTTGGAATTGACTGAATGATCAAATGAATAGAGTAGTCATTTATAGATCAATAACAACTAGGGGTGGACTCTAGTGGAATGCCTCCAGGATACACTTTTGACCCTGTGCTATTTTGCATTTTTATCAGTGATGTAATTGAATTAATAGAAAGCATATCTGTCAAAATTCATAAATGACATAAAGCTGGGAAGGAGAGACAATTTGATGAGTGACAAGAGTTAGAATCCAAAAGGAAGCTTGGAGTTAATGAAATAAAAGAAAATTTAATAGGGACAAATTTAAGGTTCTACACTTGGGTTCAAAAAAAAAAAAAAATCAGAAAGTATAGGATGGGGAGGCACAGCTAGAAAACAGTTTCTGTAAAAATGACCTGTGAGTTTTAGTAGACTATAAGGTCACACAAAGTCAGCAGAGGAATATGACAGCCAAAAAAAGACAATGCCATCTGTGGCTCTGTTTAAAGAGATATAGTACCCCAAACAAGAGAGGTAATAGTTCCACTGTAGTATGCTCTCATCAGTACATATCTGAAATACAATATTCAGTGTTAGGCACCATATTTTAGGAAGACCACTAATAAATAGGAGAGCATTCAGAGGAGAGTGACTTAGATGGTAAACTATGCCTGGTTCAGAAAACAGAAGACCTGGTATTGGGAGTGGACAAGGGGTGTGAGTAGATCATAGCAGTTTTCAAATATCTGAAGGGCTGGTGTAGAAATGGGTTTAGAATAATTTTGTTTGACCTCTGAAGGTAGATTCAACAACAACAGTGGAATTAGAAGAGTGCGATTTAAACTTTATATATAAAAAATTGTCCTCATAATCAGAGCTATTAAAAATTGAAATAGGCTACTTCAGTAGGGATTAGGCTAGCAAAAGAGTCATTCAAAGCCTGGATGACCATTCATTGGGAATGCTATGGAAGAGAGATTCTTGGTCAAGTATGGGTCACTGAGGTCCCTTCCAACTCTGAGATTCTGTATATTTGTAATTCTGAGAATTTAAAGTTATATTAATACACTTACTAGCCAAGTTATGTTAATACACTTACTGGACATGTGTCTAATGATTATGATAATGATGATGATGAAAAGGTAACATCTATATAACACTTTAAGGTTTGCAAAGAGCTTTAAAAATATTATCTCATTTGATCCTCACAACAAGCCTGGAGATACATGCTACAATTATCCCCATTTTGCTGCTGATGAAACTGAGGCAGACAGATGACTTATCCAGAGCTGTGCAGCCAGTAACTGTAGTTACTAAGGCCAGATATGAAGTCAGGTCCTTTTGACTCCAGGTTCAGCACTCTCTCTACTGTGCCACCTAGCTACCCTGAATTTTATTAGGAAGAACTGAATACATAGAAATTTCTATTAATTAAGCATTTATAAACCTGATTAGTAGCAACTTGATTACAACCCTATTGTGAGCATAAGAATAACACCAAAGATTTTGGAAAGAGCCTTGCAAGTGTTTAGCCCTATAAAAATGTTAATTATACAAATCATTATTAGGAAAACAAAGGCAGTTAATAAAAACTAATACAAGAAATCTGGAAGTAGAACCAAGTTTTAAATGGAATCTCACAAGTGCTAAGGTATGCAAATTAGGATCCATAGATTTAAGTATCATTATCTTTGAGTCATCCACAAATGCTAAGATACTCCAGAAAGTTTTAAAAATAACAAGAATGAGTCACTGTGGACGTAGGTGTCAACACTGAAGAAACCAGCAGCGATGAACTTGAACATGCTGAATCATTATCTGACACATGAACCATAGCTGTCACTGGAATTATCACTTGTACATTCACTTTAGCTTCATTTTACCAGAGAAAATTCTTTTTGTTTGATTGTGGCATTTATGTGATCAATATTTAAAGGTACATTCACAGCCTGATATCAGAAACATGTCATATACTGCTCTCATACCTGATGTATTTCCTTCTATTGGTGTTCAAGGAACCTTACTAATTTAGTTCTATATGTAACCCATAGTAGCAGCTAGTGCATTTTAAAATCAATTCAATAATTTCAGTCAATAGGTAGCAGGAGAAAATGCTTTGGAAAAATTATAAGCATTCAGGTGAAACCTAAAAAATTCAATACTCACCTAAGGCCCCCCCCAACTTCTTTTTCTCAGTGGGGGGCAGGGGTAGCGGCAGATATCACAAATAGAAATGTGGAACCATTTTTTTAACCTAATATACCAGTGTCCACTTTCTAAAATATAAATTTCATTAGATTTCATAGAAAGTGACCAGGTCCTAAGCTTATTCTATAGGCTAATCATTCATAATGAATATTGTATTAAAAGTACTTATGACAATTTATGCTGTGAAAAGCATGCAGAGAGGGGCGGCCAGGTGGCTCAGAGAGTAAGAGCACCGGCTCCAGTGTTGGGATGACCTGGAGATCGAATCCTGGGCTCAGACACTCAGCACCACACCCAGAAATAACTGGCCGTGTAACCCTGAGCAAGTTACTTAACCCGGATTGCTAAAAAAAAAAAAAGCATGCAGAGAAGGTAGACAGTGATGGTGACTGGTGGACTCAAATGATATAGGGAGACAGATAGAGAGAGAAAAGGATTTTGTTCCAGAAGTTCTGTGTGTGTATATGTGTATGTGTGTGTTTTGTACACTATGGCAGTAATGGCAGGGTAGCAGTGATAAGTTTATTAGACATTTTGAAGGGTTTTTATATTAAGGTTACAGAAGCTAAATAATACATAGAATGGGAAATTTAAATATCCGTATTTCTAAATTCCCCCCCAGATTCATTTATCACAGATATATAAGAGCTATGGAATGTAATACTTCAGAGATTACACTACTAAATTTGTAAAATGACCAAAAACTGTATCAAACTGTACTAAAAATTAGACATCATTGTAACCAGAAACAATAACCACCTATTATATAGTAAATATCGAATGTATTCTGAGGAAAATCTACCTCACAGAATTATAATCTATCCACTATCCTGCTTTGCAGAAAGTGAGAGAGAGATGGTAATGAAATGATAGGATGCAAACATTTTAAAGAAATAAAAATTGAATGTCTGAAAGATCTTTAGGGCTTACCAATCTTCAGTAGAGTACCCATAATCCTCAGGCTCAGGGAAATGGCTTCATAGAGAGCAAAGGGAAGAATAAAAAAAGAGGGAAAATAATCACAGAGAGGCTAAAAGAAAAGGAAAGCATGAATAGAGGTATTAAAAGATGACTTTTAAAGTTAAGGAAGAGAATATTTAGTAAATTTAAAAAGAATGGTTGTTAATAATAACAAGTACAAGATGACATATAATATATAATTGGTGGAGTCTTAAACATGCAGGATTACTAAGGTATAGTCTCTGACAGTTGAGAAGTTCATGCATATTTAAAATAAAAGTAATTTTTGATAAGACATCCCCTACACACATGAATACATATGCATCCTAGTCCATTCAAATTTATATGGACAAATGCAAATAGTTGGCTTTTTAAGGTTGTTGGTGGCTAAAGTCAATTGACAAAGTAATCATATAAATAATGCAGTAAAAGATAAAGCAAGGCTTCATTAGTGATACATAAACATGCATTACTATGACATTTTGTCAGATTGCAAATTTCCTAATTCATTTTTGAGGATATACTTTCAAGACCCTAGGGTGATATATGTGTGATAAATTAAGTACTCATTTCTTGCTTGCATAAAGGAAAGACATTAACACAATTCTATTTTATCATAAAATTAACATTTTAAACCAAATTACCAATCAAAATATTTCTACTGTAACAGTAATTTACTACATAAAACCTTTAACCTCAAATACTTAATGTGTTCAAAGTGCCTCAATAACTCTCATACATAATATGTACTAGTGAAGTCTAGTACAATAAAAATTAAGTATTTTGATTAATTTCTTCAACAAATATTTACTTTTGAACACAGGAACACTTCCTAAGTAGATAAAGACAGAAATAGTTTCTGTAACACCAAAAAATTAATTTCAATTTCTGTGATTAAATATAGCTTAATATTATTCATCCGATGACATTAACAATATGGAAATGTCAGAAGTAAAAAAAAACCAAACATCACTTTTTGGGAAGACAATTTTAAGATAACCCGAAGAAAAGAAAACAAAAAGCAAAGATTCTGGCTCAAAATCTTATTTGATTTTGTTTAATGGCATTTTAAATGATTCTGGAGGAAAGGGATTTGGTTCTTTAAGAAGCTGATGGCTAGGATGCAGTTCTACTTTCTATATCTTTAATGCCTGGGTAATTTTCCTTCTTTCCATTTAGCCAAATCACCCATGATCACTCCAGCATTTCTTGGATTTCTGAATCCCATAACTCTCCACCTCTTCCCCGAATTAATCCTCCAACAGAAGCTCCTTATCATATCTTCATCCCCCAAGGCTCCTAACTTAGTGTTCTTCTCTTCCATGATCATCTTACCTTCCCCCCTTCAATACATACTTAACCAGCTCTCATCACTCCACCCTGCCCTATTTAGAGTCCATTAGCACATTCCCTGGATATTGTCATTTAAACACTATTCTCACAAATGCCCTCTCCACCACTGTTTCATTTTTCTCAATCCAATGTGCCAAAGTACCAGTCCAAGACCCTGAACCACCCCTTACCTTCCACTTCCTCTGTTGTTGCTATCAAACCTAAAAACAAGTCACAAAGCCACGATTAACTAGTTCATTACAAATTCATGCTAGCTAACTTCAAATGGGCCTTTACTGAGATTTAGTGGTCCATGCCTTCTTTTCTTTTTCTTTTTATTCAACCATTTTCAATTTGCTCAGTATTCTTTCAATAAACTCTCATTTCGTTCAAAAGCCATAGTTCCACACTCTCAGTCTTGGCAGACTGGCCATTCCTCTACTTAAGTGAGCAAATCCAGGTCAACAGGCAAAATTACTCATTTTTCCCCCTCTTTTACATATTTAGATGGAGAAATAGAATTCTGGGGTGGAAATGATAGGATCTCTAAGAGCAAATGATGACTTCATCTCAGAATTCATAATAGAAAAGGGAAGGAAGGCTAGGCAGAGTCTGGTATTTAGGAGAGCAGATTCCAAAGGTTAAATGGATCTCATGACCTATAAATTCCCCAGAAGTCAGCTACTAGGGCTGAGAATAGCAGAATGGATGGCAAGCTCTTAAGAATACAATTCTGGCCAGGCATGGTGGTACATACCCATAATCCCTGCTACAAGGGAAGACTGGGGCTGGTGAATCACGAGTTTGGGAGTTCTGAGATGTCATAGGGGGATAAAAACTAAGTTCAGCACTAATACAGTGAAACTCTGAGAGCAGAGGGTTACTAGTCTGACCAAGGATTGGAGAACCAGCCATGATTGGAAAAGTAGAGTAGGCTAACTTTTCTGTGCCAACCAGGGCTGTGAGTGGCTGCTGTACATCCAGCTAAGAAGAGAGAGAAAAGGAGGGGAGGGGGCATAAGAAGGTAGGAGTAAGGGGAACAGAAGAGAGGAGAGGAAAGAGAAGATTTCAGGAGAAGAGGAGGGAGAGGAGGAAGGAGAGGAAGAGGGAGAGGAGGCGAGAGGAGAATGAAAATCTAAAGGCACAAAGAGAAGCAGTTCTAACATAGGGAACAGGGAAGGTGTCTAAAGGGTCTGACATAGATGTGCAGGGAACTTATCAACCAGTTTGAGATTTTGCAGACAGGCACAAAATGTAGAAGGAGGGTAGATAAAGAAGAGACAAATTCTTTTTAAAAAGAAAGAAAAAAAGGAAACCTGTAAGCAGTGTCAGAAGCACTAATACTCAAAATGATCTGACAGTGGCAAGAAAATATAAAGACAAAAAGGGGTGTTTTTCTTTTTTTAAAAGGCTATACTGGCAACAAGGCTTAAGGAGAAAGTATTGCTGCTTGGGGCAGATGGGACAAAATTATAATAGACAATGGATAGAAGATGGCTCCTCAAGTTTGATTTTGGCACTGGAGAAAACAAACAAAAAAAGGCTTCTAAGGAAATGAAATCCAGGGTAACTACAGTAGTAGTAGGTAAACAGCTAACTGCCCTCATGAAATTTAGTTATTTAGCCTCAATGAATGCAATCTTAGGGTACTAAAAAAATGTCAGGCATTTAAGTGTCTAAGTGTCAGTGATTCCTGGAAGATTTTGGAGATTGGGAGAGAAATTAAAAGACTCAAGAAGGAAAAAGTCTCTATTTTAAAAAAATGGGCCAGTGAGCTTGACTTCAGTTTCCATTACTGCTCCACAGTGTAGCACAATGGATGGAGAGCTGGGCCTGGAGTTAGGAAGACATGAGTACAAATCTAGCCTCAGACACTTACTAACTTTGTGATCCTTGGCAATTCATTCAATCTGTCTGCCTCAGTTTCTTCAACTGTAAAATGGGGCTAATAACAGCACTTACCTTCCAGGGTTGTTTGTAAAGATCAAAGAGGATAATATTTTTATGAAGTTCCTGACACTTAGAAGCCACTTAATAAGTGCTAGTTCCCTTCTCCCTGCTCTCAGGTAAAATCCTAGAATGTATTATTAAAGAGATAATTAGAAAACATTTAAAAATAGGAAGCAGTGATGACAAAGAGCCAGTATGGCTTTATCAAGAAGATATGGTGCAAGACTAAATTCATTTTCTTTTCAATACCTGAAGACCAGGGGAAACTGGTAGATAGTTATTTACCATGATTTTGGCTAAGTGTTTGAAAAAGTCATTCATGTTAGATGTGGGTTAGATGATAGATAGGTACATTCATACTCAAAGAGTAGTCATTAATGATTCAGCATCAGTTTGAAAGCAGATGTCTAATGGGGATATTTCTAAGAATCTGTGCTTGGCCCTCTTCCATTTGCCATTTTAATCAATGATTTGGTTGAATCTATATAGAGGGCACCTTCATGAAATTTGCAGATGACAGGAAGCTGGGAAAGACAGCTAACGTACTGAATGTCAGAGTGAAGATCCAAAAACAGTCTTCACAAAACAGAACATCGGGCCACATTTTTAAAAAATCCTAGATTTCACAGGAACAATTATGAAATCTTACATCTATCTGGTTTTCAAGTCTATGACTAGCAGGGCTTGCATGAAGGTCAATTCATCTGAAGACATTAGAAGATTTAGTGGTCTGCAAATACAAGTATGTAATTTCATATGGCAGTAAAAAATAAGTTAGACATATTATACTAGCCAAGGAGAGTATGAGTCCATTGAATTAAAAAAAACATTATGTGCCTTCTAGGAGCAAGGCACAATGCTAATTCTGCCACACAGTACCCTCTACAGACAAAGCTGGATTATTAAGTTCAGTTCTGGGTATATTTTAGGAAGGTCACTGACAAGGACTGGTTGGACGCACTGGGAATATTTAACCCAGAGAAGGGAAGGTTTAGGGCAGGCATGTATGAAAGATAACCATGCACAAGAGCTAGACTTGATCTGTTTGGCTCTAGGAAGCATAAATGAAAGCAATGGATGTAAATTGTGAAGAAATAAATAAATGTCAGACTTTGTGTTGGGAAAAGCTAAAATTAAGGAAATCATTCTCACATTCAGAGCCCTCCCAAAGTGGGCTGTCTTAAAAGGTAGCAGATCACCTCACATGAGAGGCCATGATGTAAAGGCTACTTTTTACTACTTGTCAGGTATGTTGGAACAGATGCTTGTTTCCATCTGAGTTGGAGTACATGGTTCCTGAGGTCACTTCTAACTCTGATATTCTGTGGGCAGCTTCTCCCTTCAATTTCTCTCCCTTTGACTATCATAATGTTACACTAGCCTGGATCTCATCTAAATTCTCTAAATGCTTATTTCTCCACCTCCTTTGCTAAGGTCTCTTCTTCCTTCTGTCTCTGAGGTCAAGAAACCTCCTTAAGATTTCCAGCTGCTCTTTCCCTTCTATATTCTCTCTTTTACAACGTTATATATTTTTCTGGTTTCAACTACCCTCACTCTGTTACGTCACTTTGATCTTAACTCTCCAACTCTCCATCTACAACTGCTTTTAAAAATTTCCATCTAGATATCTTCCTGTCACTTCAAATTCAACATGTCTAAAATCAGATTTATCATCTGCTCCCAACTTCCCCATCATTGGTAAGTTCTCCTAGTCTTAGTTCTTAGGCAAAGGATCTCAGTCATTTAAAAATTCCTATTCCTTCCCTTAGTGCTCACATTCAGTCATATTCTGCTGATCTTCCTTCTCTTTCCCATTACCACCACCCCAATTCATCCCGTTACCACCTCATACCTGGAATGCTATAAGGATCTTTAAATAGATTCCTTGCCTCAAGTTTCCTTTCCTCATCAAAGCTAAAATACACACAACTGCCAAATTAATTTCCCTAAATTGTTGATTTAACCATTTTATTTATTTGCTCAAAAATCTTTACTGGCAGCCCATGTGAATGAAATTCCAGCACCTAGTCTGGCTTTTATGGCCCAGTCCATCCTTATCACGCAGTCTTCCTCTGTGGACTGCCTATTATGACCACATTACATGGCTTCTTCTTTCCTACCTCTTGATCTCTGCTTATGTTCTTCTTCCCACCTTAACCATCCATCTAAAGTTTCTTCCTCCTTCCTCTCTATCTAAACACTATACAAACTTCAAAGTACAGCTCCAAGTCCACCTCCTTCAGGAAGGTTTCTCAGACAAATCCAGTCTCACCTTCTCACCAAATAAGTACTTAACTTCATCATTCCTTTGACAATCATGTATTACTGTCTTCTAAGATCTTTTTTTTTTTTTTGCCTTTTTGGCGGGCAATTGGGGTTAAGTAACTTGCCCAAGGTTACACAGCTAGTTTTTTGTGTGTGGGTGTTAAGTGTCTGAGGCCAGAACTGAACTCAGGTCCTCCTGACTCCGGGGCCAGTGCTTTACTCACTGCGCCACTTAGCTGCCCCTCTTCTGAGATCTTTTATTTTTATCTTTGTATTGACTTTTCACATGCATTGTCTTATCTTCTCAATCAGACTGCAAATTCTTTAAATTCACCTGGCTTTTTTGTATTCCATACAGCATCTAGCCTAGAATACATAGCAGGCACTTAATAAATATTCTTGGTGGCTTCACTTTAGGTAGTTACATGAGATTAGCAGGATCCAGATTATTTTAGTGTTAAAGACTGTCCTCTAAAAGCCCAAAGCTGCAGCCTTTGTTAATAGAAATTAAATGCAGTCTGTTCTAGGCAGATTAGCCAATGCCAGAAATGTCCAGAGCTAACATAATGTGTTATCATGCTCCTCCTGTTAAGCAGGTAACTATCACAGATGGAAAATGGCCAGGAGCTATGGAAAAATCTTAGCAAAGTCTTCAAATTGAGAAAAATTCATTATTTAGGTAAGCATGTTTAATAATATTTGAGTTTGGAGACAAAAGTATGTATGTACTAATGTGACTATATCATTTTAACCTTTATTTTAATTTGCATATCATGGTTATAAGAAAAAATATTATAGAACAGCCAAATACGTACTGTTATAATTTCATTTTCTGTGGAAAATGCATTAATTAACAAGTAGGTCCTTTGCAAAATACATCTCAATTATTCTGACTTGAAGAAGAATGGGCCTATGTACTCAGAAATAGGTCCTCAATTTACTTGGAGGTAATTACCCAAAGAGTGAGGCTAGAACCAAAGAAGAATTAATCACTCTATAGAGGGCTTGCCTTGAAAACTGAAACCTTTTAAGTACTAAAAAGCATCACAATTTTTAATAGTTCCTCATAATCAAACACAAGATGTTATTGAAATGAGGAAAAATAAAATTGGTGCACACAAAGACATTTTACTTTGCTCAAAAATTCTTTTTAAAATCAACTGACTTACAGTATGTACTTGTCAGTAGTTTTTATAACAGCTCATTACTGACTTCCCCATTATGACCTCATTTGTTACTACTCAAAGATAGAAGAAAAAAAATCATCTCACTACCTCTTGCTTTTATTATTGTATTTGGTCTCTTGTTTGGGTTCCCCTCTCCAATTCCATTGGTCTGAGCACTCCTCTGCTCAAAAACCTTAATGCTTTTGGAAAAAAGATACTAAATGATAAGACAAAATAAACTAAAGGACTTCCATAGTCTTGCTTGAACCTATCTTTCTAACCCTGTTTCAATTACATTCACTACAACATTTCTTAAATGTGGTAAGGCACTGTGCTAGACTCTGAGGATACACAAGGTTTAAAAAAATGACAATTTCTACTCTCTATGAATTGGTAGTCCATTGTGGGAATATAATATCTGGAATATTTGGCACATACAGGATACAGTGTGACAGTGGATAAAGGTCTCTGGACAAATTTTGAAAAGGGAAGAATAGTTTCAGTAGGCAATCAGTCTTCATGGTGGAACTGGCTTCAGAGTGGGAGAATTACATCATGTGGAAATGAGTATGGAGTGCATTCCAGGCAATAGGGACACTTGGAAAAGCACAGAGAGACAAGATGGAAATATTGAGTTGGGAATATCTGGTAGTCCAATATGGCTGGAACATAGAGTTTTTAACAGGAAGTAACATGAAATAAGGCTAGAAAGATCTGCTTGAGCAAGCCTGTGAATAGAAAGTTAATAAATTGGTAAAGTACCCACATTCCAATTTGGCAAGATGATAGTATTATCTGTCAGCCAATTCTGTCTCTGAGGAGAGTTTCAAAAATTGCCTACATCCATTTGAAACAGTCACACACACACACACACACACACACACATAGTTTTATTTTATAAAAATACTCCTATTCAAGCCGGATGTGTCAATATTAGAAAGTCATACTGGGCTATTAAATATAAAGAGCAAGCTAAAATAAATGATTATATAATGATTCTCAATAATAGAAACCTATTTATTCAACAAATTTAAGATTTTTCTGATTGTGATTAAATTATTTCAATTTTTCAAGTAGGAAGTGAAAAAATCACAACCATCACCATGAGAAGAAGAATTAAATACTCTTTAGTTAAATTTTGAAGGTTATGTAGATAGATTTGATGTCTCGAAAGTGATCATTTTGGTGGGTCATATAAGCTACGTCATGCATTAATACCTAAAGAAGCAATTCTTTAGGTATGATATACTTTTTCACCATCATCTCTCACCACATTAAAGATTACTAAATTTAAGAATATATCAATCTATTCCATTAATGTCTCAGTAATTTAATGTCTGAAGAAGTCTATCTGAATTGTGAGAAATTTTGAATTAAGAAATTTAACAATATTTTAAAAATATAATATACTAAAATAGTTTTCTTGATATATACTAAATATATTAAAATAATTTTCTTGATAAACTCAAATGACAACACTACATTTACCATTAGGTTTAAAATCCTTTTACTCCTAGCTGAAATTGATTCTTGCTTAGGTAAAAGCACCTTTCCTACTTGTTAAAGATATTGGGAATGTTGGCATAAATATAAAACTCCAAGAGGAAATCAATAAAAAATGGTTGATTCTATATACATATTTGGGGTAGAGAAAATAATATCAATGGCATTTTTCTATCTCCCGGAGATAAGCTCCCTATTTGCTCAGCTCTCTCATATAGGGCCTGAAGGGGCACTTTAGCTGTTACTGTTGCTATAATGCTGCATACCCCCCCCCCCTATAATGGGGCAAAAGTATTAGCAAAACTAAGCTATCTTCAAGTATGACTATCTGCATACCAAGATGAGGGTCCTGATATAACTTCCACAGAAATGTATTTGACAATAAGCACATTTTACTATCAAGTTAAAGGTACATCTTACTCTCTGCAGTGTTCAGGTGCTAATGGAATCTTTAGGGAATGGAGCAAAAATTAGCATTTCAAATTGCAACTTTGCCTATAAATCCAAAATCAGTCCTCAGGTGTGTACAGTATGAAAATGAACATTACTGAGTTGGCATTTTGTGAGGCTTAATGTTCAAATACAAAGGAAAGAAATGTATATTTCCACCTAATTTTTAAAATGAATACTTTTCAAGAAATGAAACTCCTTTAAGCATGGAGCTCTAAGCATATAAATTTAAATACTGATTGACTGCTATCTGTGCATACATGTGTACATGTGCATATGAGGGGAAAAGATTGAATGAGTGTGATCATGAGAATGTTTTAATGCATAGTACAGAGTGCTCATTTTTTTTTAAACAGTAAATAACAATGGCATCAGGAAAATTCCATAATATTAGTCCGGTTTCAAGTTGGACCATAATCAGAAAACACAATATTCCTCTTTAATCATATCTTTCTTGTAAATGAAGGCTCTGTATATTTAATTCTTTGGCATCACTCTGCATTTATCAAAAAGCAGCAGCTCTAACAATTTAGACACACATTTGGAAAAAAAAAAAGGAACAGACTCCCTCATGCTAGGACCTGGGGGTTATTACAAACCTGATCAAGATTTAACCTTGGGTGAGAAAAGACAACAAATTAGGAAGGGACTCCTCTCAATGGGATGCTAAAATAATTTCAATTTGAAAACTGCCTGAATTCAAACTGCAGTTTATAATATATGCAAGATATCCTCTGCTCTTATGCCAATATACTTATGATTCTACTACTGCTTCAGAAGATTAGTTGTGGTCTTCAGAAAATCCTAATAGAGAGCACTGGGGAGGATAACTTCAAGAAGGTCCTGAGAGCCAAAATTCTAGGGTTGAAAAGGGAATGGAGCTGTGTGGAATAGGAAAATACACAATCAAGTGAAAGTGACTTTCAAATGAAAAGAAAATACTGGATGAGCTTATTATTAAGAATAATACCAGTTAAAGGAAAATTCACCTTCAATTTATGTTAAGGGAGGAAATAAACTAGCTAAGTTAAGCTGAGAATTTAAATTGAACCTATATGGGACATTCTTGAACTGGGGAAAAATAACAAAAGAAAAACAACTTACCCATAAGCAATTCCGGCTATTGTACATTTCTTAAACTGCATTACATTGCAAGTCAGGGTACCAGTTTTGTCAGAAAATATGTATTTAACCTAAACAAATGTTTAAAAATTTACATTAAAATTGCAAAGGTCATTTTCATCCTTGTCCATTAAATGATAAGCACGAAGAGAGAAACCTAATCTACTTCCTGTTTTGCTTTTCACTGGCAACTCAATTTTAACTGATTTGTTTTTCCTTATCTCAGAGTAGTTCAATTACTTTTCAATATACTTTACAGTAAGCTTCACATATGATTGCTGAATGAAAATAAATGTACAGTGAAAGCCATTCAGATTGTGCCACTTATGGTAATGAATGTCATAAATATGTCAAAAATCAGTATTACTTATTTTCTGAAAAGAATTAAAGCACTTATCAGGGACTCCCAAGGCAGCAAATAATGAACTAGGAATGTATAGTATTTAGGGAAGTGATGTCACACAATAATTGATTTCATCAGACAAGCATGACTGTCTTTAAACATAAAGTTTGTAAATGACAACAGTATACAGGAAAAGTTCTTCCTTTTATACTCCCATGAACAAAAAGTATTTTTAGAATGTTAAGTCTAAGTAGGAAGCAACTATTGATCCAAGAGAGCCTTTCCTATTGATCATCTCGATGAGATCTTAAATAACACTCACGCAATGAATGAATGTTATTTTATTAAGTGCCTAGTATATTCTAGGCACTGTACTAAGCACTAAGAATACAAAAAGAAGCAAAGGACAAATTCTGCCCTCAAGGAGGTCACAATCTAACGGGGGAGATAATACTATATACTAACTTCTCCACTTATAGAAAAAATCTGATAGCCGTCATAAGATCATTGGATCTTATTCAAAGATTCACAGATTTACAGCTAGAAGGCACCTGAGAAGTTGTCCAGGACAACTCCCACATTTTACAAGATGAGGATGCTGAGGCCCAGAGAATTGATATGATCTACCCCAGGTCATATAGTTATTAAGAGCTAGGTATCAGGGCAGCTAGGTGGCACAGTGAATAGAGCACCAGTTAGGAGGACCTGAGTTCAAATCTGGCCTCAGACACTCAGCACTTAGCAGTGTGACGTTGGTCAAGTCACTTAACCCCAATTGCCCTGCATTCCCCCCTCCAAAAAGCCAAAAAAAAAAAAAAACCTAGGTATTATCTATAGATAATAAATCTTCTCTATATAAATATTAGTAATAAAATCGGGATTCCTGCTCAATTGTTTTATCTTTAGAGCTTAAATTTCTTCAGAGAACTCTCTCCCCCTACAATGATGCCCCTCCCCCAGTCACTCCATAAAACACATCCATGAACCAAATGCCTATTAAATAGAGTAAGTGACCTGTCTAGGATCCCTCAGGTAAGCTAGACACAAGTCTGACTCCCATTCTAATATTCCAAGGTATTTCATTTACCTGGCCAAGTTCTTCATTAAGATTGGAAGTCCGAGCCATAGCAGAAGTGTCTGTAGGTTCATAGTGCATATCTAGATCCTAAAAGTCAAACCAAAAGTGAATGTACACTCATAAGTCAGGTATTTTCAGTCAACTAACTTTTATTAAGCTCCTGTGATAAGCCTCACAGCTCCTGTGACACAGGTAAAAACTGGGAATACAAGGAAAGGAATACAAAAGGAATATAAAACAGTCCTTGCTCTTAAGGCAGAGATAGACAGACATTACTTTAGAGGATGGGGGCAGGGCAGGGACCAGTAATTTTATTGTTATAGGGAACTCCTAGGTAAGGAAACAGGGCAGCCAGGTGGTTTAGTGGACAGGATCCCATGCCTGAAGGTAAAAAGATTCACCTTCTTGAGTTCAAATCCAGCCTCAGACACTTACTAGCTGTGTGACCCTAGGCAAGTCACTGAACTCCTATTTGCCTCAGTTTCTTCATCTGTAACATGAGCTGGAGAAGGAAATGGTAAACTTCTCCAGTATCTCTGCCAAGGAAACCCCAAATGGGGTCACAATAAGTTGGACATGACTGAAATGACTGAACAACAAGGGGTGGAAACTCCCTCTACAAATGTAGATTAACATCTTCATAGCTTAGAGTGGCCTAGAGTACAGACAGATTAAATGATCTGCTCAATGTCCAACAGCAGTATATGTCAGAGGCAGAATCTGACCTTGAGTCCTCTAGGCTTTGGGATTCTCTATCCACTATGTCAGTAGGTAGATCAATTTCATAATCTTTAATGATACCTGATTAAGATATTACCAATCCAAGTGGTTGCTTAAATGATAGCAATACATTTAACTGCCCACATACAGAAGACAAGCTTGGTTCCATCCAATTTTTCTGAAAACATTTAATGATAATATCACTACCTTTTTATCATAGTTTTAAAAACAACTTAGTCTTAATCTGTTTTAGGATTCTGAAATAAAATAGAAAACATGGGGAAAAGTTGTTCACCAGAGGCTTTTCTACATAATATATCAGAATCATCAAGTTTTAGGGCTTACAAAGTCAATGATCATTTTATCCAAAACATTTATTTGCTAGATGAAAATTAAGGATTTGGTTAAACTTATTCCGGGATAATTTGCTCTTCTATAGCTTGAGATTAAGCAATTTGAACTCATGTGGTACAACTAATTAGGAACTAAGTTAGGAGTAGAATTTGTCTTTATTGTCTTTATATATGTATATATATATATATATATATATATATATATATATATATACATACACACACACACAGAGTAACACTCTTTCCAATGCAACATGGTTCACTTAGCCTAGTTTGAGCTATTAATATTAAAAACGGTTTCACTATTATAGCTCATGTAACTACTTTAATTATTTACAAATACTCAATATAAATCTTTAAAATATTCTATAAATCACATCATATTAATTCAGACAGTATTATGGACATTAATCATGAGTCAGTAAAATTGTACTGTCATATTTTGACAAAATAAATATATCTTACATGTTTACTTTTATAGCCCTGTAAAGTTAGTATACTTATTTTTACTTTAAAGGATCGCCTTTTTTTAAACTAGTCTATAACAAATAATTTATAAAATACAAATTTTCCAGTATCAAATTTTAAAAAGTACATATCAAATTTGATCTCTTAATTTGTGCAAGTTTAGACAGCCCATTTCAAGTAATCTAGATATATGAAGCTAAGTGATATAAAAAAAATTATTTGCTTCCTGAAATAATTCTACTTTTTTCCAAGTTTTTAATTACTGCTCCTTTAAGTAGTGAAACCTAAATCTACTTTGAATATAATTTTATTTACAAATGAGTTATTTTCAAAAGCAGAATTGATAGTGATTCATAAGCAGATCTTTGCCCCCAAAACCACTTTTCCTCCATATTTTCCTAATTCTGTTTAGACCACTACAGTTTTTTCATTCACCTGTATTTGTAATCTCAGAATAATCCTTAACCCTTCCCTCTCTAGCATCATTTTCAATCCTAAGGCAAAACCTAGAGAGTTTACTTCCCTATATTTCACATTCATCCCTTCCTTACCATTACACAAATTATTGTAATTAACTTATTAATTCCAGCTTTTCTTCTCTATAATATATTTTCTATATAGCTACCAAATTAATATTTCTATAACACAGATATGATCACATCACTCCTTAACTTAAAAAAAAAAAAAACTTCAGTGGTTTCCCCAGGGGCAGCTAGATGGCACAGTGAATAGATATTAGTACCTGGAGTCAGGAAGACCCAACTTCAAATAAAGCCTTAGACATTTACAAGACCAATTGAGATAATATTTGTAAACCGCTTAGCACTATTCCTGGTACATAGTAGGTGCTATAGAAATGTTATGTTATTATTAATTATTATCTGTAGACTAAACTCAGTTTGGAGCTTTGCAATGTGTTTTCAATCTATCTTCCTATTTTATTTTGTGTTTCTTGCCTTTGAAGTACTCTATATTATAGCCAAACTCAGCTACTAGGAGACTTAATCCTTAAGGAATGCATATGTGTCAGTAATTAGCAGCAGTATTAGGATTACATGAATATGTGAAGTATTTAGGATTTTATTAGCAAGGTTTAATTATCAGTACTATTCAAAGAAGTCCAAGTAATACTCATTTAGTGAATATGAAGTCAGAAAAAAAATTAGTTTGACCTTGTATTCAGAATTTTAGTTAGGAAAATATGTTTGTCGTATGGTAAGCATCTAAAACTGGCTTTAGTTTATCAAGAAGAAAGGCATAATTTATCTTCAATGGATTCAATTATGGTACCTAACACTGAAGACTTTAGCCCTGAAGGGTGAGAAGTGTTGTCAGTTTTGCATATTCCTTGGGGCAAATGTTAATTAAAAAGCGACCAAGAGAAGAAACGTGAAAATGAAAGAGACACCAACAGGTAAGCAGAAAGATTCTCAGGAGCCTTAAGGGAAATGAGAGAATGGATCCAACACATCCATAGTTATTAGTCATAGTTCAATTTCAAAGAACAATACTGCTATTGGAACAACAAATTTACCAACATAAATTCTGGCAATGAATGAATGTCCATAATTTTATTTCAATACCTAGTTTTACAAAAATTTAGACTATGCAGAACCCCAAATGAAAGAATTTATTTAAACTGCTGAAATTCACCTCATCATGGAAGAATGAACTCCTCTGGTGCCTACAATATGCTAGGTATGCCCAAATACTAGAAAGTGTGAGGTAAAATGCCAAATTGGGCTTTTCAATGGTCAAATGATTCATGAATAATTGCTCTAATGTTCATTCTAGTAAGGCACTATTTAGTAGTACGTTAATGCTAAACGTGTGTGTGTGTGGGGGGGGGCATAATGTTATTCATCTAAACAATATGTTCCCAGCAATAGGAGACATATATTAAATCTATCAAGCAAACAATCAGCAATCATTTACTGAGTGCCCTATATGTGACATGAACACAGAAAGATAGCTTGATGTAATGGATAAAGAGTGGCTTTGGAGCCAGGAAGACCTTGGTTCAGGTCCATGACACAGAATTACGGGGCCCTGGGAATGTCAGTGCACTAGACAAATTTCTAAGACTAAAAATTATAGAAAAGGAACCAATTTCGATTGGTAGAGGGAGCTTCCTCACCGGGCAGTGAATTTCCTGTACCAGTGAAATAGCAGGTCCATGCCCTGTCCGAATCTAAATGTCAATTAATGAGCCAGATGTTATTGTAGCCACATTTTCTCCAGTAATCATCTCACAGGCAGAAGAATATCTCTATAAGGTGGCAGATAAAAGGCCCACAGTCTGCAGTCTTGGATCAGTACAAAGCCAACTCATCAAAACTGGGCTCAAATCTCATCATCACTGGTATCTTAAGTTGGAAAGGAACTTAAAGGTTGTTCCAAACCCCTCAATTGTAGATGGAAAAACTGAGGTCCAGGGAAATAACATTTAATGATTTGCTCATGGTTATAAAGCCAGCTTTTGGTAGAGATATATCTAGAATCTGAGTTTCAGTTTCACAGTGTCTTTTGTTCTAGAACTTTTAGCCAATTGTACTTTAATTCAGATTTTAATATATATTTTGAAAGTTCAAATTTTAAAATGGAAGAGAATCACATATTATTTGGCTAGAAAAGTGAAGAGAGAAAATAAAAATACATTTTAAATAAAATAATTTAAAAATATATGTTATTCTAGAGTATTGAATTTGTTACACTTTTGACTCTGAATGAATGTTCAGTACAGCAGATAACTGCATACAACAAATATTTTTAATGTTATAATAGGTTCAAAAAATTTCTAATTAATTGAAATTGTTTCCCTTCACACGTACAATATACTTTTCAAAATTTCCCTTAAGTCCCCCCCAAATTGAATGCATATTTTGTAATAAAAAATTCCTAATGTAAGGAAAAATGTATGCAATAGATGTCTTTTGACAAATAATATAACATACAAGATTGATATAAACAACAATAATTAATCTTATTTACCCAATTTATGAAGTAAGCCTGTGTAAATTTAACAACTTCTAATGTAACCAACAAGCTGATTGGAATGAGGTTGTTAAAGAGGATGATAAAAGTCAAGAAATTCAGTCCAAAATTGTTAGCTCCACCATCTGTCAAGAAGGAAAAAAAAAGTTATTTCTGGTGACAAAAAAAGTAAAATAACTTAGAACTTTGATAGGAAAACATTTTGTCTTCTAAAATATCAGATAAATAATGATCAATTTTTAATGTATGTTGGACTGATAAAACAGTCCCTTTTTCTTAAATATGTGAGTTGTGTTTCAGCATCAATGCTCACACTGTTGGCAGTCCTTTTAAGAATCTGATGACATGGCAAGCACTATCAAGGATTTCAAACTTCTTTACTAACCAGGAAGTCTTTGGACAATGGGGAAAAAGCAGTGGATTTGAATGTGCAATTCTCACAGAAGTGAGGATTAGCTTACACAAGGTCTTATCAGGAGCTTTAAAAAAACAAACAAACCTCTTTATGGTATATGTTTCCCTCAGATTTAAATAAATAATGTTCTGCTTCATCAACAATCAAAATGAAAAATATTCCATCCACATCTTTACAATGAATATTTGTAATTTTCCTGCCTTTCTGACTTCTCTGGCTTTATTTCTCTTGCTACGTCCTTATCCTCCTTTCTCCCTTTAAACCTGGGTATTTCTCATGGGTACATACTAGGCTCTCTCTGTCTAACTTTTGGTGAACACTGGCTCTGGAGTCACAAGAGCTGGGTTCAAATTCCAACTCTGATGTTTACTATAGTGTAACCTTAGCTAAGTCCTTTTCATCTCCAAGAGTCTCAGTTTCCTTGTCTGTAAAATACAGCATTGAATTATATGACTTCTGAGGTCCCTTCTATCTCAAAATGTTATGAACCCGTAAGTTCTTCCACTCCAAAAGACCTTAAAGCCTCAATTATCTCTTCCACGCAGGTGTTTCCCAAATATATATTTGCATACCCCCTGTCCCCAGACTTTTCCTAGAATTTTGGTTACATATTTCCTACTACATTCAAGTAAACATTGTTCCATCACTTCAAACTCAACATATCTGAACCGGAACTCAACATCTTCCTCCCTGAACTTTCCCCCTAATGTTTTTATTTCTCTTACTGTCAGTATCATCCTCCAAGGATCCCAGGCTGATAGCTGGCATTCAAAAGCTCCTCCACAATCTGGTTTCCAACTTTATCTGATGCTACTCCCCTTTGTATCCCAGTCATCATGGACTTTGCCCCCTGATCTCACCTTGCCTTTCGATTCTGTTCATTAGTCATCAGCATAATATGTTATTCCTAGAATGAACTTTTGTCCTCATTTTCGTCTGCTGAAATCTCTGTCTTTCTGATGTAATTTAGATGCTATGTCTTCTGCAACGCCTTCCATAAAGGAGTCGGGAAACGTTTTTTCTCCTCAACCTTATTATAAGACTTGGCTCATATCTTTGCTTTACAGTCACTCATTCCAATCTTTACCATGTCATAGTTACTTTTGTATATGCTACTTATTGCTTCCTCCCATCAATTATAAACAATGCAAGTACAAAATGATAATAGCACCTGTGCTATTATAGACTATAGGAATAACAAATGACATAAAGATAGCAAATCGATTACTTTAAGACTAGCTTTGGAAGGCATGCATCCCTGAATAAATTTTATAAAACAGGGAAAGAAAATTAGTCTTTTTACAAAACATTTCATGGCATGTTTTTTACATTTTCTAGAGTGAGAATTATTTATTAGTTAGATACATATCAAAAGGAATTACAAAGCATTTCCTAGAAATGTTCATTAGCCTTTCATTAAGTCCATAATAGTAAAGAATACAAATCTTCTTAAAGGAAACTATGTTAATGACACTTCTCAGCAGGAAGCCTTGACTAATAGTAGAGAATTCATTTGCTCTCATGAGTTGAAAGTCAAAGAACTTTCACTTTTAACATGTTTTAAAGCTTGTAAAATACTTTAAAGTTCCAAAATGATTATTGTAGTTGCCTTAAAAATAAACTTATTTGAGCTCTGCTTTCATTACTAAATGTAACTGGGCAATTTCCTACTTTAAAATTCTTTTTAAAAGAAATTTTCATTTGCTGTGTATCCTTGTGTATATTTATTAAACTGTCTTATATTCTTATAAAATTTTCATTTAAAAATGATTATAAAAATAAATTGATTAAAAATTTCTTTTCAGTACTTTTATCATTATAGCAAACATAAAAATCAGCTTCTCTTTGCCTTTTATATCAGACATTTCCCAAGAACAATTGGAATATTTTTCCAAATGCCTCAAGGATTTTTTGTGGTCTAGACCTGGTTTCTTCTCAGGGTGGAGACTTCTCTCCTGGTAGAAACTTTCTCCACATCGAGGGGGGGAACTCAGGAGGGACTTTGAGTCTTTTTTTTAAACTTAGAGTCTTAAACAACTGCCTGGGGCACTAAGAAGCTAAAGGCCATGCCCAAGGTCACAAAGTCAGTGTGTTCCCAAGGTAGGACTTGAGGTCTAGGTCTTACTAACCCAATCAAAGATAGAGACTGAGAGACAGTGAATTCCTTCTCAGACCATTTGCAAGACTCCACAACACTTTGATGTTTTACCCACAGTCATTCACTGAGAAATTTCTGAATAAAATTTAAGAAAAAATGCAACACAATGAAATGAGTTGATCATTATCTGGAGCTATGAAGGTATATATGACTGAATATGGTTCATGGCCTATAATTCCATTTAAATATTCTAGAATTAGTATTCTTATAAGCTGAGTCCTCTGTTCCAAAAGGATTCATGTAAAAGCAACAAGCTTTTACATTGTCTTCAAAGATAGTTGTTTGGAACTATTTGGATGTGAGTACCAAAATTATCCTTATCAAATAGGAAACACCTTTTGCCATAATTATTTTAAGACTTACAATTGAGATTGAGATACCAGTCCCTTGCAGAATGTCTTCGATTCCAAATAGCTGAACCAATGGAACAGATTAGAGACATGGCAATCAAGATACAAAATAGAATCAGAATTTGTATGTTTGTAATGCGTTCCACATTGGAGAGCTTCAGGGGTGGGCTTGTTGAATTCTGCAGGGGAAAAGAATACAAACAATCAAAGTGAATTCTGAAAATGTGTGTGCTTTTGTGTGCCTATGTAAAATAGTTTAGGAACCATTTAAGTTATGTTTCCCTGTACTTTGAGATTTAAACTATTCATTAGAATAAAGTGTGTGTGTATATAATACTTATTTACAAAATATAAAGTTTATCTCATGAACTCAAATTCAATATCATAATTATTCAATACTTTGATAAGTAAAATAAAAAGGTAAAATAAACGAAAGTAAAATTTTAAAGTAAAATAAACAAAAATTCTTTGCAAATAAACAAAATATCTCCAAGTAAAATTTATATAAAATGCTTCCCTTTGAAATTATGTGTGCTATATCATACCCCAAAGGAATCCCTGCAGCCCCAACTCTTCCATGAGCCAGGGTGGGTTTTGACTACTTTGTGCTCCCTTCAGGTTTCAAGCTGCCACCCTCATTTCTTTTTGCTTACTAGCACACCACAAATCCTTAGTTTCCCTTCCCTGGTCCTTAAGATAAAGCTCATTAATACTTACAAAGGTAAGGGTAGAAGATAGGGGAGTAGGTTTCTGTTAATGGCTGAAAAGTTTAGTTTACAAAAGGTATTTTCAGGTGACACCTGCTCCTTCACCATCCACATCAGAGGTGTCAAACATGGGACACATAAGGCCCAAAACACTTCCCAGTATGGCTTAATTAAGTCAGATTAAAATGCAATAGGGGAATATTTCACAAAATAAATAAAAACACAATAAAACATAGATAATTTTACATTTTAAAACTAAGTCAATACATTGCCTATCGGGACTGTTATGTACAGACTAGAGTCCCTGTTTCTCTTTGAGTTTGACACCAGTAATCGACATTGTGATAATGATAATCTACAATGATATTTGTCATTCTCCTTAGCTTCTGCTCACCATTAAGTATTTCTTTGGCTCTTAATATTAATTTACTTCTAGTTCTACAGATGTGGAGTTGGCTGGCCACAGCTACCCTTTGCTGATTTCCAAAACTTCTTCCTCAGTTATCACTATATAACATAGATGAATATGGACCTACTCAACTAACAAGTATTTATGAAGCACCAACTATGTGTCAAGCACTGTTCTAGGGGCTGGGGGATACCAGTGCAAAGGATGAAACAATCCCTCCTTGAACACACCTCAGATGGAGATTGATATATATATATATGAGTATAAAGAGAAGAAAAGACAATAAACACAAATAAATGCAAAGTAGTTCATTAGGAGGAGTTTGAGAGGACACTAGAAATTGGAGGGATTAGGAAAAGCTTCCTCTAGAAGATGGTCCTTGAACTTCCTCGTGAAGGGAGGAATTCTATAAGGCGAGGAAGGAGGGCATTCAACAAAAGAGGATGCTGATACAAAGCCACGGAGAAAGGAGGTGGAGTGACATACGTGAGGAAAAGAAAGTCCAGTTTGACTGGAATGCAGAATGTAGGAGTGAAGTAATGTCCAATAATGCTGGAAAGATAGGTTGGGGTCAGAGGGTAGGAGGTTTCAAAAGCAAAAAAAAAAAAAAAAAGGAGTTTATATATTAGGCAGTGAGAACCTTTGTAGTTGGCTGAGTAGGAGAGTCATGTGGTCAAATCTTCACATAGAAAAATTACTTTGGCAGCAGTGTATAAGATTGATTTGAGTGGTGACAGATGAGGCATGGAGATCAATAAGAAGTCAGTTGCAAAAATCAAGATGAAAGGTCAAAAGAACCTGAATTAGAGTGGGTAGCTGTGTGGGTCAAAAGAAAAAAGAGGATTGGATATGAGAGGTGAAGTAACGGTATAAATGATAAGATTTGGCAACTGACTGGACGTGGGGTGGGGGAGAAGGAATGAGGACTTGAGGACAACACTTAAGTCATGAACTTGGGAGACTGAAAGCATTGAAATGCCTTTTGGAGAAATAAGGAAGCCTGGAAGAGGGGAGGGTTGATTTGGAGAGGAAAGATTATAAGGTCAGTTTAGGGCTTTTCACCCTCTCTCTTTGCAATGTCTTTAATTTAATATAATCTCCCACTTTCTCTCCTTTCCCTCAAACTCTGACAAACTAGTAGCTTTTCTTGCCAAGGTCAACATGTCTACATGTGTGCTTGATTCCATACTCTCTCTCCTTTGCTAGCAGACTCAATCTTCTCAATCATCCTCTCAAATCTTCAACCTCTTATGGTTCCTTTCTAACTTCATTTAAACATGCCCTAGTTTTCCTCATGCTTACAAAACTCTTACAGACATAGACAAGAGCCTCTCATGCTATATTGTCTTACATCTCTCCTCATTTTATCAGTCAAATTCCTAGAAAAAACTGTCTATACTTGTCTTCACTTCTTTTCCTCTCATTCACTCTCCAACCCTTTGCAATCTGACTTCTATTCTTATCACTCAAATGAAATAGCTCTCTCCAATTACTAATAATCTCTTAATTGCTAAATTTCATGGTCATTTCTTGGTCTTCATCTTTCTTGACCTAGTGCCAGAGGCAGTATTTGGGAGTCTTCCTGACTATATAGCACTTAGGCTAATTTAGAAAGTGATATCTAGAAAATATTTAGGATATACAGATACTAAAATAGTGTTTTGAGATGGGAAAAGTTCATCCTGGTAGTTAAAATAATAGAATAATACAATCTACTTAAGGATAAACATAAACAAATGTGCTAGAAACTGGATGAAAAATAAAATTTTAAAACTAGTGGACCAAAAATTTTTAAAACTCAAAAGAAACCTACCTGCATAAGCTTGGTATCATGTCCAGTATAGACCACGATTCCATGAACCCACTGTGTATTTCTCAATTGAGCTCCTCTTAAAAGAATTTGATCAGCTCCCAGGGGAACAGTTCTATAACAAAGGACATATTATAATCAACAATAAGGCTGATTCCTTCTAAAACTCTTAAAAAGCATTTTGTGTAGTCTGTAAAAATATTGAATGCTCTCTTAAGACAGTTAATGGATTCTATGTTCCTGATGTCATAATTCTTTTCCAAAATAAACTTTATTTGGTTTGCCCAGGGAATTTTGGTAATTACTATCATTCTTACATGAAAATGAAGAAGGAAGAACTTAGAAGGAAGACTTCGGCCTGCCTTTTTCCATTATTAAATTATTTCCTACTCACTATACAAACTGATACTTAACGGACATGGAATATTTTGAACTCTTGAATATTTATGCTTTCTGTTGAATGAATCTGATCTATTTTGTCTTTTACAATACTTGGATTAGGTATAATCTTTTTTTCCCTTGAAATGAAAAAAAAAGTTTCAAAACCCCCCTTTAACCTTCAGAAATACTAGATTTAAAAACCACTTCATTGATCTATAAAACATGTATTGGTCACCCCATGTTAGTCAATGCTACTTCTTCCTCCCTTTCTCTTCCCTTTCTGATCCTACATATTGATAAAATTTGTCCATCTTTGGGCACCCTGAAGTAACTAATTAGTGATCTATTAGTACAAATGCCTTCTATTTGCTCAATTAATAATAGGCATTCTTTGGGGAATTGATTAATTCAGACTGACCTTGCAGCAGTGAGTTGCAAGCATGTTCTAAGTTGTGAGGAGTTCCATTGAAGAGACAAATAAAAGCTGTCAACACAATCTATTAGCCGGCAGACCAGTTTTCCAATGATGAGACAAATGAACAATTGTGTGTTTCATATTTATTCTGTGGGACTAAGAGTAGAACTGGGAAGCACACAGCCTTAAAAATTTACAAGATTAGGGGCAGCCAGGTAGCACATTGAGTAAGATCACCGGCTCCAGGGTCGGGATGACCTGGGGATCGAATCTGGGCTCAGACACTTAGCACCCACCCAGAAACACCTGGCTGTGAAACCTTGAGCAAGTTACTTAACCTCAATTGCTTAGGGGCGTCCAGGTGGCTCAGCGAGTAAGAGCACTGGCTCCAGTGTCATGACCTGGGGATCAAATCTGGGCTCAGATACTTAGCACCACACTCAGAAATAACTGGCTGTGTAACCTTGAGCAAGTTACTTAACCCCGATTACTTAGAAAAAAAAAATTTTTTACAAGATTCTTCTGAGAGGGTAACAAAAAAGCGGGGAGGATTTACTAGGAGAAAGCAAATGGCTAAAGATTCTTAAGCCTGGATAAATGGCTTTTAAAAATATCATGAGCCAAAAAAAAAAGTCAAATAGAAGTCCAATGAGGAGAATAATGTGTTTGGGAGGAAAGAAGGATAGAAAACATATCTTTGAACCAACAGGGGTTAATTCTCTTCAGAATGTAGAACTTCTTAGTCAAGTAAAGTCAACAAGCATTTATTAAGTACCTATTATGTAGGTACTGTGTAGGGCACTGTGCTAAGTGCTAGCCAGCAGCAGACAAGGAATTGATGCCCAAAACATTATAACCCAATAGATAATTTAGAGAAATTTATGTTCTACCAAATGGATAAACAATGAGAATTTATTTTCTTGCAAGTCATATTTTGGTCATATGAAGAAACAGATCCTCTAAGCATGGACCTCTGATGTCATCTTTTTGGATTCAGTGAATTATATTCACAACTAACTGGAAGGGCAGAGCACTGACACATAAAATTACTCCAGCAAAATAAAACTATATAATATCATAAAAAAGTAAGATCTTAGAGAATTATCCTACACCATTTTGGAATAGGAAAAAGTAATGATAGAACTAACTAGATTCTTTGTGCAAAAGAACATACTTTTTGGAAATACCAGGGAAGGGAAAATACGATTTCCCCCCGTGTTCCTCCCTAATCTGATGCTCAAACAAGAGTTATACTTGGCTAACATAGGTTCCCCCTCTCCCCCCCCCACTCCAAAAGGTTTTGAAGATTTTGGAAGTTGTTAGACTTAAAGTACAAAAGAGTTATACTCAGATGCTTATGCTTCCATTTTTATTCCCAAACAGGACTATAATGAACACCAATTCAATGCCAATGTACTAGTGATTAAAAATTGGAAAAAAAGAGGAAATAAGACCATGGAGAGTTATCACCATCAATTTATACCATAGCTCTTTATATATGAGATAGCATGAACCAGTGGTAGAGAAGAAACAATACTGATTTGGAGTCAAGGAAGAGTAGTTTGGCACCCAACGATGAGAGAGAAAATGTTCTTCTCTCCCCCTTCTTCGCAGAGGTGGAGAACTATGACTGTGAAACACCACACATACTATCAGATGATTGACTGATATGTTGGTTAATTTTGCTCAATTGTTTTTTTTCTTTCCTCTTAAAAAATTCTTATTTAAAAAATGGAAAGGAAGGGGCATACTTGGGAACTACAACGATGTAAAATGAGATATTTGTAAAGCATTTAGCACAGTGTCTGGTATATAATAAGTGCTTTTAAACAATGCTTGTTTCTTGTTCCTTTCCCCTAAAAACAATATATATATATATTTTTTAATAGTGAAAGTAACTTTAAAAATTAAAAATAGCATAGAAACTCATGGGTCAAAATTTTGGTTCAATTTTTTCATGTAGAATAAGCTCCTTAAATACATTCTATGAATAGACATTTTATGCTGAGCAGTGCATCAGAGTGGGGTGCTTTGGCCTCAGTGGCATAAAAACATAGAGAAACTAGTAGGAAGATATGGGTACCAGCAAGGCAAGAATTTTAGCAAAGGATCAACATTGTACACTTGCCATTCCTTGTATGGGGAATACTGTCATATATTAGTGAGTAATCACTGCATATAATTTTGGAAATTATCTTTAAATTATTGTATAACCACAAACAATCAATTTTATGCTCTCAATGAAGATTAAATTCATGGCAAATCAAAGACATCTCATGTTCAACTACAAACACAAGTCAAGAATGGCAAGTATTGGCAGATATTCCTTAGAGTACTGTGTGCTAAACTTACGTGTTCCAATACTAGCTAGTAGGTAGCTCTAAAGTACAACTTGATGATACTGGAAAAAAAATGCAGGCTAGAGATATTGACTTAGAAGAGGAGATCCAGAGTCTGGAGTTCATATTCTGATCTGATATTGTATGACCTTGGGAATGGGTCAACCCTAAACACTTTCCAAAGTTCATTACTGTTTCTTACAAGTAGAAGAAAGGCTCAGCACAAGGGGCTGTTGCTGAGTATCCCCCAGAGTACATGACAAATATCCAGAATGCCATACTGCACTTTCCCCTCAGTCATTATCAAGGGAACAACTCCTTTGGAGAAGGTGTTCAACATCCTCTCCACCATCAAAACCAACTGCCATCCATACCACTCACAGACATACAAGCTCAAGGCATATCTGAATAGTAGTGGCTCCAGACCCTGTTCCCAGTGCCATTCATCATCCAGACGAGCAATTCTTGTGGAGATGCAACCTGGAAATTGCTTCTGCAGGTACCCGGTCTCCTCAGCAATTAGAGCTTCTCAGATTGGGGAAAAGTGCTCTCACCACAAGAGATTTTGGTATTGTCAAATAGTTCAACATCAGAAATGTATATAGTCAAAGCCATGTAAATGATATTAAAGAGGCTGCATTATCATCTGCTATGTAAGGTCTTTCCAGTGAGTATTTTCTTCCCTGTTACAATGTGAGCTGCTTAAGAACAGGGATTGTCTTAAAATTTCTATTTGTACCCCCAGAGCTCAGCACAGTTAGATTATCAGTGTTAGGGAACCTCTATTCATCAGCTTACCTACACAACAGAACTATTAAAACAACCAAACAAACCATAGACAATACATTTTCACAACAGGTTTCAACGGAAACTAACAAGTCAATATTAACAACTAACCAAATCTCTAGGTGGAGCTTCACATATATAATAAATCCTAGTGGGAACATACTTAAGTTTTTAAAAAACTAATTTATTTTGTACAGTAAATAGTTTTGAATATAGATCATACGTACCCATGTCCGTCAAGCCTAATATTGCCAACAAAATCATAAAGATGTCGATTTGGACTCTCACATTCAATTCTGCCAGAAATTCTCATTAAACTGTCAATATCCTTAATCTCTGATGTTGCTGGCAAACCCTGTTTTTACAAAGAAAGAAAAGTTAGTCAGATTCTGACCATATTAATTAACTCACAAACATAACCTTCAGGATTTATCCCAACCTTTTTAGAGGACAAAAAGTAAAAAAAAATTTCTTCAATTTCATTTTGAACCAAGTCAAAGTACTGATTGAGAAGAATATTCATATCCTCTTCAACTGTGACATATTTTTTAAGAGGAAGTATAAGGTAAGATTTGTGAGAAAATGCAAATTTTCAATATTGAAGATGACACAGTAGTGACAAGTTAAGGTATAACTATGATAATTCTCTCTCCAAGGTTAAGTTTTAGATGAAAGTGGGCATGTTCTCTCAGACTGATTAGTAATGAATTATGCTCCCAATTGCCACTGCACTTTCTACTCTCCCCAATTGCCACTGCACTTTCTACTCTCAGAAACAACTTTGGCTTACTGCTGTTTTTATCCTTCCCTTTCTACTGATTTGAATGCAGGTGTTTAATGCTGTTCTAGTTTCATTAAAACACTAACATCCAAGTTACAAATTTCACAGCTCACCTAGACCCTGGGGAACTAATTATCTGAAAGAGCATTTCAACAGGGCATCCCATCTCCAAACCTGCACCATCACAATTTCCAGATGTTTTATATGCAGGGGCTCAAAGAAGAAGAATACTATAGGTTAGAAAATGAAAATGAAAATTTCTTCCTGAACGTAGTGAATTATTTTATGGTGTTTTTAGAAATAATCATCATCTATCTTAACTTCTTGTGGTTAGTTAACACAAAAGAACTGGCTTTTTTCCTTTTAATACCAATGTGTTTTCACTGACTACAAAGCATTTATTAAATGCATATTATGTGCCAGACATGTAATAACACAATAATATCCAATGTGTAGTTAAGAGATATCATATGTAAAGCTTTTTAAACTTTACACAACTTATAAAATAATGATGATTGACTATTCTAAATACATTCTGATATTTTAACAACAGAATTATTGAGATGCAGTCATTTAAGAAAAAATGTGACATTTATAATATTATAAGATATGAACATTATCATATGCCAAAATTTTACTTTATACCTAAAACTTTGGAGTTAAA
>NW_027186473.1:2443979-2586257 GCF_028583685.1 Petaurus breviceps papuanus
TCTCTCTCTCTCTCTCTCTCTCTCTCTCTCTCTCTCTCTCACACACACACACACACACAATCTGTCCTTTACTTCTCTACATTTTTAGTCGCCAACCTTGGAGTTATCTATCCCTACCATAAACTTCTACTCCCCTAGATGCAAGTTCCACAAATGTCCTACTCCTTAGAAAGGCTATAATCTATATCTAGTCCTTGATTTCCTCCCCTTTTACCTCCTAGGACTTTTCTTCATTCTCAGACATCTTCAATCTATCAATCTCTACTGGCTCCTTCCTATTTGAATTTTCTAAAATGGTGAATTCCTAAAACTTTCACCATACTTTGCTCACTTCCCTATTGATTCATTCTGAAGTATGCTCCACTGCATATCAACTACAAATCTCTCTCTACTTTCCTTTTCTGTGTTATCTTTCTCCATTATAATGTAAACTTCTTGAAAGTAGGGACCATCTTGTTTTTGCATCCTCAAAACTTAGCAAAATACCTGATATAGCAAGTACTTAATGATTATCTTTTTCTTCTTCTGACCCTCTACATCAAATTACCATTTGGTGCCTTTCTTTAACTACCAAACTTCTTGGGAAAAATAAAAAAAAAAAACAATGAAACAGAACAGTTCTTAATGCCTCTATTTTCTCATTCCCCATTTACTAAGCAATCCCCTTACTATCTGGTTTTTAGACTTACTCTTCTATTGATATTTTTCCTTAAACGTCACCAATGATATTATTGCCAAATCCAATGGCCTTTCCTCCATTTTCAATCTTCCCATAGATTTGGATGTCACTATATGTTCATGGTTCTCCTACTTCTCCAACTGTACTTTAATTGTCTTTAGCGCCTCTTCCTCATCCCTCAATATTCTGTCCTTGGCCCTCTTTTTGTCTCTTTTGCAGTCATAAACTGCTACAAATCAAGCTTATTTTCTTTTCTTGCAGGCCTGCTCCCCTGCTGGCTTTTCTATTTTTTATGGGTGGCACCACCATTCATCCAATTACCCTTATATGAAACCATGATGTTATCTCCTCCCCCATCATTCCAGCAATGTTTTCCCTTACTGTAAGTCATTAGGTCTTGTCCCTTGTACCTCCAAAATCTTTGTCAAATCTGGCCCTTTGTCTCTTATCTCACTGCAACCATTCTAGCATAAAAATTCATTATTACTTGTTTGTATTATTTTAATAGCCATCCCTCTTGGATTCTTTCCTATCTAATTAAATTTTCATATCATTTGGAGAGTAAACTTTTTATTCAAAGATATGATCATATCACTCTTCTATTCAAAATCTTTCAATGGCTGCCTATTACCTACCAAATAAAATTTTTAACTCCTTAGTGAACTATCATGGAAGATCATTTACAATTTGATACCCATTCTACTTTTCCACTTTCCCTGTATGCCACTCCATCATGTACTTGTCAAACTAATTCTTAGGTTCAACCTTGTCTTATATTTTACCTTTATTTTTTAAGCAATTTTTTGGGGGGTTAAGTAACTTGCTCAAGGTTACGCAGTAAGTTATTTCTGGGTGTGGTGCTAAATATCAGAGCCCGGATTTGATCCCAGGTCATCTTGACTCTAGGGCCGGTGCTCTTACTCACTGAGCCACCTGGCCGCCCCTAAGCAATTGGGGTTAAGTAACTTGCTCAAGGTTACACGGCCAGGTGTTTCTGGGTGGGTGCTAAGTGTCTGAGCCCAGATTCGATCTCAAGTCATCCTGACTCTGGGACTGGTGCTCTTACTCGCTGTGCTACCTGTGGCCACCTCCCTTTATGCCTTTATTTACATTATTTCCTACACTAAGAAAATTTTTCTTTGCCCTTCCTAGATTTTTCATTTGTTAAGATTCTACCCAACTATTAAGCTCCAATCCAAATATCCTATCATCTGTGAATCATTGCCTAATTTAGGGAATCACATTATATTATGTTGGAAGGCACTTTAGAAACCATGTAGTCCATTCTTTAACCAAAATGAATCACCTTTACTAACAAGTAGTCATCCAGTCTAAGAAGAATTTCATTGGGAGGAAACCCACAATTTTTCAGAGCTACTCATTCTTGTTTTAGATATGTCTGTCATGACGTTTTGTTTTTTTCTCTGATACCATATTATATTTGCCTCTCCAATTTCTATTCACTACTTCTGCTGATACTTTCTAGGGTCAAATGGAGAAAGTCTAATTCATCTTCTCCATGAAAACTTCTAAAATATTTGAAGATGAGTGTCATGTCCTCTCCCTTCCTTAGTCTTATCTTGTCTTCTTTTCTCTTCTTTAAACATTCCCAATCCATCCATTCAATTGATTCTTATAAGACAAGTACTCAAGATCATTCACCAGTTTACCTTCTTTTGGATGCTCTTCAGTCTAGTAATCAATAAGAATTTTATTAGTTGCCTATTATGAGGTCCACCATGAATATCCTTTTTAAACCAAAGTACTCAAAACTGAAACCAATAATCAAAATGTGGTCTAAGTAGGGCAGAGCACAGAGAGATGACTACCTCCTTATTCCAGAAGATAATGACTCTCTTCATACAATCCAAGATTACATTAGTCTTTGTATTTTGGCTGCCTCATCACACTAATGACTGACATTGAGGCAGTACTCTATTTAAATCCCCAGAGATTGTTCAGATAAACTGATGTCTTACCATATCCGCACACTATTCTGTACTTTGGAAGTTGAATTTTTGAGCCCAAAGTATAAAATTTTGCATTTATCTCTATTGAATTTCATTGCATTAGATTCATTGCAGTGCTCTAGATCTCTAGGTTTATAAACTTTGGCACTCAAGCCAATCTTATGGAGCATATTTAAAAATAATATGAACATTATATATTTAAATGCATATAATCAAATATAGAGGATTAAAAATAAATTAATTATATTAAAAGATATAATATTTTTCCTATCCAAATTTTCATATTCCCTAGGTCAAGAACTTGTTCTGGCCTGACAAGAATGTTTTTTGATCCTGATTGTCTTATTCAGTACGTTAGACTTCTCTGCTCATTAATCATTTCCCCCACTCTCACAGTAAAATATAGCAAGTGCTTAGTTTCATTTATCATATTTCATTGTGTATTGTGAATGTGTATATATATATATATATGTATGTCTTACATATACCAATATAGGTACCTGTTATCTTCCCCATTGAATTGAGCTCCTGGAGCTGCTTACAACATGTTGGGACCTATCTTTAGATCAGCTGATGTTCAACAAATGCCAGGAGAACATAAGAACTGTTCTATCTGTGATCTCTTGATCTTTTCACAAAGCTCACCTGCTTTTTCATTCATATAGCTTAGATGACATCCTTTGAACCAATTCTTTTACACAATTCTTCACTGGCATGTGCTACAGACTACTCATGCCCAGTGTGGCTTTAACCTTTAATTTGGCAATTCCATAATGGCAACCATACAATATCACTAAAAGAATACTGCTGTTAGCCAATTGGCTAAGATATGAAATTGTAAATTCAAAGATATTTTAGGATTTTTTTTAAGGAGTAAACTAATGTTCAAGCCCGGAAAATTAGCTTTGACAAACTACCGATATTCTCAAAAAAAAAAAAACAAAAACCTACCAACATTTTCAACAAATCTCAAAAGTTTGTAAAAATCTCTGTGCATAGCTTATTTGTCTCCATATGTAGAGTGCAGAAATTCTTCATGGCTTTTTCTTTTTATCCTCAGGCCTAATAAATTCTTGTTTACTGAGTGATGTATCCTCTCTCTCTCTCTCCTAGGCCTTACCAACACACGTGTACACACACACACACACACACACACACACACACACACACACACCAGACCATAAGCTCCATAACAGCAGAGACCCAGCCTAATTTAATCTTAGCATCTCCTCCATCAATTAGCATAGCACTTGGCACATACATAGTAGGTGCTTAATGAATATTTCAGTTGAAGAAACATGGAAAACAATAAATTTTTAATATTGCTTGATAGAACCAAAATTGCTATAAACATATAAACAAAATAAATGAGATTTTTACCTGTCGTATTTTCAGGTTAGTTTCACCATCTAGGTTGGATGTTTCAATATAACACATGGCCTGGGGCTCACTGTTATTTAAAATAAAAAATCACAAAGATTTAGCAAAAAAAAAAAATCACAGTAGCAATAATCAATTATATGATGTTCAAATTCATGGTCTCAAATCTTATCTTCTCTCTGGGATACAGCAGTAAAATATAAAAATCCCTCTTATATATACCAGCTCAATTCGAGCAGCAAGCCTTGGATTCAGTGTCTATCTATACATGAGAAACTAATGGACTACAATTTTTTCTATCTCACAAGCAATTTGGCTGCAGCAATCAGTGTTTTATCTTAAAGATGTCCTAACTAAATGGATTTGTCTATCACATTTTAGTCTAGTTTGCTTTTACCATGTATAGGCTCAGCATAGACATTAATATATAAGAAGGGACACTATCAAGGTTTATGTTCAGAATATTATGTTTGATTCATGTTCACAGCTTGAATTCTCATTGATGACAAAAATTGATTAGAATATTCTAGATTGTTTCCTTATACTTTTAAAACAGTTTTTAAGTGATGAAGAAAATACACTAAATCCTAAAATAACTGTCTCCAAAAGAGTCAACATAGGTCAAATGAATGAACACTGTTCTCAGTAAAAGTGGGCATATACATATATGCTTTCTGTCATGATTTCTGCCATTTTGTAAGGTTTATTTTCTTTTTCACCCTGAAAAAAGTCCTGTTTTCAGAGACTGGGGATGGGAAGAGGGACAGGGAGCTAAAATTAGTTTTGCAGTTGAATTTTTTTTGTATCTAATTAGTTTCTCTGTAATATACACAAACCTGGATGTTCTACTTATTCATGCCCACAACTGAAAAAAGGAAGCATTCAAAAATCACATTGATCTATTTAACACTTGGTTGAGGAATGAACTTGATTTTCTAATTATCTTCAATAAACAAGTTTTAGTTAGCAAATATATTAAAATTTTATCAAAATTAGATGAACTATTGCTTTACCATGTTAACTTCTAGAAAAAAGTTAATATAAAGTTAACTTGACAGTCTGGTCAGTTAGGCATATCTGGAATGTCCTATCCAATTTCCAATTGCATAAATAACACACTAAGAATCAATAATGGAAATGTAGCTTTTTATGTCCTCAGGATATGAATAAAAATGTATTAATCAGATGTTGCAAGGATCTATTTTATGTAGTAATTTTGGAAGGCAACTAAATAATTTCACATTCTTTTAAATTCATAAATATGCCTATTTATCTTCCATAGGAAAGTGCTTCAATTATGTATCACTTTCATTTTATCAATTTATTTTTCATCAACATCGCAATGGTAATTTAGTTTTTTAGTAAATATTGGTCAATTTGTTACATTATTATGTGAAAATGTTAAATATGTAATTCATTAAAGAATCACAAACACAGATTAAAAATATGAAAGAATGGAAAGACACCAAATGTTAAATTGAGCAACATGGATGGAATATTGTTGCAGGAAAGCATGAATGTTTTCCTGACTGTCCAAAGTCACTTGACATTCAAATGAGATCCTCCTAATACTATTGTGATCTCTCTCTCTCTCTCTCCCTCCCCCCTCCTCTCTTTCCCTCTCTCTCTCTCAAATAACCATTTTTTTTTCAAGGAAATGAAACAGACAACTTTTGTTTGAACTAGATCAAATCAAATGCACACTCAAAATGCAAGACATTTTCATTAATCCCTGAAGACAGCCCATTACTGAAGCAGTTTTCAAAAGATAGCACTCAGAAAAGGCAGCAAAGACATTTCAGATAAAGAATCATGCTAGATAATAAATATTTTAGCAAATTATGAGGACATCCAGAACACAAACTACAGTCAGAGAGGCAAAGCAGGCTTTGTGATTGATTAGTAAGTGGAAAAATGAAACAAGATGCAGTCACAGGACAGACACTAGAATATAGCTGTAATATATCACAGGAACGTGCACTTTGTCACTAGAAACGTGTTGATAATAATTCCAATGCATGCAGTACAAAGTGTACAACATTTAGTTTTGTGCAGGGGGTCCTCTACAAATCCCACAAAACCCTAAATCTCAGAGTAATTACTTTAGGAATAATTTGTCAAAAATTTCAAGCAGTAAAAATAAACAAGCATTTTTTTTTCTAAAAGAAAACTTTTCTTGTAGTTTCCCAATAACAGTTTCTTTCATGAAAATTTCTTTAGCTAAATGTCATTCGAGTCAGTAATCCTAAAGAGGCAAGAATAAAGCTTTAGTATGTGTTCTCAAATACAGACGTATACTAATATTTTATATGAGATCAAAATAAACAAATCCCAAGTCCACTTTTAATGTTGTACTTGAGACTCCTACTGAATCCAATAGGAGTTTGATATGCACAATCAAGGGTCAAAAAGTGACCAGATATCTTCAATTATGTTCATTAAAAGCTTTTAGAACATCTTCAAAGTGTCCATTTCTAAGAAAAGCAAGTATGTTTTTGTGCTTCAGGTGACACATTACCCAATGACATTGGGTCAGACTCTTCTAATTTGGTGTGAGGACCCACATACACATTTCCTATGCAACTTGTTCATTCTAACCTTGAAGAAAGACTGATGAGATCTGCTGGGAGGTGTTCCCCATTGGTCACTCTCACTATTTCCCCTACTGCCACCTACACATCCCAGTTTGAAATTATTAGAACAGAAAAAAAATGAGTAACAGGGAAAAAAAAACATAAATGGACAAAAGAGACAGAAAATTTGAAATTATTATAGAAAACAATACATGTTAATAAAAATGTCTAAAGGCAAATTTTTCAAAATCTATTTTAATCAGGTCCAAAAAATCTAGGATAGCATTCAAATATTACTCAGTTGTATAGTTTATTTGTAAATCTAGTTTTCAGCTTTAATAAATAACCATGTTTATAAATTTTTATTCTTTCTTGTTAATATCTCCCAGCAAACAAAACTGTGGTTTCCAATAGTTATTTTATTAAAAGTCTCTTTTTTAAAGCCTGAAAACATTCTTTTAAAAAGAAAGCTTGTGTTTTTATGCTATCTATTCAACAAATAATCATTCAAAACATTTTCCTAGAAATAATAATTTAATGTCTTTTTAAAGAGTTTAACATTAGAAATTACCTAACTACTATGTTAACATCAAAGTTGTATATATAGATTTTGAGAAAGTAGAAAATCAAAAATGTAAAAGCCTTCCCCCTCCCCACACCTTCTACAGTCAGTTCCAGCCAAGAGCATTGGGCAAAATGATTTGGGAAATAACTCTATGGGCCAATGAATGAATTTTCAAATAAATGCAATAAAAAGGCTAGGTCAAGAGCCTACTCCAACTAGTGATACAGTTAGCTGTCCATTGTTGCTGGAGCTTCCTTCTCATGGGTTTGAGCAACTAAAAAGTCGCTTTGTAACTAAAAAAAGCACTTAATCAGATAATTTATTAAATATCTTTGCTTATTAATATGCTGTGAAAACCAACATCAGTATATTCTTCTGTTTAAAAGTGAAGATTGCTGTGGCATGATTTCCAATTCTCTTTATTAAAAACCTAGCAAAACTCTCACAGAAGTCTCATAGAAGAGACACTATATAAAATAATTCTTAGCTAAAAAATCTGGAATATCAAATATCTTAAATGCTAAAAATGTATCATTATCATCATCACCATCATTACTTAGAAAGGTGTTGGCCAACACATTTTTAAAAAAATACTGTGCTACAATGAACCAAATGGCAGGTAGGCAAGTAGGCATCATTGACCAAGTCAGTTAAATTTCTCATGCTTCAAGGTCCTTTCGTTTTGAAATAGTGGTGATAATACTGGTTATATACACCTTGCACATTGTTACAAAAAAAAAAAAACAAAAAAAAACATATATTAAGACAACATATGAAAAAACTTTTTGAAAAAGAACAAAAGATTCTACAAATATAGGAACAGTTATCAGTATCACCCTGATAAATTTGTGTCTTGCACTAGTTAATGAATAGCAATGTTCATTACTTGACCTAATTATGTAAAAATAATTAATAAGAGGAAATCAATTATTTCTAATTTCCCAATAAAGCTCTTTTGATTATAGTAAAAGAAACAGAAATTTGTGACAACAATAACAAAATGAACCCTAGAATTATCAGGAGACAAAAGAAAACTTTTTTTTAAAGTTTTTAAAAACAAATCTTGAACATGACTTGCAGTTCAATAATTGTACTGTATTTTCATAAGATAGATGGAGTTTCAGGGAGCCTGAAGACAAATGTACACTAATTTTGTTTTGCTTTTTTGGAAGGGGGAAGGCAGGGCAATTGGGTTGTGACTTGACCAAGGTCACACAGTAAGTGTAAGTGTCTGAGGCCGGATTTGAACTCAGGTCCTCCTGACTCCAGGGCTGGTGCTCTATTCACTGAACTACCTAGCTGCCCCAACAAGTGTACACTATTAAAAAACAAACAAATGAAGAACCTATAATTACTATCCTGTTTTGAAACAGGCATAAAATAACAACATAGCATTCAAAATTAATTTAATGAAGGTTAAATAGTTAATCAATTAAAAAAATAAGTCATTCATTTTTGTCATCACCATGCTTGGATGAAGACTTGCTTTTACCACAATATAGTCCTAGTCCTTGTATAACTAGCAGTATTAGCAAGTTATTGGGGTTACCTGAAGTACTGAAAGATTAAGTGTCTTGCCCCTGGTCATACAGCCAATACATGGAAAAGGCAGAGCTTCAGTACAGGTCTTTCTGGCTTAGGGATATTGGTTATTCTGAATATCTACAATATCTGTATAAATTCAGAAACTACTTAAAGTAACTGAATGACATTACTGATTTGGAACATTTTTGAGGCAAGAATGTCTTGAGGCAAAACATAACTTTCAAAATAGATTAAGGGTTAAAAAATAAAACTTTTCCCCTTGAGATACAAACTTAAATGCAAATCTTTTTTGCGCTTTTTGGAGGGGGGAAGGCAAGGCAATTGGGGTTAAGTGACTTGCCCAAGGTCACACGACTAGTAACCGTTAAGTGTCTGATGCCAGATTTGAACTTAGGTCCTCCTGATTCCAGGGCCAGTGGCCTATTCACTGCACCACCTAGCTGCCCTGTAAATCATTTTTTTTAAACCCTCAAAACAATACTGAAATTATTCATGAATAGTTCATCCAGTTAAAGGACAGATAAACTGTTCATAGATTTGTTCCTGTAAATGTCTTGAAAAATTTTAACAGCACAATTATTTTTCATTAACTCATCACAAATCTAATTGCTTTTAAGAATGACCTGATTAAATAGATTTTGAAAAAAGTGCACTTTCCACATTACAAATGTGGATTTTATAAATAAAACTGTCCAAGGAAATGATGATAAACAAACCTCTAAAATATTAAATTATTTAAAAATTTTTGTTATGTTTAGTTTTATGGCTTTTGTATACAAACTCATTTAATGTTTACATTGTATAAAGAATAAAATCATCTGATATTTGGAATTCCAATTGTAATACATGGACATCTTAAACAAATGACAAAGTAATACAAAATTATTTTTGATTGACTTTTCTGACATGAAGAGCAAAGAAAAAATGCATTTTTCAGTGTGTATGTGGGAATAAACCATTTCAAATGGTTCTACTTTTTCCTGTAGTATCCCACTGTAAACATCAAGAAAATGTGAAAGAATATGAATGTGCCATTAAGGAACTGACTAAGAATAAATAAGAACTTAGGGTATGATTAAAATAGCACAATCCATGTATTACCTAAAATAAATGATAGGAAAATTGAATGAGGCTAAAAATACATGCAGAAGTCCTGGGAGCACCATTGCTCTTATATGTAATGATGACTTCTATATGTAATTCTAACCTTGAAATTTAAAAGTTTAGAACCTATCATTCATTCTATATGATAAGCAGTAAAATGCTTCAACTTTCCAAACATTTTTGAATGCTTAAATTAAAATCATTAAAGAGGTTTAAAAATTCTTCTGTTTATTCCTTATTTCCTTGGAGCAATCACAGATTCATTGCAGGGTAGAGAAACCAGCCTCTACACTGTTTGGGCACCAGTAGGTATCTCTACCTTGATGATAGCAGTACAGTGTCAGCAGGTATATACTCTTTGCCTTTTATTATAACTATATCTCCAACATTTACCTGAAAGAAAACTGGGAATTGGTTAATAATCTGTAATTGAGTATAGTTCTGAATACATATCCCATTGAGTTGAAGTATATGAAGGTGTAAAATTCCTAATAACCACTGAATTTCACAAGACGATATACAACCAGGAACATATTATAAAATAGAAATGATTGAATACTATGCATAGGCTGTCACCAAGACAGGCAGTCCATTCTTATCACCTCTAGTATGTTTCATCCAATTTTTCTTTAATAGAATGAATTTAGTGAAATCTACATATTCTCATCATTTATCACCTTGTTATATCTATCTCAAATCATGAGAAAATTCTAAAATGGAATCTCAAGAATATTCCTTAGGAAAGTCCCAACAAAATTGAAAAGAAATAGCACCAGAAGCAGCATTTTACAGGAGCCTCTTGCTAATATAATCAATTTCTGTTTATCTTGGTAGAATAAATAAAGATATAATGAAGGAAATCCAACTTTGCTTCTTTTTCCTATTCCCTTGGGTAGAATACGTTCCTTAATAGAAGGGAATGTGCCATTTTTCATCGTACCGCCCCAGTGCCTTCCATACAGCAGGCAAATATTTCATGATAATGGGTGCTAATGGTTTAAACAATTTCCCCCAAGTAATATGATGTAATATATAATGTGTATATATATATATATATATACATATAAATAAATATTACATATCTTGTGCCCATTCCAAGAGATAAAACTTGACACACTAAAGAATAGTTATATTGACAGACACTTGTCCTTAGAGCAGCCCACAGAAGAGGTACTGTTCCTATAGTCTTACTGCCTCACACAGGCTGGGAGGAGAGATGAGATGTCAAGATTCATCATCACTCCCCACTTCCATTCCTTACTTGTAGCTCTCCACTTCAAATGAACTTAATTTTAGCAATGATTGTAAGATCATTCTCTGCTTCCAGACCCAACCAACAGGTTAACTACAATAGTGTCAAAGTCACAAATGCCCTGCAGCCAGGAAGGTGTTTTACTTTTTGTCTTTGGCCAGGACATTGCTTTGTATACTTGCTTTAATGAAAGTCAAAGATAATTAGTATTTACAGTTATCCAGCCTTAAAGCATTTTCTAAATTCAGTCAGACTGCATTTGGCTATTTACAGCTTATTATAAACTGGTAGAACATCATTTTCCTCAGGAATTGCCTTCTGTGACTCTTCCTTTCATGAATGGATGCTTAAGAGTGATCCAAAGGCCTTTCTAGCACCAAAAAGAGGAACTGATGAGGAACTTCCCCTACACCACCTCCTCATTAGCACTAAAAAGAAAGCCCAGGCAACCTCAGGCAATTATAACAGACTGCAGCTCTTCATGCACTAGGAAAAAGAGGAGTGATTGAGTATAGTTAATGATGAGTAACAGTGATGCAGGAAATTAGAGCAAGAAGCACTTGTCCTGAAAAAAAAGAACATTTCTCAATAGGAAGTAACAACTCAAAATGCCAATATTATCCGGTTTGTCTTTAATTTAATACATACAGCAAAGTAGGTGATTCTGTGGCAATGATATCTATTGGGATGACAGTCAGATTAAAACCTTTATTTATAAGATGGGAAAAAATCTGGGACAAAAGATGGGAAAATAATATTAGAGGACTGTTATGTCTTAAAACACTAAACATTTTTTAAAATTAGTGTATTATTATCGATGTGGTGACTATCCTAAATTTTAAAGAAAGTATTTTTCACTTCTATCTTCCTTGCCTGAAGATTTAACCAATTCAAAACATCAAACTCCTTAGTCTGCACTGGATCCTATTTTCCTTATCTGGTTTTAGAATATACTGTCTTTATAGAAGTTTCCCTCCTTTGGGTCATCTTTTCAGACAGAATTGGGCTAACCATCTAAGAAGAGACAGTGATTTATTATGTTTGATTCATATATTGCTCCTAAAAAAATTCCTAAAGGAAAGGCAAGCTTAAGTCTTCATACAAAGCAACTGTCAATCATGTGTGGGTATGTTAAAAATTGCCTTCAGCAGCAGCTAAGTGGCACAGTCAGTAAAGTGGCAGCCCTGAGTCAGGAAGACCCAAGTTTGGTTCCGGCCTCAGACACTTAACACCCACCCACACACACACAAAAAACTAGCCATGTAACCTTGGGCAAGTTACTTAACCCCAATTACCCTCCAAAAGGCAAAAAAAAAATTGCCTTACGCTCAATATTTTTAGATTTATTTTTTGTTTTAATGTCTTTGGGATATTGCTTAATATCTTTTTTTTTAGTACTACAAAGGACATATTTAACAGATCTGACTCAAATCCTGAGAGTCTTATAATATCATCAATGGAAGAATTTGACAATATAGGAAAAAGAAGACAACTTTTGGAAAGCTCTCCTAGTAGTTTTATAAGCATGACAAATTATCTTTTTTTTTAGAATTTTATTAATCTATCAGGTAGGTGAAGGACGGGATTCACACTATGATTGATATTAAAACTAAAGATGAATAGCAAATGCTCTTCCTGTGACTTTATTGCTATTAATTTTTTTTCTGAGTGGGTAGAATGGCATAAAAATGTAACTTGGAGATACATTTTTTTAATATGTTTATAGCAAGACACTGGTAGAATATTAAGCTCTCTGATTATTTATGTTGTATTAAATAACAAGTAAATTCAATAGTTCAAATAAATTCTGTACTTAGCCTTCTTGAAAGAATTATCATCACAATTACTACTTAAGGAGAAAAAAAATGTGAAAGTTTTGATATTTCTCAAGATCTTTCTCCACGTAATAATTATCTCACACTAACAGAAAGGAACCACCACCAGGAGTCTCCAGTGACACAAATAAAAGGTTCTAATAAGTATTAAATCAAAGCTACATATTTCCCCCTGTTTCATGAGAACTTAAGTTATTAAGAATTCATGCTTTTCTAGGAACTTCACATTTTTTTCTCTGGGATGACAAAGATGCAAATTCTACTATAATGCACTGAATTTCCAATGATTTTACATCTATTTATCTCTTCAAGTATATTTATTCATTTAGGAATTTCTGTTAAACTATACAGAAAATACAGAAAATACTCAAGAGTGGGAAACCCACTTGTATTTACCTATAACTAATACTTTTTTCCTAAAATATTTAAAGGTTAAAGCTCCAGCCAAAAACTTTCAAAGCAACGGACTTTGCTTATATATGTTCTTTTGTCCCCCTCCTTCATTCCTGTGAAAAGCAAGTCAGTTTTATAGCAGTAAGTAATTCAGGGATTTTTTTTTCTTTTTTGACATGGCTTAAATCAAAGAACAAGGACAGGGGAATTTCAGTTTTTAAGAGATGTAAAGTGGGGTATGTAAAGCTCTATTTCTCATTATATAATTAAAATTACTGTTCACATACTCTATGCTCAATAATTTGCGAGCAGGGAGATATGCATTAATTTTAAGAATTGGAAACAATTCATTCAGAGACATGGTCCCAAATCAGATGGGGGACACTGGGTTGCAAAAGACTCTGTCAAAAAAAAAAAAAAAACCAAAAATAACTAAACTAAAACCCCTTCTATTCTTCTGTAAATATTCTTTTCCTGGCCAGGAATCAGAGTCCACTGCCTAGGATTCCTTATCACTTGGATTCACTGGTAAGGTGATCCATTGCTGGATGCTGAAATTTGAACACAAACCCAAAATATAAGAAGGATTTTTGCATTTTAAATGAAAAAACATGACAGGCTGAATGCTTGGGCACTGTTTGGTAAATTATGGCTCTGATTCATTAATGGCTGAATGATATACCTTAAGAGTAAATTACCCAACTAAAGGGAAGCAATTTATTCCCTAGCAAAGTAGCAGTTATATTTAAAGGGTAGATATTTTATAAGACTGGGGATTTTGTATTATATGGACCTTAAAATTACAAATCTTTTGAAATGTTCATTAAATTTTTTGTCTTACTTTACATTGTCTTTAAAACTGCTTCTTTTACTTGGGCAGTAAATGGTTAAAATTCTAAAAAATTAAACAAAATAATTCATGATTAAATAAAACCTATGAAAACAGTACTAAAGTACACAGTAGTATAAACAGAAACTTTTAAACATTATTTTAATAATATATATTCTAGCATACTATATAAGCATTAAACATACATTACTATTTGAGTATATATACCACTACGTTGAATACATATTATCATTATAAGGATACATATGCTACAATATTTACATAAGATAGATCGCTGTTAAGTTCCATTTCATATCAGCAGAATGCTACATAATTTCTTACATTAGCCAGCTAATGGTATTATGAATAGGACAACATAATAGCACCACCTCAAAGTAGTTATCTAATGGAGCAAAATAAAAACTAACACTTACCTTTTCCCAGTGAACAATTTCCCAAGCACCATTTCTCAAAACTGAAAAGAAAAATCACAACATGTCTTGATAAGATTTCCTACGATCAAAAGCAAATTTCTCATAGGATGGTCATTTTAGATGATTACTTTCTTTTAAAAAAAAATTATGTAATAGGAGCAGCTACGTGGTACTGTGAATAGAGCACTGGCCCTGGAGTCTGGAGGACCTGACTTCAATTCCAGCCTCAGACATTTAACACATATACAAACTAGCTGTGTGACCTTGGGCAAGTCACTTAACCCCAATTGCCCTACCTTCACCCCTCCAAAAAAAGCAAAAAAAAAATGTAATATAGATTTTAAAAGGTTAAAATTTTTATTTGAAGGATAAATGTATTTAAAAGTAACAAAATGAAGAGGAAATGATAGTATATGTCAGTTTTGGATCTTATATACAGCTGCGCTTCCATAAGAGTCATACCCCACTGTTTTACCATGGTGTGGAAAGTAAAGTTCTTGAAGCTTATGCCAGAGGGATGCAAGCTTTGAAAGATCCTACCAAACTGACAAGCTGGCTGATGGGTTGTATATCTGTTGTCCATCTAGCTAATTGAAGAGACTCATCACCAAGTTTGCTGTAGGATAATTTGGGGGGTGGGGTTTAAAAGGGTTACAGCTAGGTGACTCAGTGGATAGAGGGCCAGGCCTGGAATCAGGAGATGCAGCTTCCTGAGTTCAAATCTGGCCTCAGACACTTACTAGCTGTGTGACCCCAAACATGTCATTTAATCCTATTTGCCTCAGTTTCTTCATCTATAGAATGAGCTGCAGAAGAAAATGGCAAACCATTGCAGTATCTTTGCCAAGAAAACCCCAAAAGGGGTTACAAAGAGTCAGACACAGGTGAACACAATGACTGTGAATTTTTTGAGCACAGCAACACTCAAAAACTATCTACCAAGCTATAGAGATGTGAGAGGAACTATCCAACCAGGTAAAATCACAGATCCATGAATTTTAAAATTATTAAAGGCCACTAGTAAACAAGAACTAAGAATTAAAGAAGGGGAATAGAACAATTGTATGACTACAATTTATGCCACCTCATATAGAAAATTTCAAGAAAAAAGTATAAGATAAGTCTAGCCAATTGACATAATAATATAAGTAAATGGGATAAAACTACAAAAAATGCCATCTTATAAGTTTAATATATGATTTCATGACAGATTTAGAATTGCAAGGAACTTTAAAATCCATCGAATGTTAACATCTTTATTTTACAGATAAAGAAGTGAAGCCTAGAGAAATTAAGTAATCTGGGTGAGACCATTCAAATAGTAAATCTTAAGTACTTTAAAATAAATTGTCCCAAATTTTACCATCACCAATATTGGTAGTTGAACCTGTGAGTGTGTTATTAATTAGTGAATAATTACTCATCCAAACATCATCCAAAACATCAGTGTAGAGTGGCTTCATTGATGGGCATGATAGACAAAATATTGCATATTTTGTTCTAAGACCTTACATTATTTAACATTATAATATAGTTATCCTTTGTAAACAAAATTCTAATTTAAAGAAAATATTAACAAATATTTCCAAAATGGGAACACATACTTAACAGATGAATTTTGCCAAGTTCATTTTGGAGACACAAGTCTAGATAGCTTTAATTTTTCATGGTAGCAGCATTGGTGGAAGGAAAGCATCCAAACTATAGTTGAATTATGGATGGATACCCTCTAGCCTACTGGGCAGAATTTAACACAAATATACATGGTCTGGAACTCTTTGAGATAGCTTGTAAAGGGCTTCTCCATTTCCTTTAACTTTGTCCCTGATGGAACTGAGTCAGTCATAGTTCCTATAAACACAAATATGTGAATTGTACTAGAGCTGTCTGTCCCTTCATGTTAACTGCATTTGGGGTTAGGCTGTTGCTAAATAACAGGCTTTTGTTATGCATAGATGAATTTAAAATAGAAGGAAAAAAAGATCCACAGTGCATTGCATTCCATATTTCATATTATGAATTCTTAGCCTCTGTAGGACTTTGAATGGTGTATCTTCTCTCTACATGAAAAATGCTACCATGCCTTTGGGGACTGGGTTTTAGGATTCAGTTTCAATTGATCCATTTCTTTAGTTTTAAACCACCTTATTATTATGTAACCAAAAAAAAAGTCTGGCAGGTTTTTTTTTGTTTTTACTGTATAATTTTTTTTTACTATAACATTTTTTTACTGATTTTTTTTGTTACTATATAATCATCAATGAACATTTCTATGTGCTAATAGACACATCCTCCACTCAGGTCTTACCTGTGATGCTTCAACATGGCAGACAGGTGATGCTGGATTCTAGAATATCATCCCAGTGTAGTGAAAGTTGTGGGAAGTATAATCAAGCTGGAAAAGCTTAGATTCTGGGTCTGGTGAAATACTGTTTCTCTAATTGAAAGACTAGCCTAGGTGGGTTTGGAGAGGTTGTGAGTTACTTGGCTCCAATGATTATTAAAGACCCTGTAGGTATAGGTGAGTGGTAAGCTACACAGGGAGAGCCCAATCTTTTAAATATTGAATTAATATTAAGGAAGACAGGGTGGTACAGTAGAAAAAACATTGGCTCTGGAATCAGAGGACCTGGGTGCAAATCGGCTCTGACATTTGGTACCTGTGTAATCACAGGTAAATCATAACCTCCCAAGGCCACCATTTCCTGATCAGTAAAAAAGGGGTGGGTGTGGGGATGGGAGTAGATGGGTGGGGCTATTGGACTAGATAGTTTCAGGGGTCCCTTCCATGTCTGGATCTACAATTCTATGATTCTAAGTATATCCCATGCACATAAGTGCCACCCACTACTCCTCCTCCCTGTAGCTTTCATAAGAAAAACAACAGATGCACACATAATATTAAATAGTTTATATAAAAGATAGATAAACATGATAGTATAACTAGGACTGTCTCACAGATTTGGGTTGCACTTCTTTGCTAAGGCCAGTTTCAGCATGAAAGTATGATAACTAGGTGACATGCCAGGATAAACTGGTGTGTGATACCATCTTGCAGTGTCATTAGAGGAAGCCTTTATAATACAAGGATACAAAATGGGGCAGTGAAAAGAATGGAGTATCTAGAGTCACAGGCCCAACAGGTTTTGATAACTGGCTCTGCCATTTATCATCTGTGTGACTTTGGACAAGTCACTTAACCTTTCTAAGACTCAATTTCCTTCCTCATCTTTAAAATGAATGGTCTAGATTAAATGATCACTAAGGTCCCTTCCAGTTCTAGGTCTATGAGGCATGAGACAGAGAACTCTCTTGGCTATCTTTTGTGGTTCTGGCACCTAAATTAGACTTGCTTGAGGTGCAGTCACCTTGATGTTTATCAGCACTCACACAAATGGGGGAGTAACATGTTATGGCAAACCTCTCAGATGCAACTAAAGAACCAATAATCCACAGTTCCTTTGGTACAGCTTTGATTCATAGATGGAAATTTCTTTCTACTCTTGCTCCTCCTCTCTCTTTCCTTCCCTCCAATCTGGTCCTGTGGTCATTTCCCTCATTCTCTTAGCTCAATCACTTTCTATGATCTGACCTCATTCTCCCATAACCCTCTTTGTTATAATCTTGTCCTATCGCTCTGGCCATATGGTTCTAGGACTGCCCATACACTACACTCTCCACTTCTCTCATTACTCCCTTTCCATGAAAACATTTCTTTCAATTAAGCAATGAAAAGAAAGATGAAAGTTCTGCCCACTACAAAATATGTTTCCATATGTCCTGTCTCATATATAGCTATACAGGATGTCCCCAAAAATCTTAGTGTAGTTTCAAGCTAACACTTAAATATTAAAATTTAAATTGAATTAAATCTGCACTGGCTTAGGAGACATCCTATATATTATTACACACACCTATTACATTTTTATTATTGATGGTCTTAGATTAGGAATGCCTTAAGAGTAATGACTAACTCTTCTTAATTCTAATTTGTTTCTTGAGCTCCAGTAAAGAAAATCATGTGGAAACAATAATAGCTGCCATTCACACAGTGCTTTAAGTTTATCAAGTATTTTTACATGTATTTTTTCACTTTATCTGATATGTACACAGTAAGAATGACAGAGAGGTCATTTCATTCAAGACTCCACACCCATAATTCCATCCTTATCTCCTCATTCCACAATGTGTGATACCTGTTAAAAGAATCTGGAGGTGAGCCCAGAGAAATGATAGGCTCGATCCCAAGACCAGAAACTAATAAAATAGAAGATAACCTAACAGAGATGAGAGCTCTCAGATACAAAAATGACAACAGAATGATCTTGAAGATAAAGAAAAAGGTGGGGTTCTAAAACATTTCTGTGTTATATACTCCATCTACACCCCCTTCTCAGAATAATCTTTTTCAGTATTTACAAAATACATTGCATTACAAAGTAAACCAGTTATACTGAAATGTAGTTATTTGTCTAAAAATAACAACAAAACTTTAGTGACCTTGGGTTAAAAACTCTTACCTTAATAAGAAAGATAGAAATAAAAAAGATCTCTAAAATGAGCTCAGATTTTAAAGGTGAAGTATAAAAAAATGAGAGGAGGAATAAATAACTAAGGACGATTATGAATGAATGGCAAGTAACAGTGTTGAGAAGATTAAAGCCTTGAAGTTTTTTGGGGAAAGAAAGCCACTGTCTACAGATAACTTTTTTTTTAAGCTTTTTATTAGGTATAGATGATGTAGTGGATAGAGGCTTGGAGTCAGGAAGACTCATGTTCGTGAGTTCGAATCTCACCTCGGACACTTACTAGCAGTGTTACCCTGGGCAAGTCACTTAACTCTGCCTCAGTTTCCACATCTGTAAAACGAGCTGGAGAAGGAAATAGCAACCTACTCCAGTATCTCTGCTAAGAAGACCCCCAATAGGGTCACGATGAGTCAGACATGATTGAAATGTCTGAACAACAAAGAAGAACAAAGTCAGAACTTGAGAAAGATGCTTTAATATTAGTAGATAACAGAGATAAAGCAGAACTTCCCATCTCCTACCTTTTTTATGATTTGATTCAAAGCAAATGTTCTTCAAAATGGGAAGGGTTCAATGAGCAAGAAGGAAATAAACACCAGAATTGTTAGAAGAAAACTGAGCATATCCATCTATAGGATTTATTGTTCCAGCTGAGCTTATTCTTCATTTTTCATAACTATAGGAGTGTGTCAGGAAATGGGCATTAGGCTAACAACAAGTCAACAAGCATTTATTAAGCAAAGCATTGTGATAAGTGTTGGGAAGACAAAGAAAGGTAAAAATGACCCCACCTTCAACGATCTTACTAATTATAAACATGAACTATGAAGAATAAATCAGAGATCATCTCAGAAGGAAGGCACTATTTTTTGTTGTTGACTTGGACTTTAGTATACCATTATACCTGCTGGGACAGAGGTAGGGATTTAGAGTTCCCAAGAGCCACATGCATCCATGCTGAGAGCAGGCAAGTAGTTGAAGCCTATGAATGAAGAACATTTGCTTTGAAGTAGTTGAAGCAGACAAAGAAAGGACAACTGTCAAATACCCATTGGCTCTAAGATCATATTTGCAAAACAGGCAATGAGAAAAGATTTAGAGGCATTACATGGGGGGAACAGGGCCAGAACCAGGTGTTTATAAAAGCAACTGGATGCTTTTCTGTACATGGTAGCCACCCATAGGAGAGACCACCATTATCATAGTTATTTATATTGTTCTTCAAGGCTTTTTTTTTTAAGTGAAAATTTTTAGATTTTTTTTCCTAGTTATATGCAAAAACAATTTTTTACGTTCATTTAAAAAAATTTTGAAATTTAAAAAATTTCTAACTCCTTCCCCCCTTGAGAAGATGAACAATTTTATATAGGCTATACATGCATAGTCATGCAAAAGCTATTTCCATATTAATCATACTGTAAAAGAAAACACAGAAAAAAAATCCAAGAAAAATAAAGTAAAAAAAGAGGTATGCTTCAATCTGCATCAGACTCCATCAGTTTTTTGTCTGGAGATGGATAACATTTATCATCATGCATCCTTTGGTATTGTCTTGGATCACTGTATTGAGAATAGCTAAGCCATTCACAGTAGATCATCATCAAGAATGTGCTTTAAGGTTTTCAAAGTACTTTACAATTATTATCTCAGTTGATCCTCACAAACAACAACAAAAATTGGGTGCTATCATGGCAGATAGCAGTTAAATGATTTCCTAGAATCATACAATTAGTAAGTGCCTGGAGCAGAATCTGAACTTAGGTCTTCCTGACTCTAGGCCCAGCATTCTTATTTCATGAAGAAAAATCTGCAAAATCTTCTATTTTTTTCTCAGTTACATACAATACTTTATCTTCTGTCTTCATGTCTTTGTGCTCACTTTCACTTCTGCCTGGAATACACCCTATCTTCTTATTCACCTTCTTAGGATCCCTAGTTTCCCTCAAAACTCCAGGGCCACCTTCTACATGAGGCTTTTCTGATCTGTTCTCCTCAGCTGCTAGGGTTTTTCCCTCCCAAAATTATTTTTGCATTACATACAAATATATCTATATTATCTATATGAACACATGGATATATATGTATATGTGTCTATATATCTGTATGTACATATATATACATATGTATATATGGCTACATGACTGTGTGCATATATCGATACGTGTATATATGTACACACATATATATACACATACATGTACATACATTAGTATATGTGGATACTGTATCCCTGATAATGCCCTTGAGGATGTCTTTCTTTTATCTCTGTATCTCCAGCACCTAGCATGTGGTACACAGGTATTACCTAATAATGCATATTGATTGATTAGTATTATTAGTAAGTACCAAATTCTAAAGAAGTGTCCTTCGCAGTTTCCTTCCCATTCATCCTTTTCCCATTTACACTGTCAATTTCAGGCCCTAAGCACTCAACACCCTGACTACTAGAATAGCCTTTCTTCCTCATTCTTGCCATCCTTGTACACCATCATCATTAACCTTCCTTAAACTCCACTTTTTAATCATAATGTCAAAATTTTCAAAGCCTCACCATCACCTATGAGATCAAGTTCAAAATTCATAAGCCTAACATTCAACAAAATCGGCGTTTGGTATAACAAACAAAGGGCTTTGTTACCAAATTTACTTTCCTAGTTGAGTTTTATTTAAGCAAACATTAAAAATTAACGGATAATGTCAGAGAATCCAATAGCTTCTCCATGGGAGAAGGGTTCCAGGGGTATTCTGAGATATAATAAAATCTGGTTTGTTTTTTTTTTAAATTTCTGAAGAAAATTTTGATAATTGATAGATCATGTGAATAGTTCAAAATTGCCTTTAATGATCTCCTAGCATCATCCACCTGGCATAACTAAACTTCAGACTACTACCTAGGAACCTTTTTTGAAAGAAGCCCTGGGGACCACAGATAAAACACATACACATATTTTATGGCATTCAATACTGTCCAAATAGCTACAGAATTTATGGATAGTACTTAGGATAACACTGCTTTGAGGCATTTAACTATATTAAAAACATTACCTTCCAAATATATTACCATTGTAAATCATTCTAATGTGAATTTAAATGTCATGCTGACAAATACTGAGACTCAGATTCCAGAGTCAGAATGAAGGCCTAAGAGATACACAGTCCTTGAAATCGAATTATATTTAATTGGAATCATTTCTTCCCCAAATATGTTAGAAACCTATAAAATGAGAAGTAATCATTCTTACCTTGTGTCTGCTTCTTATTCACTGCATTATCAGCCTTGTGCCGTTTCTGAAATATAAAAAAACACACACATACCATTATTAAAAGTGATAATTGTAGCACTGTACATAACCAACAAAAAGTATTCAAGCCCAAAATGGCTTAATATTTTTTTCTCATTCCAATGAATATTTCTTAACTCAGTATCTAGGTAAATTAGCACGTACAGAGACAAATCATGAGGTGAGTGTATATTGGCAGTAGTAGGGAAAAGAAAGAATGGGCATACAGGCAAGAATTTCAAAGCTGAAAACAATAAACAAGCCACTTTAGTATACTTCTCTAAGTCAGAACACATTCCTGCAAAGGTAGTCAGGAAGGTGAGGATAATGAAAAACATGCCATGGAGTATCAGCTGAGGGAACTGGGACTGTTTAGCCCTGAGAACAAGATTTTGAAGATGGAAGGGAAGGAAGGCAATGGAGGGGCAAGCCAGCTGCCTTCAAATATTTACAAGTTGTCATGTGGAAAAAGCAGATGATCCACTTGACTCCAGAAAATGGGGACTGCATAAACAGAAGTTAAAAAGAGCTTAATTTTAACTCAATAGAAGAAAGGATTTTTCTAACAATTCAAATAGACTGAAAATGAAATAGGCAGACTCATTTGAATGAGTTTCCCCATTAGAAAAAGAAATTCAAACAATTGTTGAATATATGGTGGACCTGTGTAGCAACAACCACACTGGCATACACAGGATAACTGCTAGCACGGGTTCTTAGATATGCTTTACTAGGAAAGATAGCTGTTGAAGGGGTCACCAATCTTTTTTAATTACATTCACTAGTTCAGGGGAAAAGTAAGCACCCTGAACTTCAGAGAAAATACAAGCAGAGAAATAAAGGCCAACAGACAGGGCTCTTACTGCCTGAATCAAAACAATATTGCTATACATTTTACATACATCCCTGGATGGGGAGAGCCTTTACATCTGAGCAGTCAGAGAGCTCTGAACATATAGGTGCTCAGAATGTCGATCAGGAAATCACAAGATCCTTCTCATAAATGAGCCCCCAAAGCAAAATACCAACTCAGGGTATATATACATTTCTCAGAACCAGAAGGCATCACAACCCTCAGGACTCAGCACCTAATTAGAAATTAGCAAAAGGTGTAAAAGTCTTTTTTACAAGCAAGCCTCCCCTAACTAAGCTTCCCTTAATGGGCTCCATGTAAAGTCTATTAATGGGAAGGGCAGATCTTATATCTGATTAACATTACAATCCATTATGGAGGATGTTCCTGATTCAAGGAGGGAACTCAATGTATTCTAAGTCTCCTCCAACATTAGGTTCATAAGATATTTTTCAGTTAAAACAAATATTTGGCCAACAGAAGCACGTTTATTAGCACACTTTAACATGTTAACATTTTAAAACTTAGTGACCTAGAAAAATTTTGAATGAAAATTTATTTTATGTTAGGTATATCATGATAATTTTTTAATGTTTTTCCATAGTTAATACTGTTCAGCTATGCTGGTCACATGCTTATTAATGGTCTCTTTAGAGAAATTAGCAAAGTGTTACAATTAATTATTATTAAGTACTCAACATTCTTTTCTAATTACACATAGTTTATAACACCTGCCTTTCCTACCTTGTTCCATATTCCCTTAGTTACAAACCACTGACAGAAGACATACTCCCAATGACCTATATTAAAACTACTTCATATGTCTTCAAAAGAGTGATTTATTACTGGGTAGGAGAGAGTTTGACATGATATTTAAATGGAAGACAAACAGTATGTAGACTAGATTGGGAAAGTACAGAGGAAATTACGTGGGTTAGAAAAAAGGTAATTAGGCACCAAAGTACCCGATGAAGATTTGATTTTCCATAATTCCATTAGGACAGGTCTTCTAAACTTGCAATCCATGAAGTTGGATGGGAAAAAAAAATACATCTTTATTTTCACTCAGATCTAGCTGAAATTTAACATTTCATTTAATTATGAAATTAAAAAAAATACATAATTCTACTAAGGGGGTCCATAGGCTTCACCAGATGGCCAAAGGGGTCCATGACACACAAAAAATAGCTTAGGAACCACTGGCCTACTAAAATATTGGTTAGGAATACTAAGATCACTATACTGAATCATATAACTTTTAGCACAGTTCAACAGTTGTACAGTTTTACAGCACAGGGAAAGCATACAGTGCAATTCTGGTACAGAAATGTTTTGTAATCTAAAGCACAAAGTCAGATATAGCTTACCCTAACAAGAGACTGAAAGCAGATTGGAGCAATGTGATAGGGACCAAAAGCCACTTTCAGTCTTTCTAATTATCAGAGAATCATGCACCTCTGCAGATATCTTCCTATTAGGAAATGGGAGGGTTTCTCAATGAGAGGATTTTGTAAAGTTCTACCTGTTGCAGTGTAATGCACAAAAAGTACTCAACCTGAAAATGGTTTCATTTGTGTAACCTAGGATTAGGAGACTTTAACATGCCTAGAGTGCAAAAGGACCCACAAGGAGGAGCCTGATTAGATTTTCAGAGAATCAACAGTTGACATGCTAACAAGGAGTTTCGAATGTCTCAGTGGCAAATATGGTGATTATAATTCTCATCATTTCTCAAGAAAAATTCTCAAGAAGAAATGCGTTTGTTAAACACACTACAACTCTGAACTACTTTCACATTCAAACTTTTTGCTTCCAATATTACTTATACTGTAAAATTTTTCAAAAGGTGAGTTTCCCCACTAAAAAGAGAATATAAAAATATTAGCACAAACAGAATTTTATTTGCATATAACAGATGGATTATTTTCAGAATTTCACTGCCTACATTTTAAATTTGATTCAATTTTTTAAATGAACAAAAATCTATTTTTTCTCCCTGTCACCTGCCCACAACTGAAAAGAAAAACATAACCTTTGCAGCAAATATTTTTTTTTTTTGCTTTTTGGAGGGGGGCAATTGGGGTTAAGTGACTTGCCCAAGGTCACACGGCTAGTTAATTTTTGTGCCAAGTGTCTGAGACCGGATCCGAACCCAGGTCCTCCTGACTCTAGGGCCGGTGATCTACTCATTGTGCCACCTAGCCACCCTGCAGCAAATATTCTTAATAAGAATATCAGAACAAATTCCTTCATTGGCCATGTACAAACTTACACATCTCATTTTACCCCACCTGGGTCCATCACCTATTTGTAAGGTGGTGAGCAGCATGTTTCATCATTGGTCCTCTGGAATCATGATTGTCCACTTATGATTTTTGATGAAGAATAGAAGGAGCAGAAGGAATGAGAAAAGAGATCTGGATTTGAGGCTTTCAGATGGTACAAACATTTTAAGCTATAAAATAACTGTATGTGTTGTTGTTCATTTTTAATTGAATCCTACTCTTTGTGACCCCATTTGGGGTTTTCTTGGCAAAGATCCTGGAGTGGTTTGCCATTTCCTTCTCCAGCTCATTTTACAGATGGGAAAAAAGAGGCAAACAGGCTTAAGTGACTTGCCCAGGGTCACACTGCTAGTAAGTATCTGAGGCCAGATTTGAACTCAGGAAGATGAATCATCCTGACCCTAGGCACAACACTCTATCCACTGTACCACCTAGTTGCCCTAAGCATGTGTACTAGAATGTTCAACACTTCATTTTAAAAAGGAAATGAGTAAAAACTAATTAAATTTTCTGGGTATGGTAAAAAGTAGATTCTTGAACAAGGAGATCCATTTCTACCTTGTCTATAGCATGTTTTGTGAATTTAACTTAACCTTACCTGTAACAGAAAGAATAAAAAGGTTACCTTCTTCCCCAAAGTGGGATAAAAAACTGAAAGTTTAAGGGATGTTAGGATTTAAGACTTTAATTTATCCTGCAGCTTTATCTATTATCCCTAAATCTTGTTTATGACTTTATTCCTGTTATGAGCACAAAGTGTACACATTTGCAGGAAAACTGAAAAAAAAAATAGCCAGGGATAGCATGCCCTCCTAAAAGATACCTATACTCTCCAATAAATAAGTAAACACTGCTATGATACTATAGGAAAAAACCCACTTTCTATTTCTATTGTGGAATAAAGTTAGTTTTTTTTTTATCAAGCTAATTGTTTTGGTGCAATTGCCCTCAAATTCTTTGCTATCTAGCCAAATCACCAACATTTTAGATTTAATAATGCATTACCTTGTGTTAATCTTTGGTTAAAATGCTTTTATATGCAATATATATGTGTGTATATATATATATATCTGTATCTAGATACCTAGATACAGATATAGATATATAATTAATTGAGTATAGGTGGTGAAACTTCCTTGTCCATTTGACACTTAGGTGATTCTATTTCTATTTTCAACAAATGTATTGCAAAAAAGAAGACAAGCCTTCACTGATGAAAACTAACCAATATCTCAAAATGTACCATTATAGGTACTGATCAATATAATGAAGTTTCTGTTGCCTGATATTTTGAAATAAGTAATTGTTATTCAAACATAGAAATACAGCATTATATCACCTTATTTGTTCAAGGCATCAAGAATTACAAGGATCTGTAGAATGATAATATCCATTAAACTGTCCATTCTGCTTCAAATATTTTTCGTGTACAATTATATTGTTATTATTGTTAGTTTTACTATTATTGTTATTCCTAACAGCACTATTAGTCATCTTTCTATATTTCCAGAACATTTTCTTCTGGAATTAGATAAGATTTTGTAGTATCAAGCATTAATGGTAATAAAATTATGTTCAAACTAATTTCTCTATTTTTTATAACTAATTTACATATGCATAATTTTCTTTGAGGAACTTCATGGGTTCCATACTGTCTAATATTGGCTACGTATCTACTACATTTAAGGCAATATTCCTCCTTCTAGAGTCTATAATTTGATATTGTTTCAAGGCCTACACCTACTACACCTTAGTCAGGAGCCTGACTAGATGGCAGGAATGAATTCTTCAAAGGTAAAAGACTATAAACCAAAAAAGCAGAGTCATGAGCAGGGCCTGACTCTCTAAATATGAACTTCAAGCACAAATTAAATGACAGAGTTTTGTACAGAAGAGGTAATTAATAAATAGCACTTGAATTGAATTTGTATGCAGTGTGGAGGTAAAGTGACATCAGTTTTTTTAGGTCATCAATACCAATCATGTCATTTGCGAACAGGAAGGCCATATATCTTTGAGTGTGCGTGCATGCACATACATACATTCCCAGACTTTCTAGATGTCTGAGACCAAGACTGATGATTTAAAACTTCAGTTGACCTATTAAAATTCATGAGAACAAACTGAATTGAGATTCCATGGTTCATCTGGGTCCTCTGAGTGATTGCCCAGTTTGGTCTCAGAGATAAATAATATGAATTCTCTCCTAGAAAAATAACATCAATAGTAAAACAACTCAAGGAATGACTTTACTGAATAGATAATGTCTCAGGTTTTTTTTTCTGTATCTGATCGTGTTTTCTCAGAGCTTGATGAAAGTCGAATGTCTGAGAATCAATTTAGCCCAGCAAAAGAAAAAAAATACCAAGAGAACATGATGAATGGAATATTGGTTGTTTCAAGTAATATGGCTAAATTAGGCTTAAAAAGAAGAAAAAAATACCTCTAACCTTGACTTTCCCTCCTTTCTACTGCTTCATAGCAGCTGCAAAAATAGCAAACTGACTTCAAAAAGGAAGAAAAAGAAAACTTAGAACTACTGAAATGAAAGAAAAGGGATCAAAGAAACTTAAGGAAGAAAAGGATAATTTGAAAGTAATGAGAAGAAAAAAATGTACCAGAGATATTTAAAAGGAAGGTTAACATAAAGATTTTTAGCCCCATTCATGGAAGATAATGCCTGGATATTAAATTCCCTCAAGGTCAGTTACTGCATTATATTTATTGGGTTATTTCGCTGCCAGATTATAAAAACCATAGTTGGATACCGCAACATTCCATAATATTAATTCTATAATGATACTTTAATGCCATGGGAGTATAGTCTACCTATTTTTAACCCAGCCAGGCATTTCAAATATCTGAGGCAAAGCATTATATAAAATACAACCTTCCCTCAAGACTAGAATATAAAATTACAATTAGGTTGTACATTTATTTAAAAAAACATTGACTTACAATATCTTCAATGATCTCCTTGATAGCTGCTACTGCTAAGATGAATAAGAGAGGAACCAGCGTTGTATAGCGACCTGTTGGTGACACATCAGGTATTTGCTATTTAAAAAGAAGACAGAAAAAAAATTAGTTTTGTAATATTTTCATAACAGAACTTTATAGTGTCTCTTATGTTAGGGAACATCAGTGGACCCCTTATTCAAATACTTGGGCCAGTTGTCTCAATTTGTTCAAACCATCAAATAGACAGAGGAGCTTATTAGCAGGCTTTGTGGAGAAGCACAGCGCCTGGAATTTAGAGGGCACTTAATAAATGCTTGTTCATGGACCACCTAATTAGTTGTCTGTGTGATAACAGATAACTAACAAACTAGTTATCTATATGATAATTGCCACTCCAAAATACTACTGATCTCTTCTCCAGAAATCTTGCTAGTTCTCAGCAGGAATTAATCTAACTCGAGAATTTCTGACTAAAATTTCCTATGAAAATCAGTTGAAAGGGTATCTATTCACACAACACCAATATAATAAATTAGCGAGTAAGGTTACAAATGAAATGGGATCACACACAACAGAACTCTGAAACAAAAATTTTGAAAATTTATCTCTCTAATTCCAAACCTGAGAGTGAAATGTAATCCTATTCTTCACCAACATTTTCATTTCTTCGGTGAGAAAGATGGGCTAGAAAGGCTAAAATAGTTTGTTTTTTTTTTCAAGATAAGAGAAATCAATTGGTATCAGAGATCATAAAAGTCACTTTTAAATGAAAAGAACCAGTATATATCAAAAATGTATACTTTCTCTCTCGACTTCTATTGCACTTGAAACAATTTAATGAGAATTCTGTGAACACCACTACCATGAAAAGATTCTTGCATCTTTTCCCATCCTTGATCATTTATCACCAATTTAACAAATGACTAGGTACATGAGTCAAGTTTTGACCTGTAGTAATTTTAGCTGTTAAGCTCTATAAATCCAATTTTATATTTAAAATATTTGGCACCTGCTCCATACACTTCTAACATTTACTATTCTCAGATTTCAACCTAAGTGAATTTCAGACATTTCAAAATATATAGTTTTCAAATAGGCATAGACTTTAACATATCCTAGAATTCAGGGGTAGGGAACCTGGGACTTCGAGGCCATATGGGGCCTTCTAGATCCTTGAGTGCAGCCTTTCGACTGAGTCCAAGTTTCACAATACAAATTCTTTTATTAAGGGGATTTGTTATGTGAAGTTTGCATTTATCAAACGGACACACTTGAGGACCTAGAGGGTCAAATGTGGCCTCAAGGCCAAAGGCTCTCCACTGCTGTAGATCAGTTCCTTAAGTAAGCACTAATATTGAGAGTAAGAGATGCAATTTGGCATGGTGGGTAGAGAAGCAGTCAACCTGGGGAGTCAGGAAGTTCTGCCTCTGACACATAACTATGCATCCCAAGGCAAATCCCTTAACTCCTCTGTATCCAGGGAATTCTCTACCACTATAAATTGCTGAAGGTTCACAGATCTGAATTAGTAAGCAAACTTTTTCAACAGGGGAAACTTTATACTACTGACATCACAAGTTCAGTTAAAACATGCTTACACATGCACAATCGGTAACACTCTCTAATAAAGGCTATTATTTTATCTAGTCAAAAGTCCAATATTTTAATAGCACTCACCTACTATGTGTATATACATATATATGTATATATCTGTAATCATAGAATGGTCTCAAAAAAACCTAAGCAACAATTATACTCATAACATCCTAAAAACATTTAAATCTATGAGCACAAGCCCTGAATTGTTAAGAAATCTATGCAAGTTTCAGTTACTGCCATAAAACTATTAACATAAAACTGTAGTCCAGAGAGAATGAACATGTGAGAAGAAAACACCTCATCAAGAGCTATAAAAGCCCTTGGGCTCAGGGAGCTGATAATTACACCAGTGAAAATCAAGCATTAACCAGGACTCTCTGGAGTATTTCAGAAAAGTACATCATCTCACAATGCTCCATAAACAAAACCTAAAGGGAGCAGAAGAGGAAAATTTTGGCCTGCTGTTTCAATCTGGCAACAGGACACAAACACCTGGATTCATACTGTGAGACCTTCTTCTAGGCAGAGAATTATCCAAGCTTCACAGTCAATGGTGGTTAAGAGCTATCACCTATGGCAAGAGAGCAGGAGAGCAAGATATCTTGAAATAACATTTAAGAATCTGTTCCCACAAGGTTTTCATACAGATAACAGTTGGAGACTGCAATCACATTTTAAATGGGTGCGGAAAGTTAAATTAGTTGCCTTATGTGAACCCCCTTCAGAGATTCTCATCTGGAGCTAATTAGCCAGCACAGGAATGTCCTTGGATAAGAGTACCTAAAAATGACCTGGAAGTTGTATATATGTTTTAAAAACCAAAACAAAACACCCCTAATAGCCATGATTTAATGGTAAGAACGCTGAATTTGGAATTTCAGGAACTGAGTCAAAATCTTGACTTTGCTACCTGTGTGACTCTGGGTAAATCAAACCTAACTCTCTGGGCCTCTGTTTCCTTATCTTTAAAATGAAAAGGTTGGACTAGATTATGACAATCATCCCTTCCAACTCTAAGTTCTGTGATCCTATAACCCTAACTATATATCAAATGGACTCCTCCTACCTGTCTAACAATTTCTTCTCACTCTTTGATGGATCTTCATTCAGGACCCTGTCTGGGTATCCCTAAAGGCTCTTCTCCTCTTCCCTCCATCCTGTCTCACTTGGTGATCTCATCAGCTCACATGGATTTAATTATAGTCCCTATGTATATGATTCTAAGATCTACTTACTTATCTAGCTATAACCTTTCTTCTGGCCTCTGGTCTTGCATCACCAGCTACCTGACAGACAATCTGAACTGGATGTCCCACAGACATCTTAAACTCAACATGCCCAAAATTGTAATCATCTTTTCCCATTCTTCTGTCTTCCTAATTTCTCAATGCTGTCTAGGGTACCACCATTCTCCAAGTCACCCAAGCTGACAACCTAGGTGTCTCCCTTGACTCTCTCTCCTCCCCCTCTCACCCAATCTATTGCTAAATCCTATTTATCCTACCTTGGTAACATCTCTCATACACGCTCCATCTTCTCCTTCGACAGTGCCACCACCCAGGTGTAGGTCTTCATCATCACACACCTGGACTATTGCAATAATCTTCTGGTTGGACACCCTGTCATAAGTCTTTGGGTTCCTATGATCTCCAGGATCAAGTATAAAATCTCCTGTTTGATTTTAAATTCCTTTATGATCCAAGCTCCATCTACCTTTGCAGTCTTCTCATACTTTGTTCCCCACTATCTCTTCTTTATAACACTGGTCTCCTTGTCATTCCTCCCATAGAATATCCTATCTCCCAACTTCAGACATTTTCACTGGCTGTCCTCTATGCTTTAAAATCTTTCCCTTCTCATCTTCACCTCCTATCTTCCATGAAGTTTCAGCTAATCTCATCTCCTGCAAGAAGACTTTCTTGGTGTTTAATTCTAGTACCCTCCTTCTGAGATTACCTCCAATTTATCATGTACATATCTTATATGTATACAGTTTGTTGTATTTTTCCTCCCCATAATACTGTGAGCTCCTCTTGGTTGTCGGAGGGGATAATTCTGCCCTTTTTTTGCATCCACAGTACTCAGTACAGTGCTTGGCACATATTAAAGACTTAATAAATGATGGCTCACAATACTTGTCTATGAAAAAAAAAAAGTCAATACAAGCACACACATATACACACTAAATATAACATTCCTGGTGGTAGGTCTAACTGGACCAAAGGTAGGGTCTACTGTCATATTAAATTTTTAAGAGTTAAAATTTGAAGAAATATAAAATGACATGAGAAAACTCAATTATATAGCCTCAAAGAGGAGGGACCAGCAGAGGTGAGTAACCTGTGGTTTGGAGGCCATATATGGCCCTCTATGTCCTCAAGTGCTGCCCTTTGACTGAATCCAAACTTCACAAAACAAATCCCTCTAATAAAAGGATTTGTTCTGTAAAACTCATACTCAGTCAAAAGGCCACACCCAAGAACCTAGAAGGCTATATGTGCCCTAGAGGTCCCAGGTTCCACAACAGGACCAGTGAAAGAGGTAGAGAATGTCAGTTAAAACCTTAGACAGAAGCCTAATCTGCAAACTTGCTTATCTTCACCTTTGAGAATTTCACAAGGGTTAGTCCAAGGCTTGTCAAAGAGATTTGTCACATGTTCATACCTCAATATGTGACCTTAAATACTAGGCTGTTTTTTTTTTAACAGATGCACTTACCTGAAGCAATGCAATAAAGAGAAAAAATGAATTGGCAGCTCTTCTGAACTGAGAGTACAGAAATCTTGGCAGGAATGTGATGATATTGTACTTGGCTGTGCTGTAAAACACAAACCGGGAGAAAGAAGTATCATAAACACACAGTAATTCGTGACTTCCACATGACTTATAAAGTTCTCTTATTACTCTCTAAAAACCATGTCATCAAGAAAATCTATATTCTCTTCAACAGGGGGAGAACATTCCAGAGGACCATAAATGTAAATCAAATACAGAGCAGTCTTATCTTGGAGGTAGGTCCCCCTTTAAGAGAAGTGAAGATTGTGAATTTTGAAGTGAAGAAGGTGAATTTTGTTTTCTGGGTAAAACCTTTTTGTATGTGTCTGACCATTTTCTGCTTTATATGACAGTTACTAACTTACAGTGGCCTCTGTTTTCAATCAATCACAAGGCATTTATTTATAGTTTACTATGTGTCAGAGGACAAAGACAAAAGCTAAAGAGTTCCTCCTCCTCAAGGAGCTTACATTCTGTCACAGGGGGAGATATGGATATACAAATATATACAAGATAACTTTTCAGTGGGGAAGGCACTAATAGCTGTGAGGAATAGGAAGGTGTTTTTTGGAGAAAACTTGGCATTCTAAGAGTCAAGATGGGAGTGTATTTCAGACATGGAGAATGACCACTGCAAAAATATAAAGAAGGGAAATGGAGTTTTGTATATGAGGAAAGGAAAGAAGGACAGAGGGACTGGACTATATAATGCATGTATGGGAAATTATATAAATGAGGGTAAAGGGGGATTGAAGCCCAATTATGCAGGGCTTAGGAAAACTGCTTTATTATTTTAAAAATTTTATTTATTTTATTCTGAACTTAAGGAATAAAACAAGTATTTCCATAATGTAGTAGAATAGGGAAAAAAAAAGACGATTGTACATGAAACAATCTATGTACAACCTGCTATTCTTTTAAAATGTATAATGAAGTTATCATGTAACCTTTTTTTCCTCTTTTTTCCTCCCCCCACCCCAGAGATGGCTACCATTAGGCACAAATATGTATAAATATGCAAAACCATTCTATATATGCTTCTATTTATCTTTCTCTGGATGCAGATAATGTTTTCCTCTCTCTGTTCTTTGTGGTTAATTTAGGTATTTATAATAATCAAAATGACTTACTCAAAGTTGTTCTTAAAACAATATTATTGTTGCTGTATACAGTGTTCCCTTGGTTCTGGCTCATTTTGTCCTTCATCCTTTTGTGCAAGTCTACCCATGTTTTCCTAAGATCATCAAGTTCATAATTTCTTATAGCATAATAGTATTCCATCACAATCATATACCACAACATGTTCAGCCAATTGACAGGCATACCCACAATTTCTAGTTCTTTGCCACCAAAAAGAGTTGTTATCAATATTTTAGAACATATACGTTCTATTCTCTTTTTGCTAATCATCTTGGGAAATGGACCTAGTAGTGGTATTACTGGGTCAAAAAGTAAAGGCAGTTTAATAACTCTTCGAGTACAATTCCAGATTGCTCTCCAAAATGGTTGGATCAATTCACAGTTCCATCAACAGTGAATTTATTGTATTCCACATCCCCTCCAACATTTGCTGCTTTCCCTTTCAATCATTTTAGCCAATCTAAAGGGCAGTGCAGGATTCGTTGATGGGAAGTAACATCTTTACTAAGGTAATACAGCAATTGGGGTAGGAGATAAATGATGTTTAACATCTCTAGAGTTGGAATGCATGCTTAGAAAATGAATCTATCTAAAAGAAGATGGTGCCAAGAGTAGCTGCATCTATACTTGATCTCTGATAGACCTTTCACTACTACAATTTCAGCCACAAGCCTAGGTCTCTAGTCTATCTAGATATATCCATATGTTTCTCTTGCTAAGCAGGTGAAGGAATGAATATTGTAGAGCTAGAGGGTGATACCTGGCAAACTCACTGAGCCAAAGCCATTAGTATAAGCTTGTTGCAGAGAGTAAAGCACAAACTATTAATAGCTCACACTTGAAGATCATCTATCATAATGAGAACTTGTGTAACTCATCACTTCAGAGTTCATTTATCTCTAATTTGTTATATTCTACTAACTTGTTATATACCGAGAAATAATGCTCAGTGGTTCAACTTTCAGACTTGCTTTCTTTTTTTATAACCAACTTTCAGTTATTGAGGGGCCAAATATACAGTTAGTGGATTATTCATCCTCTTGGTTTCTATTACTTCCTATCTTGGGTATATCACTTTCTCTCAAAACACCTTGATCACTAGGGAAAGGAAAAAGAAATAAAAACTGATCCAGACTATCATTTTGTATTGATGGCACTTCTAGTGGAAAAGTTTGGAAATGATACTTATAGCTAAAATTCATCTTTTATATCACCAGAAAATTCTATTTAATTATGCCCTCTTGCTACTTCCACCTTATCTCTCCCCTACACACACACACACACACACTCACACACACGCACACACACACACACACACACACACACACACAAAGTTGGCCAAACATTTTCTAAGCAAATAATATTAAAATAGCATTTCAGGGTGCATATATGTATGTGTGTGTATGCATGTATACATTGTGTGTGTATATTTATTTACTTTTGCTTTTTGGAGGGGGGAAGTAGGGCAATTGGGGTTAAGCGACTTGCCCAAGGTCACATGGCTAGTTTTTTGTGTCGTGTCTGAGGCTGGATCCAAACCCAGGACCTCCTGACTCCAGGGCCAGTGCTCTACTCACTGTGCCACCTAGCCGCCTGTGTGTGTATATTTATATGTATATGTGTATGAAGGTATACATTAAGAAAGCTTGATATATCATTCATCCTATCAATGTGCTAATCAGAGTCCCAGTAAGAAGAAAAGTCAATATTTTGATAGACTTTCATGTCCAAGTTTCATTTAAATTATCTGGAATGATTAAAGAATAGCTTTTGGTTACTAGGTGGCAGAAGGGAATAATAATCTCACAACTCTATCTACTTTCACTTTTAAAAAAAATATAACCTTTTTAGAAGAAAACTGCTATATAAATCCAAGGAAGAATGATAATTATAATGAGAACTCAAGATGTCCTACAGATTTCAGGTTAGAACTTACAAGGATCATTAAAACTTTTACAAAAAGTACCCCCCAAAATATATTAAAAAATCAATTGACAAAGCCAATATAGAATACTCCCAAAATCTCAACAGAAAGAATGTGATGTAGCAAAGGGGAGAGAATGAGCTTTTAGATAGTATCTAGGGTGTGCAAGGCACAGCTAGACATTTTAAAAATATTATCTCCTTTGTCATAAATCTTTGACATTTACCTTTTCACCTCCCCCCAATGTATTTTCTCTATATATACCCTGAAAGAATAAGTAATCTAAGCCATGTCTCCATCCTTGCACATATTGGAAACTCAAATATTGATTTTCATAGCTAAAATCCTCTGAGTGGAGATTTTCTTTCCTTACACATTTGACAGTACTACTATTGTTGTTAGGGTTAATAAAAAAAAATGCATGGAATAAATGTCAGCTAAGTTTATGAATTACTTTACATTCATTATTTCATTTGATCCTCTGAAGTAGATAGTTGAACTATTATTATCTCCATAGAGGCAAAGTGATTTGACAAAGGTCACCATGTCCAGCAAGTACCAAAGTTACACCACAAACCCAAGTCTTCTGAGCTCAAATCCTTCTTTTTACCATCTATCGTAGAGGCGTCAAACACACAGTCCATGGGGCTGCATGAGGCCCACCAACACTCCCAAGTGTGGCCTAAGTCAGATTAAAATGTAATTGGGAAATATTTAACATTTGATAATAAATAAAAATACCACAAAACATAGATAATCTTAATATGTGGTTTTCTAAGTCAATATGTCTCCTGCAGGGATCTCATGCATAATTTAGTGGCTCTTATTTCTCTAAATATGATACCACTGATCTTCACCTGTTTCTATTTTTTGAAAATGAAACATTTGCAGTACAATAATTCTTTTTTTTTTTTTTTTGCTTTATGGAGGGCAATTGGGGTTAAGTGACTTGCCCAATGTCACATGGCTACTAAGTGTGTCAAGTGTCTGAGGCCAGATTTTAACTCAGGTCCTCCTGATTCCAGGGCCAGAGCTCTATTCACTGCACCACCTAGCTGCCTCTGCAGTACAATAATTCTCAAGGAAGTTATACCTCACGTGGTTATTGCAGAACTTCGTCAGTTGAGGTTGGTTGAGAAATATAGTCCTTATTTCTTCCTGATCAGCCAGCGAAGTTTTCTCTGAAACATCATCTGTCTTCTCATAGCCTTCAAAAACACAGGAAAGTTTTTAATAACTAAGACTTAACATTTCATTATGCATAATGCATCAAAAATGTCATGCTTTTTAGAGTCTTCAAAAATGATCAAAGATTTATTTCTGTTTTCTTTAAAATTCAAGTTCTGAATGTGACTTCTTTCTAAATAGCTCTTCTAATACTAGACACATTGTTTCTGTTTAATTGATTGAAGTTTCTCTCTTTTCATAGACCAGTGATCCAGTTTTAGATAAAAAATGATGAAGAGGATAAACAAATGAATGAATAAAAAAGCATTTATTAAGTATGATGTCCCAAGCGCTATACTAAGCCTCGGTGACAGTTCCTCCCCTCAAAGTATTTAAAATCTAATGGGAGAGACAATATACAATGGGTAATAATGGCCAGGAAAGGGCACTTTGGTCCACAAAGTTACAGGGATGGATGATTGTGGGACAATAGGAGCAAAGATTGAAACACTGCATTCAGGTACTCCAGGACCAAAGGTGGTTGGTGAGGCAAGGAAGGAGGTTGGTCAGAGAGGTTATGAAGTGTAAGTTGGTAGCTAGGGTTTTCCAAAAATTGGTCTGGAAGAGAACCAATCAGGACAATGGGACTCTTTTGCCAAGACAGCAAATTGAGGGAGGGAAAGAGGTGACAGAGGAGGAAACAATCTTAGATTTGAACAAACTTTTTTTGAATGAATGTATTTTGGGGATTGAGGAGGGGGAAAAAAGTAGTCTTTCATTACTTAGAGGAAGAAAGGATTTCCACATGAATTTAAGTCATCATCATCATCATCATTCTGTTCCCCCTTGCCATCTCTTTCCTAATTAAAATCCCAAAGAATTAAGAACTTAGCTTCACAGGACAATTTTTTGTATATCTTAAGACACCTGACCACAGTTTACGTAAAAAAAATAAACAGATTCAAAAGATTCCACTCCGGTTACACCTTGCTGCATTGCTAAAGACAGATTTCAAATACAGATATACTCCCAAGCATATATAAATGAGCTTCAGGAGCACAAAAAATAACCAGAAGTTAAAAACAACAGCAGCTTTTTAAAAAACTTTCTGATAAGAATATGAAATTCAAAAGATTAGGATTCTTCCACTCTAGAAGTAGTAGTGAAAACACTCATTTTTGTCATGAATGGGTTGCATATGAATGGTTAAATGGTAATTTTGGAAAGCAAATTTAAAAATGTCTACCCATTCATAAACATTTGGGCTAAAAACTTACTGAAAAGGAAGTCCATAATGAATATGTCCATGGAATCACTGAACAATATGTCAAAAAGGCAAATATATGTGTGTGTATGTATGACATGTTACAAAATCTGATAATGCATAACACAGGAACTGCTCATTGAAAGAATCCCAAAAATGTGCTTATAAAGTAAAACTTCTATCCTATTCTCCTACCAAGTTATTTTTTAAATGACTGATTCCCTTGGACACATTTCCTTGAGAAACTATCCTTAAGTGCCCAAAAGAGGGGGGAAACAGTAATTCAAACAACAGGTTGGCAACCCTGAGGATACTGTGGGATGGTCATTACCCTGAGAAAGAAGTTAAATCTTCAGAGACTAGTTCTACTCCAGGGGGGTTCTGGGCTCACCCAGTCTGTACCATGCCCACCACATTAAAGAGGCAAAAGTACAGTGGAAAGATTTCTGAACTTGGGGATGCCAAACTTGGACTCAAGTTAGTAATTATTTATTAAGCAACTATAATGTACCAGGTACTGCTCTAAGCACTGAGCATACAAAGAAAAGAAAAAGACAAGTCTTTGGTCAAGGAGCTCACAACTGAATGTGTGAACATCAAGGTACAAACAAGAAAGAAATAAACTAAGTCATAGTGATCTCAAAGAGAAGCCACTAGCATTGGGCCAGGGTGGGGTGGGGGTAGAGGAAGCTGAGAAAGCTTTTGGTTGTTTTTGTTTTGTTTTCAGAAAGTCAGATTTGAGCTGAGTCTCGAAGAAAGCCAGGGAAAAGAGTAGGTGGAGATGAGGAGGGAGACTATTCCAGGCATGGGGGGAAGGAAGTAAAAAGGCACAGACCAAGAGAATAAATGCTGTATTGGAGGAATAGCAAGGCCAGTGGTAGAGTACCATGCAGGTAGGAAGAGATCAGAAAGGTACAAAGGGCTCATTTTCAAAGTCAGAGGATTTTATATTTGATCCTGGAGGTAATGGGGAGCCACAGAAGTTTAATGAACAGGGGAATAAGGTGCTTGGACCTCCCTTTAGGAAGAACAATTTGGCTGCTGAGTGAAGGATAGACCTGAATGAGAAGTAACTTGAGGCAAGAAGACAAACCAGAAGGTAGGAGTGGTCAAGAAAACAGCCTGAAAAGGAAGCATATTCCAAGCAGTGCAAAGGCATATTTTGCTTTGTTCCCCCAGTAGTTGCTGCAGCTTTGACCTCCTGGGCTTTCATTTCTTACAGATGAAAATGCTTTGTACAAGATCACAGTCTTTTCTGAACTAACTCCTGAAGTTGAGGAACTGGTCACTTTATAAATAAGAATTCAGAATGGCCAGAATATTATTTCTTAAGAAAGTGAGAAGCACTGATTATACCATAAGACAGAGAGGTTCTTGGTCTTTTTTTTTTGTGTCATTAGACCCGTTTAAGCATATGGAAAAGTATGGACCCCTTCTCAGAATATTTTTAAATGCATAAGATAAATAGAACTACAAAGGAAACCATTTCTATTTAAATAAAGATGTATTTTTCCCATCAAAATTCACAATGCCACATCCCTTAAATTTTTATTATCTTGGGTCAAAAACATCTGCCACAAAAAGTCATCTCAGAAATTAAGTTCTTGTATTTACATCACCAACCACAAAGGTATTATCCCCATAGTCTCATTGGCAATTCTGATGGCTTATTATAATTTGAACTGGTTTTCAGAAATGGAAAAAATACATGAACTGACACAGAATGAAATAAGTAGGACCAAGAGAATAATTTATGCAGATAACAAAGTATAAAATGAAGGAAAATAACTTTGAAAGACTTTAGAACTCTGATCAAAGCAGCAAGCAATAGGGACTTCAAAAGGACTAAGGATAAAAGCAGTGGGCTAGAAATAAAGAATGAAATATGTGTTCTCACTCACCACAGTGTCCATTTGTTTTACCGGGTGTATTTGTTACAAGAGAAGGTAAATTAGTGGGGAGTAACATATGTCAAAATAAAAAGTGAAACAATAAAACATTTTAAAATGCACAGAAGAAAACAAAAAAATTACAGAAGGGATCATTTTGGTTGCTACCTTGTTAAATTTAGTGTATATATATATATATATATATAGTTCTTTAAAAAACAAACCACACATAGCACTTTAATTATACAAATCTCTTGTACTTCTCTATACATTGAAAAGCAATTATTCTTTGCAATAAAGAATAATTAAATATGTAAAGATGTTAATGTTATTAACATGGACAATTCAATTCAATGATTGCTTATTAATTGCTCACTATATACAAAGCATTGAGGTTACAAAAATAAAACTAAATGAAATATATATGAATAACTTCCACTTTATTAAATGCCAATTGCATGCTAGTAATTGGTAGAGATATAAAACTAAGATAATACACAATCACTGCCCTCATGAAATTTAGAGTTCAGTAAGGGAATAAGACATATCAATATAGTTATATGTAATGTATAATACTTAAAATATATCCATTAGAAGATTAAGAAACAAAACTGATGCCCTGAGGTTATACCAATTATTCTCTTTTTTAAAGTTCATTTTGTTTTCAAATTCTGAATTTATAAAATACCAAACAAAATGTATATATTTCTTTATATAAAGTAAAAAAAAAAAGTGTGAAAATCTCTATTATGTACCACTTAATTTTCCTTTTAAGTATATAAAAAAATTCAACAAGCAAACTTCAAAGCTGGCTACTTGTCTGTGTTTTCTTCTAATCCTGTTTATGTTCTCTTCTATGCATTTAAAAATATTGCTTCCATTATCTCTCATTCTTTCTTTTGGGGGGGGGCGCAACCCTGCTGCTATTCCCACTCTTCCTTCCACCCCTGACCCCCCACTCCTCCCTTCCCCTCCCCCCCATCAGGAAACATAAAAGAACAAAACCCTTGTCAGAAATATACACTGTCAAAGAAAAATTCCCATATTGACCACAGTACTTCTCATTCTTCATTTTTAGTCTATTTCTTCTTTATCATGAAGTAGGTATCATACCTTCAAAATCAGTCCTCTGGAACACTAGTCATTACTAATCATAACCTTAAAGGTCTTTTTCTTGTCACTGATTGTATTCTGAAAAGACTTGGTCATTTTCCTGACTCTTTATAGGCATGAGCAGAACATGGGGCATCAGCTACTGTAAGTCAGGAGAACTGGGTTTTTGTTCGTGTTCTACCCCTAACGAGCTACGGTCATTTAACTTTCTAGGCTTTAGTTTTCACAAGTATGAAAAAAAAAGGAGCGGCCAGGTAGCACAGCGAGTAAGAGCACTGGCTCCTGTGTTGAGAAGACCTGGAGATCGAATCCCGGGCTCAGACACTTAGCACCCACCCAAAGACACGTGTAACCTTGAGCAAGTTACTTAACCCCATTGCTTAGGGGCAGCCAGGTGGATCAGTGAGTAAGAGCACTGGTTCCAGTGTCGGGATGACCTGGGGGATGACCTGGATCAAATCCGGGCTCAGATACTCAGCACCACACCCAGAAATAATAACTGGCCGTGTAACCTTGAGCAAGTTACTTAACCCCAATTGCTTTAAAAAAAATTTTTTTTAAAAAGTATGAATCAGCTAACCTAGTTCATATTTAGGTCTTTTTTAGCACTATGATCCCATGAAATTCTGTATTCAAGTCAATGAGCATTTATTAAGCCCTTATGTTGTGCCAGGAATTGTGGCAATAATAGCAAAATTAGCTCTTTGTGGCAAAAGAAAATAGCTCTTTGTAAGATCTAGGGATTTAAAAAAAGGGCAAAAAACAGTCCTTTCTCTCAAAGAGGTCACAGTCTAATGAGGAAGGCTAACAAGATGCAGTCAGGAAAAAAATGGAGATAATCAATAGAGGGAAGGCACTAGCATTAAGGGGACTCGGAGAAACTTCTTGCAAAAGGTGGGATTTTAGCTGAGACTTAAGGGAAACTAGGAGGTAGAGATAAAGAGGGACAGTCAGTGAAAATGTATGGAGTTGGGAGATGGAGTGAAGGCTAAGGTCACCCAATCATAGAAAAAAAGGTGAAGGGCAGTGAAGCATATAATGGAATAATGGAAAGATAGGAGAGGACCAAGGTAAAGGCCTTTACAAGACAAACAGGATTTTATTTCTTTTTTTTTTTTTACCTTTTTTTTTTTTGGAGGGGGGAAGGCAGGGCAATTAGGGCTAAGTGACTTGCCCAAGGTCACATGGGCTAGTATGTGTTAAGTGCCTCAAGTCAAATTTGAACTCAGGTCCTTCTGACTCCAAGGCCAGTGCTTTATTCACCTAGCTGCCCCCAAACAGGATTTTATATTTGATACTATAAGTCACAGGAAACCACTGCAGTTTATTGAGTATGCAAGTGACATGGTCAGACTGTGCTTCAGGAAGATTCCTTTGGTAGCTAAGAGGAGGATGGACTGGAGTGGGGAGAGACTTTAGGTAGGCAACCAACCAGTAGGCTCCTGCAATGATCCAGGCATGACATGATGAAGGCCTGCACTTGATCAAAGGAGAGAAGAAGGTTAGACAGGTCTTGGCTATGGTTATTAGAGAGTGGGAGTGAAGGAAGACACTTAATTTCTAAGCCTAGGTGACTGGGAAAATGGTAGTGCCCTGGACAGTAACAGGAAAGTTAGGAAAGGGAGAAGTTTTGGAGGCAGACTCAATATAAGATAGGCACAGCTCTGTATTGGTCAAAGAAAAGGGTATATAAATGTAGGTGAATCCATTTTTGGTAGAACACATAGGCTGGGATTTAAAAGTCTTAAGCATTTCTCACATTAGTCTAAGGCCTTGTTAACACCTTTGCAGTGGCTATTATATGCAAAAAATAAATGCCATAGGACTTTTGACTACAAAGTCAAATAGTCCTTTGTAATAATGGATGAATGCACAAGAAGGAAAAGATCAACATAGGATAAGACACAGAAACCACAGTCTGTTGCCTGCTACTACTTGGCACAAGAATAAATGGCAAAATGCTAGCAGAATCTACTTTTTTCTTCTAAACTCAAAAGCTGCATGCTTTTGTAAAGACATTCATAGAGAGAACGAGCTTAAAAACAGGGTTCAGTTCTTACTTATGAGATAGTACCTAACTCTACAATACCCCAGAGGCCTGTGATTTCATCAGCTTGGGAACACCTGGTTTGGAAACTCAATACCAAGAGCTCATGTTATATAGTATTTTAAGGCTTGTAAAGTGTTCTATATTTGTTTTCTCATTTATTCCTCACCAATGACCCTACGAGGTAGAACTACAGTTATTATTGCTATTTTATTTATATATGAGCAAACCAAGGTTCAGAGGTCAATGAAGTAGGCACTGAACGAAGAACTTCTTCCTCTTTCTAAATCCAGTAAGCTATCTACTACACCAGGAAGTGTCTCAGCTTAGCTAGGTTACCGACCAGCATTCTCCACCATTTTCTATGACATATAGTTTACAGAAATTTACTCAAGATTCACAAAGATTATCTTACTCAGTCAAAGTCACATGGCTGTCAGCAGCAGGATTTTGGTCTAGCCGGGATGCCTGAATCTAAGTTCAGCACCATATCCCCTGCATCACATTCCCTCTGCTTGTATAGATCTTCCATTTTCCATTATAACAAATCTTTTTCCAATTGATGAGGATTTTATTGTGAAAGCATATCCTATTGTCAGATCATAGATTTAGAGCTTGAATGGAATTTGGAAGTTACACAGTTCTAAACCCTCATCTTATGGATAAAGAAATTGAGGCTGTAAACTGCTTTGTGACAATTAGTTAACATTAATGAAAAGACTGTGAGCTTGCCTCACCAGCCAATGGTGAAGTAGGACAGGTGTAAAAGGTAGGGTTAGGATCAGCACAAGAGAAACCTTTAAACTTTCACATTTTGCACTCCCTGGCAGACCCACTTGAGTGACAGGGGCAGTGACCTTTCTCCTGAGAAAGAATAAAGATCTTTTTTGATCTCAAAAAAAAAAAAAAAAAGGAATTGAGGCTGAGAGAAGCTATATTCAAGGTCATAACATTATTAAGTGGCAGGGTGAGGAACTGAACCTAGGTCCTTTGACTACAAATCTTATGGGGTTTTTCCTTTGACCATAGAAAAAATCTTGCACCATTTTACTAAACTCTTATCTGTTCCAACCTCAAATTTCCACAATGATAATTAAGGCAGCTGGTGATGTGGTAGACAACACACCTAATGTGGAGTCAGGAAGTCGGCACTTCCACAGGGTGTGAGGCTGGGCAAGGCACTTAACTCCTCAGTGATTTGGGCTCCTTAATCTGAAAAATGAGGGAGTTGGACTTTGATGGTCTCTCAGATCCTTTCCAGCTCTTAAACTTGTGATCTTGCACCCCAATGGACAGTGCTACTCTACTGAAAACCTAAGAATTAAGAACCACCCAAAACTGAAAAAATTAAATGTTAACAGTAGGTATTATAAAAAAGTAACCTTTCTCAATAGCTATACTTTGTGTGCATAGTCCCGACCTTTTGCATAACAAACCGCTGAAATGTCTGGGTGTCTCAATCAAACAATCAACAAACATATGTTAAATGTCTATGTGCCAGGTACTACCCTAAGTCTAAACAAAGAAGTGGGTCAGTGCCCTCACGGGGCTTACTGTCTCCTTTCATTCCAGTTCATAATCTTCCACATGAGGCACAAATCCCTTTCAAAAGAACACATCATGCACACACAGAATTCACATTTTCACTCACTGGGCTGCCATTCTATTAAAATTCTAACCAAGTAATAGCTGACCATACACACAAAGGGTTTAGTAATACAATTTGGTAAGCCAAGATGAAATAAATATATATATATTTACCCCGAACTTGTGTATTAGATTGAGATTATGCAATAAAAATGCAGGGGATGGGGGAGGGTGAGAGAGTAGGAGGGAGAAGAGGGGAAAAAAGACAGAAAGAATCATTATGTTGCCAAGGCTTACTACAGAACTGTTCAGTATTTTCACAAACAACTTTCCAGCACTTTGACAGTGAGTTTAAAAAAAAAAAAGATGTAATAGAATCTTGGGATCTATTTTTCATTATCTATTACATTTAAGAATTTGAACAAATTTCTAATTCAGTGGTTTCGCTTTCCACATGAATTGTTTCTCTTCCTTGAGATGGTGACATTAAACAAAAAAATGGCTCACTAACCTTGAGACCTGCACAGGTCCCAAGATTGTTACATCTCTTTTTTAGTCACTCAAAATTTTGCAGGCAGAACCTTACATAGCAGTTAAGCTTGATTTTAGTACTGTAACACTGATTTTGAGGGCTGCCTAGAGATAAATGCTAAGAATCTTAATGTTTTAAATATATTATCATTTCGTGAAAAACATATTGATTTAAGAGTACTCTGATCCAATATTTGCCCTTTTATTTAGAACAGAAAACAATTCTGGTAAGCAGCTTAATCTCTAAGTGAAGAGTTCAAAAGTTTCGCATTCTTTTCACTTTGCCTTCAGTGACATAGCTGGCCATATTTAATGTTTGTACAATTAACATAGAGACAGACACGGGCTACTAAAGGAATTAAGAAATGCTCTATTCTGGCATTGTTGAAACAGAGAGAGTATTTGATATGTTCAGTTGTAAACTTGACAGCAGCTGTTCAGAACAGAGGGTGATGCACAGCTGCTAGAAAATACAATGAAAATGGAAGCTTAAAAGGTCAAGATTTCCATTTTGCATTTGCAAAAAGTATTTTAGAAACTGAGCAGTTTTTGGCTCTCTAGGCCATCTCTGCACTGGTTGGAGGAAAAATGAAATTTCCCACATCAGTCAATACACGTCCCTCCAATGGCTTGTTTTCATCGCAAGAGTTGGCAAATAATAATAATATTGGATTGGAAAGCTCTGCAATGACTAGCCTAAATTTAAATAAGGTTACATGGCATAAATCACCTTAAACAATTACATATTTTTATAATGCTTCAAGTTTTACCAAGGTCTTTACCTACAGTAACACTAAGAAGTAGATGAAGTATTATTGTCATTTTATAGATAAGGAATCTGACACTCAAGAGTTAAGTGATTTATTTGCCCACAGAAACACAACCTTGGAAGTGTGATGGATTAGAACCCAGGTTCTCCCACTCCAAGTCTAGGTTTCTCCCCCCAAGTCTATGCTGCCTGTTTAGTATGTGTGTGGAGAGAAGGAGAGACAGAGACACAGACACAATCAGACAGACAGACACACACAGAGCATTCTCAAGGGCTTAAAGTACTAATTAATAAGGGGGTGATGTAGGTCAATTATAAAAGCCTATGGGTGTTGCCTCAGGCAAATTGAGACCTGGGGAAGACCTTAATTTAGAAAGGCCAAGGTCAGCCACTGCATCCCTGGCCATCAACAGTCATCTTGACTTTTATATTGCCACTAGACTTTGGATACTCTGGAGGGGAGAGGGAGGCTGATGACCTTTTGTAGCTCTGCCTCACTTACATCCAATTCACTCATCAGTCAAGACATCACAATGTCATTGGTCCTCTTTGAGGAGGAAGGACAAATAATAACAAAAGCCTAGCAATATTTTTGACATTTTATTATGTGGGGGAAAATCTAAATAAATGGAAGTCATCTGATCCAGCAATTCTGCTCTATTATCTGGAAGAAAAAACAATATTCTACCAACTTGAACCCTAAATAAACAATTCAGAAGTTTGGGATTCATTTCTTTCCTGAAAGAGAAGTGAAAAAAATACAAGATTCAGAACAGTATATGTATATGTATGTATATATATATATATATATATATATATATGTGTGTGTATGTGTGTGTGTGTGTGTGTGTGTGTGTGTGTGTGTATATTTGTTTCTTTGGGCAGGCTTTGCATTAATAGAAACCAGAAAAAAAAAGAAACTCAAGTTAACACAAGAAAGCAATTTTTTGCTCAAAAGATTTTTTTTTCACTTTATAAAAGGATTGACTACAGGCATCCTGAAAAGGAGAGTTCTTGTGTACTTAAAATGACTCAGATTGTGAAAATTCAATTTCACATATGACTTTTCAGGAATATAGCGACTGCAGGAATCAAAGTATACCTGAAGAACCAAAATGCCTACGAGACCACCCATCGGTGGATGTTCAGCTAGCTACCAATCCTCTACTCAAGAAGTAGCAATTGTTTCCTTTTGGGTTGCAACAACTAGGATCAGTTAAGAAATCTTCGTTAGAGTGGCAATCTCAGGGAATTAGCGATTTGACTTTTCAGTCTCAAGGGTTCTGAATGACACAAAGTGAACAAAATAACTTAGATTCCAAGCAGCTCCATGGATGAGCATGCTAGACATGACCTTGGGCACACTGTCCAGAAAGCAGATGGGGGAAAGGCTGAGGTTTAACAGTCAAAACTTGAGGCCTGTAAAGGGCAGATGGAAGGTTTGGTGGTTCTGAATGCTTCAGATGGTTGTGGGGGAGAGAAGACCTCTGAACTGGAAGGCAAGAGAGAGGAACTAGAGTAAGTTTACAACTCTCAGATCCTGTGATGTTATGATCTGGTTTGAGATACACAGACATAAAGTACTCTCAAGAATGCCTTTTGTTTTCCAGTGAACAGTTAAGCCCAGGAAGCACACATAGGTTTCTCTGTCTTTCTTACCTGATCCACTCCACAGGCTCAAAACCATTGTTAAACGACAGTTTAATTTGGCAGGGGGAAGATGAGTGTGGTGCTAATCCTTGAGGCAAAATTGAAAAATAGAAGCAAAGTATGTCTTAATTATCACTCCTTCCTCCCAGTGCCCCTGACCTGCTTCTATCCCTAGACACCTTACTATGACCCTCCCACACATATACCCAAGGAAAATCAGTCCTGAGATAAGCAAAGAAAATAAAAAAAGAGCAAAGAAGGAATGAACATCCCTTGCTGCAGAGGAGAAAGAATACTATTCTCCTTTAAATCAAGCTCAGTCCAAAGACTCCAGTATTTTCCCTGTCAGATAAAGTGAGGTTGGGCAGCTATGAGTTGCATGAAAAAGTGGGCTCCTATTAAGAATCTTGATTCCGATATCTTGAGACAGGCCTGAGAAGCTTCAGTATCTATTCAATAATCCAGTCCCATCCTTCCCCCTTGTGGCCTCGGAGAGGCTTTCCCAAGCCCAAGTCTTTCATCCCCGGGGTTCCCACTCCAGGCTGGCTCTATTACAGTTTCTTTGTAATGTGGAGCAGACAGGCTGGGTGACTTAAATCCTATGGTTCTATTTCTCAAGGTTACAATCCTTGGTGTGGCTTGTACTTTATCTTGGCAGGCCACTATTCTGGCTCTATGAAGGATTTGATTGAAGCCCACCAGAAGTAGAGCTTATCCTTTTACATCAAAACAGCAGGGTACAGGACAGATAGGTAGGTAGCAAGCCTGGACAGAGGCAATATCACCAATTAAGAAAGCTTTTGTATAGTCCCTTTTGTTTTCTACCTTTTGATTCAACAATAATCATTTATTAAAAACCTCATAAGTACCAAGGCACTGTACTGGGGTCTGAGCATAAAAGACAAAAAACAAAAAAATGTCCTTGCCCTCAAAAAAGTTACTAAAAGTTACAGGTAGTGACTGTTGTCTTTAAATGTTCATGTAGGATACAGGTACACAAATAAGTGAATCAAAATAATTGAGAGCACGTGTAAAATTACAGCCAAACTCTAGACTGCTATCCTAATCAGATTAAAATATAATTGCAAAATGTTTGATAAAATAAAAATACAATGCATCATACCTAACGTTCATTTATGGTTTTCTAAATCAACATGCAGTCCACAGGGACCAGTTTATATTTGAGTTTGACACCACTGATTAAAGAGTAAAAACAGCAGTAATGGGGATAGGGGAGAAGAGAGAGAATCAGTAGGAAAGGTTCTACAAAATAGGGAGTGCCTAAGCTGAGCCTGGAAGAAAAGATTTCAAGAAAAAGATTTCAATAAAGAAGAGGGAATATAGGGGCAGCCAGGTAGCGCAGCGAGTAAGATCACCAGCTCCAGTGTCAGGATGACATGTGGATCGAATCCGGGCTCAGACACTTAGCACCCACCCAGAAACACCTGGCCATGTAACCTTGAGCAAGTTACTTAACCCCAATTGCTTAGGGGCAGCCAGGTGGCTCAGCGAGTAAGAGCACCAGCCCCAGTGTCAGGATGACCTGGGATCGAATCCAGGCTCAGATACTTAGCACCACACGCAGAAATAACTGGCCATGTAACCTTGAGCAAGTTACTTAACCCCGATTGCTTATAAAAAAAAAAAAAAGAGGGAATACATTCCAGTCCAGGGGACAGTACACAAAGGAAACAGAGAGAGACAGGATGCTTTGTTAGAGAGCAAATAATGAAAAGGATGGAGTCAGATTTTGAAGAATTTCAAATGCAAAACTAAAACATTTGTTATTTTGTCCTCAGGAAATAAGGAACCACTAAGACTTTTTAAACAGAGGTGTCACATAGAGAACCATCATTTCTTGTAACACAATTTTAATGGCATAATGTCAAACATGGTGGAGATGTCAGAGAAGGCCTTGAGTGGGGCAGCCAAGTGAGAAATGAATCTGCAAATCTATTACATACAACTTGCTATTCCTTTTAAGTATATAATAAATTTATCATGTAAATTTCTTCTTTTTTCTTTTTTTTCTCCCATTCTCCCCTCCCCCAGGGATACCATTAAACAAATATGTACATACAAGTTTTTATATACACACACATATGTAAAATCATTCTATATATACTTTTATTTATCAGTTCTTTCTCTGGATGCAGATAGCATCTTCCTTCATCTGTCCTTTGTAGTTAATGCTTCATTTTCCATGAGTGTTCATCTTGGTTTCAACTCCAAGAGCACCTTTTCCTCTCCCAGGATAAGCTGATCACCTGAAATCTCTTTACCATGTAGACTGACTCAGATTTTGTACTCAACACCTCAGCTCCCTCAAATGTCTTTCCCCTTTGATTGAGGGTTAAGCAATACACTCCTCTCAAAGCTGTCCTTTGTAAGGGCTTGGCATTTTCCAGATAACTCCATTTTTCATCCACTTGTTTTCCATGAACATCACATATCAGAGAAAGGAACTTGCTGCTGGTCCCTTTTTTTCAGCTTCTCTTTATGTATTGTCATCCTCCGATAGATGGTAAGCACCTTGAGGGCAGGCACTAGTTTTTTTTTTTTTCTCTTATTTGTATCCTCAGGGCTTAGAGAAAGTGGTAGACACTTAATAAATGTTTGTTAAGTAGAATTCTTATTCATACTTTAAAAGCCATCTTCTAGTCCATCCAGTACAGAAGATTCCATCTTCCAAGCTAATTCAACTAATATACCATATAGAATTTTAAGTATCTTATTTTTGTAAATAGTTTTCAGACAAAATCAAATTCATTTTGCTTTCATTTCATCTGACTTTATGTAGCAGCAAGCACCCTAGCATCCCTAGGGTCGCTGCCAACACAGGTTCTTGGATCTGCTTTGATAAAGGAAAGCAACTCAAAATGGGTTAACAAGCTTACTTTAATCAGTCAAACATTTATCATTTACCTAGTTCAGGGGAAAAAGGTGAGCACCCCGAACTTCAGAGTACACAGACAGAATTAGCAAGACAGAAACAGATCAAGTACACAGTTTCCAAACTGTCCAACCATTACATACATACCAAATCAACATCTGGGTTTCAACATCTGGGTTTTTCAAAGCTGAGGGTGGGCTCTCAACAACGGCTTCCCAGAATCCATATCAAATCACAGAACACTTCTCAAAGTGAGCCCCAAAACAAAGCTACACATCAGGGCTTATATAGCCTTCTCCTGGCTCAGAGAATCTAACAACCTTATTGACTCACTGGCCAATCAAGAAGTATCTACTGAAAAACAAGCCTCCCACCCCAGGCTCCAGGTGCACTTTAGCCTAGGGGCAGGGAAGATCTTAAAAATTTACATTCCCATTACACTTTATGTCACCACTTTTGTCAAAGAACTTTTAGATTTGTTTCTCAGTTGAATAAAAGGAAAGAGCTCTAACATATAAAGCATAACTTTTCTTCATCAGTGTCACCCCAGAAATGCTGATCTTGCATTATGTAATAATTACTCATCATGATTAGAAAGAAAACTTCTTTCCGGGGTGGCCAGGTGGCACAGTGAGTAAGAGCACCGGCTCCAGTGTTGAGAAGACCTGGAGATCGAATCCCGGGCTCAGACACTTAGCACCCACCCAGAAACACCTGGCCGTGTAACCTTGAGCAAGTTACTTAACCCCGATTGCTTAAAAAAAAAAAAAGAAAAAAAAAAGAAAACTTCTGAATATGGTATAGGAAGTGACCATCAGTGTAGATTTCAAGAAACATCAGTGGCTCCACACTGAGTAAATTTTAAATTGTGTTGAGGGCCATGAGCCAGACAAATCTGAACATTTGAAGTTTTATTTCCTTCTATGCCCTTATTACATAATCTGCTCTGAGCTCTAAACCCCTCCTCTGCCTTTCTGTTAAATGCTACTTCTGCCTATAAGGACCAACTCAATAAAATATGAGCTCTTTAATGAGGACTGATGTGATTCCTCTGGTCAGGAAAAAAGTTTTTTTTTTCCCCCTGGGCTTTATGTCAGACTTTCTTTTACCACATCTTTAATGTTCCTACCAGGGTGGAGAACCTGCCATATGTGGCCTTCTAGGTTCTTGGGTGTGGCCTTTTCACTGAGTCCAAGTTTTACAGAACAAATCCTTTTATTAAGGGGATTTGTTATGTGAAGTTTGGATTCGGTCAAGGGGTTGCACTTAAGGGCCTAGAGCATGTATGGGGAACCTGAGGCCTCCAGGCCACATGTGGCCACATGTTCCCCCTGCCTGACCTAGGCATTATTTTATTGTAGATATTCATGTCTGTGTGGATAAAGTCCAGTGAGCTCCAGGTGGGAAGAACACGTGATTTACATAAGTATTATTGAGTACCTTTGCACACAGGAGTCATTTAAATGTTTACTGAACTTTTTTGCATGTCTGAGATGAATAAGTACCTTAGATTTCACAGGGCAGCTTTTGGATCTGGCACTAATTCAGTACCTAAGCAGGAAGTGTCAAACTACTGTTTTTCCCTCTTAAGATGGTTTTTAAAAACCCTGGTGTTCATTGTCACACATTTAATTTTAGATTGATTCACATGAATAGACATGTAAAAATTACTTAGTGACACGAGAAGGTTGGGAAATTGTGTGTGGGCATAAGTGCATTTGTGTGTGTACAACTTTTATAGGTAGAAAATGAAGACAACAGTTTAAAGTTAGCTTATGTTACATGAATGAATAGAATGAAACTGTCTACTATTTTTCATAATAGAGTAACAAATGTGTTATAGGGTTTATCCTATATAACATTTTTAGACACCACAGATAGTGTGATATCATAGAAAGTTTAATGGTAATGGGAATTTGAAGATCTTCCCTTCCCCTTAATAGGTTGAATGTAATCATATGAAGCCTGTGGTGGGAGGAGTTTGTTGACTGGATGGAGCAGGAAGGGTGGAGCAGAGTTGAGAGGAAGCTGGGAATCAGAGCAGTTAGGGTTGGAGGAGAGAGAGGATGCAAGCAAGCAGACAGTATTGTGAATGCTTATATGTGGGAAGGCTCTGGGATAGTGTTGCTTTCTGCAGCGATAAGGTATATTAACTTCTTTGTTGCTATGATGGATTTGGTTTTCTAGTGTTGGGATTTGGCTTTCTGGTGTCTGAATAAATGTTTTCCTTCTGTCTTTTATATGGAGAGCCTGTTATATTTTGTGATTTGGTACTCTGAATATCACCTTGATGATACAGAAAAAAAGATTGGCTTTAGAGGATCTGGGTTGAACCTGAAGCACTGCTACTAATTACCAATGTAACTTTGAAAAAGTCACTTTACAGTTGGACAGAAATTATATTTAGAATAACATGTTATTGGTATTTCACAATAAATTCAAGATTAATCAGTAACCTGAATATTAAAGGCCATGTCACAAAAAAGTTTCAGGAGAATAAGATCATGTGCCTTTCTGTGGGTAGAGGGTCATTTCTTAAGACAAGAATTGATATGGGGCGGCCAGGTAGGGCAAAGAGTAAAGAGAGCCAGCCCCAAAGTTGGGAGACCTGGAATCGGTTCCGGGCTCAGACACTTAACACCCACAAAAAAATAACTGGCCATGTAACCTTGAGCAAGTTACTTAACCCTGACTGCTTTTAAAAAGAAAAGAAAAGAAAAGAATTGATAAAGGAAATTATAAAACATAGAATTTAAAATAACGCAATAAAAATCAATGCAACTAAACAAAGAAATGGTTAACTGGAAAAGGATCTTTGTATCAAATACATGTATCTGATGTCCAAGTAGACCACTAACTATATAAGACCAAAGGCCATTCCCCAATAAATAAGTGGTCAAAGGACAGGAACAAACAGTTGTCATACTTCCCAACTATTAACAACTACATGAAAGAATGTTGCAAATTATTTATAACAAAAGAAATGCAAATAAAACAAAGCCTGAGATTTCACCTCAGAAACAGCCAGTTGGAAAGAACTATTCATGGAGCTGTAAGAAGCATCCACTAGGAAATGGAGGTGATACCAAGATATTTGATAACCAAAACAGACCGATAAAAATTTTATCAAAGGAAAAGTCACTTTTACCTCAAACTCTCATTTATATTTTCCTCATCTATAAAACAAAAGGGGGTACGTTAGATGATTTTTAAGGTCCTCTCCAGCTCTGTATCTTGGACTTCATACACATGTGTGATCATCTGTGTAGAGATCATTGAACCTATGGGAATAGATAAGACCCTCAAGGAGAGAGCATAGAGAAAGCAGGAAGGTTCCAGACTTTGCCTCATGTAACACATGTCCATTTTTGGATGATGACAAATGGATCATAATCCAGCAAAGAAGACTGAATATCGCTATGAAACATTAAGAGGTAATATAGGAGAGAGGCTCAGATTCCAGGAGGGGGTAGAGGACAGTGTCAAAAAAAAAAAGTCAACAGGATGAGAACTGAAAAAAAGGTCATTGGATTTAGAAGTTTAAAAAAAAATCAGCTGGTGACCATGAAAAGAGAAATTGCAGTCATTTGGTAGAGTTGGAAGCTAGATTGCAAGATCAGGAGAAATGGAAGCAATGAGTACAGATAACTAATTTTTAGAAGTTTAGCTGCAAAAGGAGAAAAAAAGTGTGTAGGATATTGGCAAGGCTGTTTTTTTTTTTAAATTTTGTTTTGTTAAGAATAATTTAAATTGCTTTTCTATTGGCTCAATATAGGCAATAAAAAAAGTCACACAACCAGTTGAAGTTTTTTTCTTTTTGTGGAATTTAGCTGAGACCTCCAAAAATTTAGCTGAGGTGATTAACTGGTTAATGATAAAAGAATTTCTGGCTCAGCTTTATTTATCCATGCTGATTTTATTTCCTGCCTAGTTGTAAAAGCTATGCTTTGAAGTAAACTATGGATTCTGTGATGAGGGGATATATTTCAGACATGGGTGACCACTTGAGCTAAAAACCTAATGGATAAAGACAGATTAAAGGTGAGGGAGGTGACTGAATGTAGGACAATGAAAGCTAGGATGGCTGCGGGTTTTTTCTTCTTATATTCCCAGCATCAAGCACAGTGCCTTACACTAGTGAGCAGTTAATAAACGGTGGTTAAATTGAATGGGACAAGCTTCCAAGAAACAGAAGAAGATAAGAATAAGAATTATCCATTACTTCCCTTCCCCTTCCCTCCATGCCACTCCCTTCTGGGCTGAGGCCCAGCTCTCGCAGCTCAGTTCCTATAGAACTACCACACCCCACAGTAACATAATTTCATCATTTGACCTAATGTCTTTTTTTGGGGGTGGGGGAAGGCAATCAGGGTTAAATGACTTGCCTAAGGTCACATAGCTAGTTAAGTGTCTGAATCAGAATTTGAACGTAGGTCTTAGTGACTACAGGGCTGGTGCTCTATCCACTTCACCACCTAGCTGCCCCATTTCTTTTTTTTGTGTGTGTGGCCCATTAATAATAGGAAATTACTGTAGATGCTTAGAAACACAGTTTCCTAACCAAAACAAAATTAGGTTTAAATTAAGCTAAAAGCATGTCACATCCCCTTCTATAGGATCTATCAATTTCAGGTGCTATTTAATACCTACACCAGCTCAAAGGACAAAACAAAAGTATTTTTCCAAACACTAATCTATACTTAAATTTGTAGAATTATGAATATTTGATCAAAAGTAGGCTTATCAGAAGAATAAATTTTGCTTTTCTCCCTGAATGGGGCTTAATTACTGTGACTTGAAAGAGAGTAATGCATCCCTAATGTGGATCTTCCCCCACACACCTACACCCTCTGTTCCAATGAGTTAATACAGACAATCTAGGTTAAATGGAAGGAAAGTACCCATCCAGCTGCCCCAAAACATATTTGCCCTCTGAGGGAGTTTATCCCACAAGGCTGTACTATGAATCTAGGAGACAATATATAAGCCTGTGGGAAAAGTGATTTTCCCCAGGAGGTCAGGGGGTTAGTTATTCCTTCCCCTCCTCTTACCCTCTCACTCTTACTAAGAAAAGAGACTACTCAAGATTCACATTCTGTAATGAAGCCTTCTGGTGGCATCTTTTGTGTTCCCATGGGTTGTAGTTTGAAAAGTCAGGAAGCTTTCTTGTAATGTCTTGGATATATGCCATGAGAAGACAAGAGAACTCTGTTATTATAGTTATGCCAACAAAAAGTTGCATTTATACCCCCTCGGCAGGAAATTAATAAACTCTATTACTTGTCTTTTCTTCCTTTAGCCCTTCTTGGATCTCTCACCTGAGAGCACTTATGTATCCATATAATTATACCCTGGAGTACAAACAGCTGTTTCTCTCTCAAAGAGGGCCTATTTCACCCTCTCTTGAAAGTACTTCAAACTTATTACTTAAGTTCAAGTATTCCCCAGGTTTTCTTCTTTGCTTTCTCCTCAGTGACACATTCTACACTCTAACTTTCAGACCCTGTTCAGGATTCCTCTCTGACTCACTTTCTTCTTTGTTTTTATAGTGAAGACTTTCTTCCATCTTACAAAGGAATATTCAACTCTCTGATAACTTTTAGACTGGAGGGCAGTGAGGTGGCCCACAGACTGAGGCTGAAGTCAGGAAGACTTGAATCCAAATCCTGCCTCTCAGTGGGACTCTGAGCAAGTCACTTTACTTCTATCTTCCTTAGTTTCTTCAACTCTAAAATGGGGATAATACCACCTACCCCACAGGGTTGTTATGAGGATCAAATGAGATAATATTTATAAAGTCCTTAGCACAGTGCTGCCTGGCACATTTATGAGCTTAATAAGAGCTTGTTCCACTTGGAAGAGATGCTCTTTGAATCCCTTTATCTTTTATAATGAGGAGGAGAAAATTTATCTGAAGACTAAGTACAGATAGCAGTTATTCATCTACGGCATAAAGACAAAAAAAAATTACTCCATATAAGTAAGTTAGTGAAAAATTCTTCCTGCTCGACTTTTGCGAGGTGGGTTAGGAAAGTGCTGCTACTTTCATTATACAGAGGTTGCACAGGACTTAAGGAGGATCACTTTCTCAGTCATAGAGCTAGTTACTAAGAGCCACCCAGGCTCCAGCTCAAGATTGCATTCCAATCTCCAAATCGGCTGCTCTTTCTGCAACAACAGTTTTACCTCTCCTGAGCACAGTAATTTATCATTTAGGTGACCCTGGGCAAGTTCTTCCATCTCTCTAAGTCTCAGTCACCTCATCTACAAAATGACATTGACTAATAATACTTGAACTTGAATAATAACATATTCAATTTTGTTGAATTCAACAATTCAAATAACATATTCAATATTGAATAATAACAATAATACTTGATTAATAACACTACCTCACAGGGGAGGAAGTGCTTTATTAGTGCCACGGAAAGTCCCGCATAAACTTCCATCATTATGAACAGTAGTCACTCCTCCACAATCCTGCCCCAGTCCAAGAGCTGCCGCTGCTGACATTGCCAACTCTGCAGCAGTCACACCTTTCTTTCCCTGATAAGATAGTTACTATTCCCATCAGTCCTTAGTCTCCTAGTTAGATACTTTTGAAATCCCAATATTCCTAGAAGGCTTTTCTTGGGAGCTGAGGAAATCAGTCCTCACTTCCATTCCCAAATTGTGAGCAGACCCATTCCTGACACCCCTCACCTGGAATTTCAAACGTGTTTTCTTATCAAAATAAGGATATAAAATGCCTATATAATTTCATTACGTGTTGAATTAAACGCAACCTTGTAGGCTAGCCTGGGAGCCTAATCACCACTTTGCATTGTTTCTATATAAACAATGTATTTTGAGCTTTAAATGTGAAAGCTTTAGGAAAATCACCCATTGGGTAAGTAGCTAATGGCTCATGTTGTTGGCTTCAATTTTTACAAATATCTAAATATTAAAATCTATTTAAATGTAATGGTACAAACGGACCTAAATATTATATTCTGTAAACATTCCTGTGTCATAAGGGATTTAGAGGATATTGAGTCCAACTCTCTCATTTTATTGATGAGGAAACTCAGGCCCAGAGAAGTCAACATGACTTACCTAAAGTCATTCAATCCCTATTAAGTAGCAGGGTCAGAATTTGAACTCAGATCTTCCAAATCCAATCCTCTGATCTCAATTCAGTGTACTGGTAACATATTAGCAATAACTCCTACTGTTCAATAAAAGGAAAGAGTGATATTTTACCACCAGCAAAGTCTCTAAATCACCACTGCTCCCATTTCTTTGTAGAAAAACATTGAGGGGGAAGCCAGGAGGCACAGTGAATAGAGAATCTGCCCTGGAGTCAGGAGGACCTGAGTTCAAATTTGGCCACAGACACTTAACACTTACTAGCCATGTGACCGCGGGCAAGTCACTTAACCCCAATTGCCCTGCCTTCTCCCCTCAAAAAAAAAAAAAAAAGCAAAACCAAGAAAAACATTTAACAGATCTAATGTCTCACCAATAAAGTATTCCCTTTAGGTTTTTTTTTTTTAAGCAATTGGGGTTAAGTAACTTGCTCAAGGTTACACAGCCAGTTATTTCTGGGTGTGGTGCTGAGTGTCTGAGCCCGGGATTTGATCTCCAGGTCATCCCAACACTGGAGCCAGTGTTACTCGCTGAGCCACCTGGCTGCCCCTTCCCTTTAGTTTTAATAATTATCTTATTCAGTAACAAGCACAAGTTTAAAAATACAAAAGAAAGGTTCACAAATAATCTAGTAATTTGCAAAGAACTTTTCTGAAATAGTTATCAAATGAATGACAGAATCATTTTTCTTTCAGTTTTTCTGCACTTTTTATAAAAAAGCAGCCTCAAATCTGTCTTGTCTCACAAGACTCTCTCATTGTTTTCAGTGAGTGAGTCAGCTTGTATACCTGTGAGTTGTTAGCTGTTTGACTATCACCTGCTCCTTACGTCCAACAGAGACTTTGCAGATTTTATTTTGAGTGTGTTTTTATTTTTGAACAAATATCAATCATGAGAAACCATTGAAGAAAGCAAGGATAACTTTAAAAATTGTGACTGGGGGCAGGAAGAGAAGATAGTAGTAGTAAGAAAACAACAAAGTCATTGTTATAGAGAGTAAAGATGTATACTTTATATAGGAGAATAAACTAAAATGTTGCATATCCAACAGCCAGTATCTAACAGTGATAAAATTACTGTGTCACAAAGTGACATCTACACTATTTTAGATGGTCCAGAGTAAAATTCCTATCAAATCTAGGAGCTGTACAGTGTAGACTTCACCTCTGGGATCAAATAATGTATAAGAGGCACTGAAAAATTATGAATAAATATATATCTATATCTGTCTATTTATCTATCTGTATATCTCTGGGATGCCATCTTACAGTCAAGAAAGACACTGTAAAAAATGGTCTACCCATATCGATTGGAATAGAAATATTGACAGATCCAGGAGTTACACTCTGAAAAGCAGGTCAAGATCTGTCAACTCTTCAATTTGTGATGACAGGCATAAAAAAAAAAAAAAGAACAGAGAAACCCACACTGATACAAAAAGGTTAACTGAAGAAGTTTGAGTGATGGGTGGTGGGTGGGATACAAAGATGTAAGATTCACGATTTATACAGACTGCCATCAAATTCATGACATTTTCATGATATTTAAGGCTACCAATGGCTCCAAATAATCCCAAGTAGAGGGAATCACTACAACAACCCTTCAATACCACAGTTTAATTTCTTCAAGTTATCAACTGAGAAGTCTCCTCTTAAAAGAAAGCTTTCTTGACTGCTTTGGTGGTTGGTGTACTCTCCCAACTCAGACTGTCATCTGTTAGGTAGAAATCTATTTACTGTTATATTTCTCCAAAGAATGTGAGCTCCTTGAGGGCAGAGATAACTTCATTTCTGTCTTTACATTCTCAGTGTTTAACACACAATAAGTATTTTTTTTTAAAGCAATAGGAGTTAAGTAACTTGTTCAAGGTTACACGGCCAGTTATTTCTGGGTGCGGTGCTAAGTATCTAAGCCCGGATTTGATCCAGGTCATCCCAACACTGGAGCTGGTGCTCTTACTTGCTGTGCTACCTGGCCGCCCCTAAGCAATAAGTATTTAATAAATGCTTGTTGAATGGAACTTAACTGATCGAGATCCTGTAAACTGTGAAGAATCTTCTTAAATATGACACCATTGCTTTCACATATAACTCTGAATTGGTCAATCCCATAACCAATTAGAAGCATAAATCCATGAACCTAAAGGTATAACTGAGGCAAAGTCCAAGCAAGAAGAGGGCTTTTTCCTCTCTCTATATGGCATAAAAAGGAAATGAAAAAAAAATAAACATCTTTAATGAGAACTTTTCATTTGCCCTTCATTACATTTCATTCTACCATTCCTCCTGAAATATTTGGCTAACTGAAGCTTGTTTTCTGTTCCTATCAACCTCACCTGGGTAAAACTTGACTCATGGAATGATAGCATTAAGGGAAGACGTTTGACATTTCTCAGAAAAGAAGTCACAAGGGAGTCTGAGCTTCCCAAAGTGACTTAACTAACTATTTGTGGGTAGCTAAGTGGCTCAGTGCATAGAGCACCAGGCCTGGAACCAGGAAGACTCGAGTTCAAAATCTGGCCTTAGACAACTAACTATCTGTGTGACCCCGGACAAGTCACTTAACCCTGTCTGTCACAATTTCCTCATGTGTAAAATGAGCTACAGAAGGAAATGACAAACCACTCCAGTAGCTTCGCCAAGAAAACCCCAAAATGGGGTCACAAAGAGTCAGGCACAACTGAAACAACTGAACAACAACAAAAAACTATTTGTGGAAGGACTATCCTGGCTCCTAGACTTTGGCGGCAACATGTGGAAATCTCTTCCTCTCAATTAGCTCCTTGTGAATCCTCAATTTAATTTATAACCTGACTTAGTTTTCCCATAGAGTCTGCTTAACTAGGTCTATTTTCTTAGGGGATGCATGCGATTGTTGCTGCCTAACTAAGTTAGTTCAACTTTAATGGCCTTAGAAGACGTATGAGATTGCTGCATGTCAAAAAGTTATTTCTCTGTCACTGTAATTTTTGTCTACAAAAAGCCTTGTTAGAGTCCCAACCTTTGCTCAGGGTTATTTTTCTGGATTCTGGACCTGGATTTAAGCATAATAAATCCTAGGTTTTTACCTCTATAATTTATGCATTGTAATAGATTTGGCAGCAGTTACTTACTTATCCCACAAATTCAATGGGGAAAATACTATTCCCAAAATATACCTTAACTTAAAAATTTCTCTTCCACAAAATTTCCCAGCCTGATCTAAGGTGTCCAATTTCATTCTTGTAAGCATCTCTGGATACTTACTTACATATACTCCTGAAAAGCTACATACAATAATTTTGTAAACATGGAACTTCTATTCCTTGAAGAGATGTGCACAGGTTTTCTATAATTAGGAATGATCTACAAAGTAAAGAATGGGAAGGGGACAGGGGAAGCAAGGATAACTGTAATCCCAGCAGAGGTATCCTAAAAGAATATACTCCATTCAACATATAAGTGCTCAATAAATCCTTATTTATTTATTTATTTATTAAGCAATTGGGATTAAGTAACTTGCTCGAGGTTACACGGCCAGTGATTTCTGGGTGTGGTGCTGAGTATCTGAGCCCGGATTTGATCCAGGTCATCCCGACACTGGAGCCGGTGCTCTTCCTTGCTGAGCCACCTGGCCACCCCTAAGCAATTGAGGTTAAGTTACTTGCTCAAGGTTACATGGCCAGGTGTTTCTGGGTGGGTGCTAAGTGTCCGAGCCCGGGATTCCATCTCCAGGTCTTCTCAACACTGGAGCCGGTGCTCTTACTCGCTGTGCTACTGGCCGCCCCTCAATAAATCCTTATTGAATCAAATTGTTTAAGAATCAGACTGTGGCTAAAGAAAAACAAAGAATAGGAGTTTTCACAATTAAGAAGCATTTATTAATCAACTACTGTATGCCAGGCACTGTGCTAATCACCGGGGATACAAAGAAGGGTGAGCACAGTCCATACCCTCCAGGAGCCCACCTTCTAACAGAAGAGAGAAGATGTAAAAAAACTATGACTATGTAAATATATGTACACACGCACACACAGAGTACAAGGAAGGAAATCAGAGTAGGAGGAGCTCTTACAGAAGCTGGGATTTTAATAGAGCCTTGAAGAAGGCCAAGGAATCCGGGAAGTTAAGATGAATAGGGAGGGTGGGGAACAGGCAGTGGAAAAGGCACACAACTGGCATAGGAGGATCCTGCACAGGCCTGTGTGGCTGGATCACCGAGCGCATGGAAGGGAGCAAAGACTGAGAAGACAGGAATTGTAGGAAGGAGCCAGGTTGTAGATGCCAAATGGAGAAGAGGAGACGCAATCCTGATGGTAATAGAGTTAACTTAACTTTATTGGGTAGATGTGGAGGGGGTAGGAAAGATGAGGACTGACATGGTCAGATAAATTCAAGAGTTTTGCAATTTCTTGAAAACAAAACACACTGATTTTCTATAGACATCTGGTGTAAAACAGACAAATATCAAATAGGCGATCATAAAGAACACGACCAATCTGAAGTCTTTTAAGAAGGACCTTTTCGGCCTTATCTCCCTACTTTGGGTTCCTTCAGCTCTGGCTCTTTGTCCTGCATTCCCCCCCATGCCTTTTGCCTTGCTCCTGCCACATCCTGCACTATACTTGGCATGGTCTTTTTCTTTGTTTCCATTACAACTTGTTGAAATTCCTCCCTTCAAAGCCACTTCCTCCAGGAAGCCTTCTGTGCTCCCTTTATGAGGAATTAATTTAACAGTACAACATTATTTTAGTACAATACTGTTGGTTTTACTTGAAACTCTGAATTGCTCACTTCCATAACTAATTAGAAACACGAGTATCTGCAGGTCTTAAGGGCTTGATTTCTCTACAAATACTCATAAACACTTTGCTTGAACCTCTGCTTTATAAGTTAGGCTGTTCTAATTGTTACTGTAATTATTATTTATCTATAAGTGCTTTTCCATTTGATTCTAATTTCCTTGGGGACAAAGGTCTGTCTTTATTTCACCTCTGCGAGTCTGATACCTAGCATAGCACCCAGTATATGGTGGATAGAAACCTACAGACTATGCAGGATGAACATAGTTATCCCGATCCTTATCTGGCCCCTGGACACAGATGGTTCTGAAGGAGAGAGTGAGGCTGGTGACTCCGCACAGCTCTCCTTCACTTAAATCCAATTTCCTTGCAAGTCAGGGCATCAACTCCCTGATGTCATGGTCCTCTTTGAGAACAAAGGACAAACAACAACAACAAGGGGAAATAATTCTCCAATATCTGCTTCTAAAGAAAACTAAAAATTCTAGTCCTGAACTGGAGACATTAGTAATCATCTTGGAGAAAAATTAAGACACTGGGGCAGGGGTGGGGGTGGGGGTGGGACCTCAGATAACTCCTTATAATAGTGCAGATCTGCAACTATTCTGCAACTTACATTCTTACAAGTTTTCTAGGGACCCTGAGTTGTGCCAGGGTTACATGACAAATATATATCAAAATCAGAACCTGAACTCAGGTCTTCCTCACTCTAAGTTTAGGCATCTGTATCCAACACACCAAGTTACCTCTCCAAAAACAATTATAGACAGGAATATGGTTGGCAGACAGGCTGAACTCTGTAGAGAAACTGTAATTGATTCCTCAGGGAAAATCATTTTAATACCTAGAGAAATTAAGAGTTTTTTTTCTTCCTCTCCAGCCTTTGCTAACTTTTCAGTTGAGACTCAGCCAGAGGCCAACTTCTATAATACATTCTGTATTCTGGAATTCTGAACAAAGAAGAATATGTTGACTAATATTAGTCAAAGGAGGCCAAAGGTTTCTACTAATATTAGTCAAAGGAAGCCAAAGGGTTCTATTCACTCAAATCAAATTCTAGAAAGGCTTTTCCAAACTCCTTTTTAAAAAAATTTCCAGCAATATTGACTCAAGTGATAGTGTTTGTAAAATTATAAATTTCAGAGTTGGATTCTTGCAGAATTAATACAGTCTAACCCTTACCTGACAGGAATACTTTCTACAGCACCCAGCTCATTCCACTTCTGGACAACTCTAATCATAAAATCAACCTCTTTGCAACTTTAACATATAGTTCTTTGTTCTCTTTCCCCACTACCTCCCATCTAAGAAAACAAGTCTAATTACTCTTTCATATGACAGGCATTCAAGTATCTCAAAGCAATGCAACAACAATTTTAATTAGATGTAAGACACCATGCTATGTTCTAGAGAAATAAGAAAAACACAAGTCCTAGAGGGGCTTACACCTTCAGGGGACTGGGTGGGGGGGGGAGTACATAGCAGGTACACAGATAAGTTAAGTACAAGACAGAATCTGATAGAGGCAAAGGTGAAATCATTACAAAATGTCCTAATATGAGAAACGAGCAAACTTTTTTTAGTTTAGGGGACAGGGTGAAGTTTTATGGAAGATTCACTACCTGTAAACTAAGCCTTGAAGGAAATGTATTTTAATAGGTGAGGATAGGAAGGAAACCCATTTGAGTCACAAGGGACAATGCAAGAAGACAGGAAATGACAGGTCAACAGTGCAATATCTAGCAGTACAGTTTAACTGAGATGTAAAATTTTTATTTTACTCTACAGGAAGTAGGGCAGTGACATAATCAGGCCTGTGCATTAGGAAAATTTTCTTGGCAATCATGAATTGGAGAGACTGGAGCCAGGGAGTTTGGTCAGGAGGCTATTTTAATAGTCCACAGAAGTGATGGCGCTTCAGCTATAGTGGTGGCAGTGTGAAGGGACAAGAGTTGAATGCAAGAGTTGTTATTGGGGCAGAATTAATAGGACTTGACATCTGATTGGATGTGCAACCATTATATTCCCACTGTCTCCTCTCCTCTGGGCTAAACACATCTAGTCATTATAATTTGATCTTTATATGACATGGTTTCCTCTTGGTTTTCCCTTGTTTAGACAATTTTTCTTCTTTTAAAATATAGTCCAGCTTTTCAATGGCTTTTCTAGAATATGACACTCAATACTGAATACTTCAGATGTGATCTGATAAGGGCAGAGTATAGTGGGGCTATCGCCCTCCTTATTTTGGATGCCACATCGCTCAATCTAGCCTAAACAGAATTAGATTGTCATGTCACAACATGGCCTCATATTGAGCTTTCAATCTCCTAGGACCCCTAGGTCTCTCCCACATGAAGTGCTTTCTAGCCACACTTACCCAAACCAGGACCTATATTGGAGAAGTGTGTGACTTTACATACCATATTAAATCTCATCCTGCTTTCTTCAGCCCAGCATTCCAAAACATTTTGGATCCCAGTTCTGCAATCCAATAGATTAATGACCCCCTTTTGTGTCATTCATTGGCAAATTTGAAAAGCATGCTATATGTGATATCATCTAAGTCTTTATCTCTAATGATGCTCTTCCTATGATGCACATTCTATTTTTTGGGATGTCTGGTCTAAGGGATAGATGAGAGCAATTTTGTTAGTCTTCTACATTTTCTGTCTAAAGCCCTCTCAAAGTTCTCTAAGTCTTCAGGAAAATGAATTTTTAATGGTTCTCACCAGATGTACCTGATCTCTGACGAAAAAGCAACAATTCCTAGGTCATGATTGTTATAAAAGAGTCAGGAACAGAGGTGTGTGTTGGTAAATGTTTAACAGTTGGCTGGGGCGGGGAGGGGGGGAATGTATGACATACTTTTAAATTTAATCTGCATTCCTGGCATTTTGATTACTTTCTTAAGTTTACACAATCAACAAAACAATACAATAGACTTTGATTTGTAGCATCTAATGGTTTCTAAATGCTGATATTGAAATTTTATAATCACCTCTCCTGACCCACTTTGAGCTGGCTCCAGCAGACTTGTACATACAAATACATGGTTGTTCTTATTAGGGGGTTCTTTTTCATCTCATGGTATTGTGTTCTCAGAAATAGGCAAAGGGGTCATAATGAGGATAATTTGTAGCTTAAATGCTAATATCCACTACAAAGGATAAAGTAGAGAAATTATTTGAAGAATTTTATAAAAGCCTCCAAATTAAATGAATATACACTTTGATAATCAGCAATTTTAATGAAAAAAAGTAGAGTACAAGGGAAGATAAAAATTATGTTGGAAAAAATAATCTGGGATCAAGAAATGGAAAAAGCCTAAGGTTGGTAGATTACTTGAAAAGTTTTTACCTGTATATAATGAATACATTGAAGAAGGGAGTTATGAGGCAACTAGACATGGTGACCTTTTTTTGATGTACCTGTGATATTGTCTATATGAAAACCTAGCCACATCTTCTCATCTTATGTGACCTGTGTCCATGTCTTTCCATAAATCTTCTACAAAAGTCCACCCACATGCTGGAGGTTCTTTCTCTAGATAGCATGACAATGGGAAGATCCCAAGAGAGCTTGAAGGCTGCCCATTGTTTATGCCTCCCTCTCCTTACATGACTGGGTGATCTCACTCTTCTTCCTGTCACACAATGGCTCTCATCATAACCTTTATACTGCTCTTCCTAGGTAATTCTTTATTAGGAAAGCGTTACAGCCTACTAACACCAACTGTGATCCTCTATTTTGCCATCTGGGTAACCTTCGACTTCAATTCTTAAGAGACTATCATGTTCTAAGATTCACAGACATATGGTGTGACCAGGAAGATACTGATTTTAAAAAGATGGGTCTTTGTTTCAATGAGGTCTACAATCTTTAAAAACACTGTGAAATTCCTTAAAAGCCATCCAGCCCATTCCCAGCTTCCTGCTCAGTTTCTGATTCAGTTCACATTTTCACATGCACACTTATATCTGTCCAATACCTATGTACTGATGTACCACTTCTATGGTTTCCTATCCATCTGAATAGTATAGCCTGGACAAGAGGAATTCCTCACTTTACTTGTTTTTCTTATGTGGACAATTAGACTGAAGTCCTTTGTGTATAGGGATCTCATTTAAGAGGCTCTACTCTCTTTTTGAGCTTGGTGAAGTCAGTACAATGTCCTCTGCAACTAGGAGTATCTGGAAGACTTCATTACCTATAAGGAAGCCTGCCACTTGGGCTCTGCATTAGACATCCTCCATAATAGTGGCAAACCCCTAGTGAGTATGCATTTGCATGTTTTGTGCGTAGTTTGATATTAAAAATGAGAGGGCTGTCAAGCAAGTTAGCTCAGTTATTATATTTTTCAAAGAATGTTGTATGATTCTGACACATGCATGGGAGAAACCTTGAAAGCCTAAGGTAGCATTTTACTCTACCCAATAAATGTTTTCTTTTTAATAGTTAGCAAATAAGAGGTACAGTGGGATCTTGTATAGTCCCCACTTTTCTGTCAATTATGTGACTGTAAAGTTGCAATCTGCTGTGGAATATCACCTGGGAAAGCTGCATGATCATGCTTCACATGTCCATCAAGGATGTCCAAGATGATGGTGGAGATTTTTCTCATAACTCTTCAAAGGACAAGAGAAATTAGCTAACTAGTCAATAATTACTGATATTTTGGTCACTTTGGGGGGGCATGAATGAAGTCTCTAAATCACATAAAAATGAAATTTACTACATTGCAAATGGAAAATCATCATTTTATACAGTAGTCACTACAGAATCCCATTTATGTGCATAGTCATATTATCAGTTAGAAAAAAGGTCACAGAAGCTGAAAATTCAGGAGAAAGCAGATACTGCATAACTTTACAACTCCAAGCTACTCTGTTTAAACAAGTTAGCAATAATGAAAAACAGGAAATGAGCAAAAGTAAAACCACAGAATATTATCTTTTCTTAGGGAATTTTAAGTGACACAAAACAGATGCTACAGTAAAAAGGTTGAAAAAGTCCAGAAGCCACTTCAGCCAGAGAGACTTTAATATCTTTTGCCAGTGGAAAGACAAGGCAGTCGAACAACTACCAGGGTAGGCTGCTAACGGATTTAGTAAATATTCCAAAGAGGTGGTAGGAGGAGTGTCATTTTGTAAAATTGCAAAAAGCAGATAAGGGAAGGGAAAAGAGGAAAGGGAATAAGCATATGTATAGTGTCTTCTATGTGCTAGGCACTACACTAAGCACTTTTCGCAAATAGAATCTCCTTTGATAAAGGGGAAATGAATTTGCAGATCTTTATTTAAATGAAATCTAGCTAAGCCAGATCAACCTGGGAACATATACAGAAGGAATTAGAAGGATAACACACAGACGTGGAATAAAAACATATCTGCCAGTATTTCTATAGCAGTCTATTCGTGTTAACAACCATAGTGGAATCATTCTAACTGGTGATTTCTTACCACCTCAGCATTTGATGTGACAGGAGCAAATAAGAATATGAAGCAAGATCTGACCAGGTCCATATGAAAGAAACCTGTGCTTGAGGGAATAGATTTTAAATGCATTCAGGGAACAGTTTTCAAGATCTCTAAAAGAAAAAAAGATTGTTAAAGCAAAAAAATGATTATAAATGGTGCTTCTACAAGAAAAAAAAAGTAGCCAAGAAGATATCAGCAACTATGGACACACTCTCAGTTACTTGTCTTTATAACATCTTCATAATAATAGTATATGTGTGTGTGTGCATCAAGGGAAAATGAGAAGGAAATATAAGAAGACAAAAAGTAGGTTTTCACAAATGATTTTCAACAATAGGTCACATCTAAACGGTCACACAACTGGCTGAGGGGTGTAGAGAATATATGATCCTACTATGTCCATTATTTATTATGCCTGTATTTTTTTAAGCACATGATCCACTAGAATAAAAGGTAACCATATGGACTTTCATCAAACAACGCATCTGATCAACCCACACCTCAAAGTATCTTAGAGATGAGCTGCAAATGAAAAATGAGTTGGACTCATTGAGGAGAAGGGATAGAACTGTTATAGATTGCACTTGGGAAATCAAATGGTATTTTCAATGATCACAAATTGGTTACTCCTGCCAAGTTTATCTCTTTAACAATAATATCCTGCTAGTGTTGTTATATGGCTGTAATACTGGAATCTCATGAACTCAGACAGTCAAAATTATTAGCCACCTAAAGGTCAATGGAAAGATATATGGTGACTGTAAATAGGATGCAGGATTTTTACTAATAATTACACATACATACACACACAATTCCAAATGAGTGTAAAATATTATGGCTTAATATTCTCATTTTCCTTTGAGACCATAGAACAATATGTTTTCTTGACATTTCTCTCTAGTTTCAACCCATATACCAAATTTCATTGGAATTACTTAAAAATTACAGAGGATGTGTCCCCTTTGATAACATTTATTAACACCATTCTGTTTATAAATCGGTGAACTCAACAACAAATTGAATTTAGGTTGTATCTTGACACCTTTTAGTAGTATACCAAATATGATCAAAATCAACTGATTTCAATAGAAACTTATCATTAAAAAACAATAGACAAGTCAACAATGCTGATGAGTGTTGAATTTAAATAGACTTCCCTTTATTCAGTTACTTGTGCAAATAACTCAAGAATCTAAGAACTCTTCCTTTTAAATATTTATCATCTTTTAATTTTAAAAATGACATTGATTTTACAGGTAGAAGTATAATACTTGAAAATCTCTAACAATGACACATGCATTTTTATTCTGATCTGAAAGTTTCATGCTGCTTACATATAAAAAATAGGGCAAGATGGCTATTTTGGGAGAGAAGTAATGTCTATGAAATCTATTTAAAGCCTTTTTAAATGTAATACAAATACAACAGGCATCAATAGATATCATAAATTCACATGTAGTCCCATAAAGATCACACCAATGGTTATACTACCTAATATTAGTTATATGATGAAAACTCTGTAAGTGTATATGCATGTCTGGACTTTGTTCTAAAAGTTAAAGGGCAAAATCCCTAGCCAACAAAGCACAACCACAAAGACATATTCAATAAATTCACTTTAAGAAGTAGAATTATTTTAAAATATTTTTAACACAGTGAAGAGATTCTGTATGGGCCCTAACATGTAAATACATGCTAGAGGTCACTGTTTAGATTTCTGAGCACTAAATTTGAAATAACTGGTCTCCTTAGAACCTGTACTTATAGGGAGACTATAGCTATTTCAAAACATCCCCACAATCCATTCAATTAAAAATTCATTTATTAAGGGACCAATCCTATGACAGGTAACAGAGTTATTACAAAGAGAAAAACAAAATGATCCCTGTCCTCAGCAAATGACCATTCTATTGGGAACAGCACTCCTCAGAGCTACAGCATTGGATTTCCAACTTCCTACTGTATGTCTTTCTCTTAGAGGCCCTCCTGGGGGGCATCCCCCAATTCTGGCTGGCATCTCTTCAAGCCTGGACTGCTGGAACAGGCTGGTTATCCTGATTTCAGGTTCTCCTCCAATTTCATCTTTCACAGAAATGTCTGAGTATTTGCCCAACTCACTGCTTTGAGCACATCATTTCTTTACTCTGTATCCCTCTGTTTTGCAAACCTTTAAAAGTGCTTTACCAATGAGTCATTATTCAAAATTCTTCATTAACATACCATTGCCTACAAAATAAAGTTGAGATTTCTCATCCTAGCACAGGAGACTTTACACAGTCTGGTAGTAATCTAATTTTCCAACCTTACTTCTCACTGCTACTTTACACACTCATATTCCAACCAAACCAGAATACTCAATTTAACTAAATGCATACTTGCTAGTCCTCACAATCCTGTTCACTCCTGCTTGCATGCCTCTGTCACACCTTCTCACATAGCTGAATGGACTCCCTCCCATCTTTGTTAAAACTTCCTTCTTCAAGGCCTGGTGTTCTCCTTGCTCTATGAAGCCTTCTCTGATTCTCCCCTCTGGAAATGATCTCTCCTTCCCCTATTTCTTCTAATACTTAGCCTTAATCTTGCTTCTTCACTGTTACCTTCTACCTGATTTCCACCCCCTAATCCCCCATACTTACTCTTCTCTCCATCTCCACTTCTATCAGATTTTAAGGAATTGAAGCCAAAATCTGACCTATTCTCCCATTGCAATAGAATGTGAGCTCCTTGGGGGTAGGGGCTGTTCTTGCCCTTTTGGGGGGGGGGTGTTGAGGTATACCCAGAGCTTAGCACAGTGCCTGGCACAAAGCAGGCACAATAAATGTTTTATTAAGCACCTAGTAATTTATTAAGCACCTACTGCATGACAGGTACCGGGGACACAAAAAGACGGGACAACAGCCCCTGCCCCGAAAAGGCTCTAATTCTAACGGAGTTGGGGAATAGGACAGACTTTGGCTTCAAAGACAGTTCTTGTACTCAAGGAACTTACAATCCAATGGAGAAGTTTACAATCTAATGGTAAGCCTAAAACATATGCCAGTTTCTTGGGAGGAAAGCACATTCTTGAATGTTTTCTGAATTGAACTTATTCAAATCTCAGATAATTTACATTCTAATCTATCTGCAAAATGGATAATGAGATTAACATATTGGTAATTAAGTATAGTCTATAATTGGGGAATTAAAAATAAAAATCTGGATTTAGGCCCCAGTATTATCTAGTATTACAAGAAAAAGGACAGGATTACTATATGATGAGGAATTAGTTCTGGTATGCCAGCTAATTTCTTTTTTTTTCTTCTTTCATTTTGTGTGTGGAGGCAATTGGTGTTAAGTGACTTGCCTAGCTGGTAAGTGTCTCAGCCTAGATTTGAACTCAGATACTCCTGACTCCAAGGTTGGTGCTTTAGCTACTGGGCCCCACTAGCTGTTTTTCCCGCAACTAATTTCTCAAGAGTAAGTATGTTTTGGGCAGCTAGGTGGCGCTGTGAATAGAACACCAGCCCTGGAGTCAGGAGGACCTGAGTTCAAATTCGGCCTCAGATACTTGACACACTTATTAGCTCTGTGACTTTGGGCAAGTCACTTAACCCCAATTGACCTTCTGTTTTAAACAAGTCTCTAGTTAGCTGCTATACAAGTCTGGTTTAAACCTCAGCATTACCATAACAATAGCTTTGCTGTTTTGCCCAGCATATTTTATGATGTGACTACTTAAAATACTTTCATTTCTAGGTGTAGAAACGTTTATAGTGCTGATGTGGTAGAGATGAGACTGAAGACCTGCTGCTTTGACACCCCTTACATTCTAGTAACAATGAAAATATCGTCCAAGACTGCTAACATTTTATAAACTCAAAGAAAAAAAAGAACTTCCTTTACACAACCTCTTTGAAAGATCACTCTGCTTAGGCTGCCATTGTGAAACGATACAATGACAAAATTGAAGATGGACTTTGGATTAGGAAACCTATATGAATTTGCTTCTGTTGCCTCTGGTCTTTCCAAAACTGAGTTAGGTAAAATGACTCAATTTCACTTTGGAGTCTCATGTATTGGTAAGGTGAAGTAATTTCTAAGATGCACACTCATTCCTAACTTCTCTATTTGTGTCAATGGCACAATTAGGTGTCCCTGGGAGTTGACTTTAATTCCCATCACTCCCAGAAGTCATTAGGTGGTACTGTGGAAAGAGCATCAGGCCTGGAGGCTGGAAGACCCAAGTTCAAATCCAGCCACTCTGTCTTACTAGATGTAAGGGAAAGTCACTTAACCTATCTGCCTCAGTTTCCCCAAATGTAAAATGGGAATAACAACAGCACCTACCTCACTAGGTGCTCTGAAAGTCAAAGGAGATAATATTTACAAAGCGTTAAGCTAAGCTTAGTACCAGGCACACGAAAGGGCCTACATAAATGCTTATTCCCTCCTTCTTTATATGTACCACCAAAGCCAACCATCTTCTCCCACATATAGGCTCTCTGTTCTCCAAATTCTACCCATTTTATTCCTGGACTACTACAAATGATTGGCCTTGACCCTTAAGAAGTATTGAAGGTGTGAAGAGGATTTTTTGTTGTTTTTTATACCTTGCCACAAGAAGGGTAATGAAATATCGTATTTCACCTCATTATCATCACAGATTGTATGTGCAACCATTATGTGAAACTTTTTATCTTGAAAATTGTGCCAGTATTACTTTAAAATCATTCATTAGGGCAGCTAGGTGGTGCAGTGAGTAAGAGCACCACCCTGGAGTTGGGAGGACCCAGGATTGGTTCCGGCCTCAGATACTTCACACACACACACACACTGGCCATGTAACCTTGGGCAAGTTACTTAACCCCAATTGCTTAAAAAAAAAAATCATTTATTATTAAGCTGTCTTTGGTGCAAGATTAGGATGAACAGAATACTTGTAAATATACATTAAAATGGAATACTGACTGTGTATGCACTGAGAACTCTAGACTCATGGCTTACAGTGTGTGTGTGAGAGACACAGACAGATGGGGGAGGGGGAAGGAGAGGAGACAGAGAAATGCAGGGCTATATGCCACTGGTGAAAACACTGCAGCTCTGTTTACCGTTTAGCCAGCAGGAGCAGAATTATACCATGCAATGATTACCCGATGAAGGGTTATAAACCAATTTTTGGACTGAAAAAAACAAAACCAAAAACCAAGGTGTGACAATTACATGGTGGCAATGATTATGCAGTGAAATACAGGAAGGCTATTTCATGCTATATATATATTCTTTATGTGAGGCAACTAGGTGGTACATTGTATAAAACACTGGGCCTGGAGTCAAAAAGACCTCAGTTCAAATTTGGCCTCAGATACGTACTAGCTGTGTGACTCTGGCATGTCATTTAACCTTTGTCTGCCTCAGTTTACTCAACTGTCAAATGAGGATCATATGAGATAATTTGTAACAGTGCTTAGAATAGTATCTGGTATGTGGGAAATGCTTAATAGACGCATGTTCCCTTCCTCTGCAGCTCCTTCCCGTTCTCTTTATCACTGAAAAACAGAAACAATTTGGGAAATAATTGCTCCGTGACCATTCTTCTTGAAATATGTTTATACATCAGAGGTTGTTTATATTTCAGCACTATAACACTGAACAGATACACATTACAGTTTCATTCAATATGTGCCTGTTTTTGAATTTTCCTATATTTGGCACATGTATAACTTCACATTGCCACAAAAGTTTTTGGAATGCTAGAACCTTGTGTCTATTTTAATGTATGGCCAGAATCTTTTTTTTTTAACTAAAGCAATTTCACAGACTTAATTGGGCTTAAATGTAATTTAAAGAATGTAACTTAGTTGTATAAGGAAAACTATCTTGGTGGCATAAGAATACAATACTGTGGTCACTAAATATTAAAAACTAGATTTTTCAGAAATCAGGGTATTTAAAAACAGGACACATTAATCTGGAAGGCTTAAAGAATAGTCCTTTCTGAAAGCATGGAGTGGTTTGCATAACTTCTTATTGGTATAATGATATGTGATACTTTTTACATCTTGCTTGTAAACTCTTATTCTGAAACACTGCTCCCTTGGATTGTATACCATTATACAATCCATTGTGTGACAGGCACCACAGTAGAAAGAAAACTGGTTTTCAAGTTCGGATACTCAACTGTCACTGTTAACTTGGACAAATAGCGTTTCTTGGGTCCATTTCTTTCTCATTTCTGGGGTTAGTTGATCTTTAAGGTTTTTTTTAGGCCTGAAAAGCTGATTCTTCTAGCCTTCTTACACTTTACTCCTCACCACAGTACCTTTGGTATTGTGACACTGGCCTTCTGGCCCTTCCACAAACAAGACACTCCATCTCAATTCTAAGCATTTTTCTCTGACTGTCCCTCATGCCTGGAAAGCTCTCCCTCATCAATTCTGCCTGTTGACCTCCTTGGCTTCCTTCAAGCCCCAAATAAAATGCCATCTTCTGTAGTAAGCTATTCCCAAACCCTTTTAGTTCTAGTGCCTCCCCTCTGTTAGTTACTTTCTTTTTATCCTGTGTTTAGCTTGTTTATATTTGTTTTCATGTGCTCTCCCCCATTAGATTGTAAATTTCTTGGGGGCAAGGTCTATCTTTTACCCTTTTTTTTTTTTTAACTCTAGCTCTTAGCTTAGTGCCTGGTACTTAATGAATTTTTTATCTATTGATTGATATTATTCTGTGCCTTCTAAGGCTCTCCAATAACTTAGAAGATATCTTTTCCAGATTCCTTTCTTCATTCTACCCTATTTAAGCATTACAGTCTTCTACCTTATTCTCCCTTTCCCCTAGACTCTTTCCCCTCAAATAGCTCATCTATTTTAATGGTTTTAACTGTTTTCTTTATGCTCATGATTTTCAGATCTCTGATTCTGGTTCTATATTCCCACAGGCCTTCAGAACATTAGCAATAACCTCAATCTAAAAATCTGAAATCATTGTCCTCCTTCCCAGGTGCCCAATATCTGACAGTGACATAAGGTTTAAAATCTTAAAATCTTCTTTGTATATGAGAGGAAAAAGACAAGACTCAATCTGTTTCAAATTGTCATTATTTCCTTCATAATGTTTCTCTCCCTCCTTCTCCACACCCATTGTCACTATTCTTAGTCTGCATATACCTCCCATGCCTGAACCATTGGGATGACTTCCAAAGACTTCTCATCTTCATTCATGTCCTGTGGCCATCTACCAGGAAACCAAAGTTTACTTCAACATCTTACCATCTGCTCTTCTTTTGTACATGGAGAAAAACCACCCTCATAAGCTGATCTCTAGAGACAACAGCAACTTCTCCCTCAGTTAATCCATTAATTTTTTGAACTTCACTCTTTAAGTCACAAATTTATCTGACACTTTACCTAATTGACCCCAGACCATGCATCCAATCCTATAAGGCTCTTTGATATTTCAGTATGGTTCATAGATATTGATGATTAAACTGGTACTGAAGGTTCACGATAACATTTTGTAGGTCTTTATAACAACTCCATAGTAACTCAATAAATAACTAAATTGAAGAACACTAATTAGAGAATTAGTGATATTATTATTGTCCTTTCCAGTTGTATTAGCCTGTAGTTAAATTTTATGTCCTCAAATTCTGCAGACGTTGTTTTTATGTTAGTAGCATTTTCTGGTCTCTTTCTCAGCCTCTTCTTCCCTTAAATAGGTTATATGTCAGTTCATGTTACTGGAATCAATACTCTTCCAACCCTTATCACTTATCTTTCCTGTACCATCCTAGATCCAACTGCTAGGCATAGAGCCCAATAAGATCAATGATAAAACGAAAGGATTTGTATATACCAAAATATTTATTAGCAGCTACTTTAGTAGCATCAAAGAACTGGAGGAAAAAAGTAGTATATTGATTGGAAAATAGCTAACAAAGTCTTGTTACATCAGCATAATAGAGTATTACTGCATTACTCTATTATTGTATATTACTGTAAAAATTATAAATATATAAAGTATGAGAAAACTTATATGAACTGATGCAAAATTAATTATGGAGATCCAGGAAAACAGTATATAAAACTACTATATTGTAAATGCCAAAACCAATAAATAACAAAATGATCAAAACCTGATTATGATGAAACTGTAATAACCAAGAGTGTCTTCAAAAAAGACATAAAGCAAAGTACCCCTTCCTAGTTTCTTTGGCAAAGTAGGGGATTATGGATATGGAACACTGCATATGTCAGATTTTTTTTTCTTTGTGTTCGCTGATTTTGCTAAACTTTTTTATTCACTGTAATAAGGGATGGCTCTCTGAGAGGGAGAGGAAAATGAATATTGAGGAAATGCAGGTCATGTAAAAATCAAAATATATCAGTAAAATTTTATGTTATAAAAATCCTGGCTCTCTCCTTTATGATCTGAGAAACACTTCAAGAAATATATAGAAAAGATGTTAGTTTATGAAACTATGGAAGGAAAACACTACACTGTAAATTTAGAAATATAACATTCTAATAAAATGCTATTAGCTAGAAGCATCTTAATTAACATATAACTAATTAATGTGGAAGTTAGAAATATGAGTTCAAACTCTACATCTCTTATATGTCAATCAATTCCACTTTAGGAGAAAAAATTTGCAGAGTAAAAAGAAACAGAAACAATTTGGGAAATAATTGCTCTGTGACCATTTAGGGTTAGAAGACCTAGGTTGGTTTGAAACCCAGCTGATATTTACCATTTAGCTGTGTGATAGTGATAGTGGCCAAGTCACTACATACATATCCAAGTCTCATTTTCCTCACCTGTAAAATAGCGATAACAATATTTGTACTACCATGGGGTTTTTGTGAAAATTGCTCCTTAAAGTGCTATATATGTGTGTGTATGTGTGTGTTATTATTTTTCTTGATATTTACTTGGACCACTTCATCTTTTACAATCCTTTTACTATATGTTTCATATTAAAAAATAAAAATTAACAGCATCAAAAATTTCGCTATCTGCATTCTGCCCTGTGATAGTACACACATAAAAATTGGAGTCTGTCACATCTTGAGTACAAAAATTTAGGTATACATAAAGCTAGGCTTTGCTAGAAAGACAAAGGATAGATAGATAGATAGACAGACAGACAGACATAGATATATAGATATATAAAGAGAGAGAGAGAGATGTATAGATATACAGATATATGGATATAGACAGATAGATACATCTCCTGTTGCTCAATGCTAACAAGTGTGGATGGTAAAAATTCAACAGCTGGCCCTGGGTCAGGAAGAAAGGAACTTCCTTCTTAGAAATGTGACAGGTAAACAGGCCTAAGTTTAGGTTTCAGAGAAAAGGTAAAACAAAACCTATCAATAAGAACAAAACTGAGCAGTCTGTAGTCCTCTAACGACAAAGCCAATGGGCAGCCACTTCCTTTACAGTGGAAAAGGGGTTGCAGCCAGTTGGGGCCGCAAAGCAGCGGCTCCCCTGGAGCTGCAGAAAGGTTGCTGGGGGCTAAGGGGTCTGCGGCCTCCAAATTCTCTAGTTCCGGGTGAAGGACGCTGAGGAAGAACTATGCATTCGTGTGGCTTTGAGTCTAGGAAAGGAAGGATGCTGGGGGGCAACAAGGGTAGGATGATCACGCTGCAGAGACAGCTTTAGGGCTGTCGCCCTGGATAAGCAGGAGGGGATTGGGTTCATGGCCAAAGGCAAATCATGAAAGAAGAAAAGGGGTAGGGATGGGTAGAGAAGGCGCGGTCGATTCCTCTGGCCCAGAGGAGGGGTAGAGAAGAGATGGAGAGGGGGAAAACAGAGGTGATGGGGAGAAGAGATAGTATTGGAGGAGAGAGGAGGTGGGAGAGAGGAGATTATGAGTGGGGAGAGAAGAAGGTAAGAAAGTGGGGGAAAAGGAAGAAGGGGATTTTACAAAGGGCATCTGCATCCCCCCCCTCCCCCAGCCCCAGCATCCATTCCCTACACACATCCCCTCCCCCCTACCCCCGCCCACATCCCCTTCTCCCCACCCCCTCCCTGTCCCCAGCTAGTCCTAAAGCTGCCACCAAGGCTGCTGCAAGCTCTAAGAGGCATCTGCAGCCAATGTAGCCTCCTCTTCCCCACCAGCCCTAGGGACCCGGTCGTCCCTATGCTGCGGCGGCCACTCACCCTCGGCCCGGGAGCGGATCTCGGACACCGTTCTCCGCATGGTTGGCATCGCTATTACTCCTGCTGCTGCAGGTGGGTCCCACTGCCCGGGAACCGCTCCTCCTTTTCTTCTCCCTCTTTTGGGACTCTGCACCTGTCACTGCCCAGAGGCCGCCTCCTCCGCTCTAAAGGATTCCCAGCCTCCTAGCCCGGGATCTTGGGGCACCGCGCTGCCTCCTTCGCAAGCACCCAGACCATTACCCGCCTCTCCGGGCTGGAGGGGCCCTCAGCGAGCCCAAACCTAGGCTGTTTCTGCTCCTGTTTCTGCCGCGACTGGGGGAAGGCGGAGGTGTCTTTGCTAGCGAGCGCGGGCTCTCTCCGGAGCTCCAGCTGCGGGCGAGCCCCGGCGTCTCCACGCTCGCGCTAAGGCTGCAGCAGCCCGAAAGGAAAGGGAGGGGGCGAGGGGTGGCACCAGCCCCAACAGCGCTACTGCCGGCTCTCAGCCCCAGCCGCCTTGAGAGCCGCCCACCTCTCGGCGGACTGTACCAAACTTCACGAGAAGGGGGAGGGAGAGGCGTCCAAGGCGCTCCGCGTACACACTTCGCGTGCTTTTGTGCCTTCCATTCTTCTGTATTCCTCCACCCACCTTGTCTGCTCATCCCAATTCAATTAACCTATTGCATAGTGGGGAGGGAAACCTCACCACCCTTCATTTTAAATCCTTGTAGGCTCTTTCTTGACCCCTCCTTTTGCTTTTAGAGCCGATGGAACTGACCTCCCCGGGTCCCTGACTAATGCCGTGCTTCTGGGTTCTGGGGGAAGGCAGTTTGGGGGCGGTGAGTGAGAAAGAGGAGTTAGGGGAGAAATGGTGAAGGGGAAGGGACCTCTAGGTGTGAAAGGACCGAGATAGCGAGAAGAAGGAAGGAGGGTGGGCAGAAAAATGTCTACAGCAAATTCACCTATTGTGCTGAAGGGCAAATAACACCTTTCCCCTCAGCTGCACACTGGGGAACCTTGGTTTTGGCAGCTGCACCAACTGCTTGGTCTCCTTGTCCTACGTTACAGCAACAGGTTCCAAGAGAAGCAGGTTGGGAAACCCTGCTTCTTGAGGGTTTAACTTGGGGTGGGGTTGGGGGGGGGGGCACCGGAGGCTTGTGGAGCCCGGCGTGATGCTCCCCTTTCGCCTATTCTCTTCAATTTAGGAAAACTCCAAAGTCAAAATTAGGAACTGAAATTGGCAGAGAATTTTTTCCTCTCAGGCCTGGGACAGGAAAGGAGCTGACCATTTAGTCTATTGCTAAGAAGATTGAGTTTATTTCCCTTAAAGTCTGTAAATATAAATATTTTCGTTTGGCTAAGACGTCACACTACCATTAGAATGTACTAACATACACCCCCTTTTATTTTGAATACCTAATTGTAAGGGAAAATACCCTTTTGTTTTCAAGTTAGACGCTGAGATTCTATTGGAAATGAACTGAATTGTTGAAATATTAATTAAGGAATAAATTTAAACAAACCATTTCTTTCTTAACTTGTCTTTGCCTCCCTCCAGCATTTCATAAAAGACTGATTCAAATTCAGATCTTTTTTCTTGGAGCTCCTATCATGACTGTGGTTGTTTTGGATTGATCCCTTGGAAATCTGATTACCTCCAGGCCTCAGGCCAGAGAAGCTGCTAGATGCTGATTGGCTTCAGGAGTGAGTGCTCTTCCCTTAGGTTTTTTTTTCTGCATGCTGCATTCCCTCATCTTGGTTCTGACACTTTAATATTCAGCCAAGAAGTCAACAAATATTTATTAAGCCCCAAATGTGTGGCTACTGCTGTTCCAGGTGCTGTTGTTACTAAGGATACAGTTCATTCTCCATATTAAAAAAGTTCAGTCTTTAAACGTGTAAGATAAGACACTTATAAATTTTAACACCGACCAATTCCAGGCTAAATACTGCTTTACAGAATATGCTACCACTACCTGCCACTATCATTTTGTCTTGGCCTGTTAGAGAGAAGAGTAGAGTTTCATGGGAACAGACAGTCCCGATGATGAAACTAAAACAAAAACGATAAAGGTAAGTGGAGCAGAAATATAGAAACAATAAAATAAATAGTAAACATTCTAGAAATATTATAATAAAATCACTGGTACCGGAAGGAAATGTTAAGAGAGAAAAGGTGGGAAATACATTGATCTTTTTGTCCTGTTTTGGTAACAGCTAATACCACCTGGGCAGCTAGGTGGCTCATCTTCCTGAGTTCATATCTGGCCTCAGATATCAGTTGTGGGACTGTGGGCAAGTCACTTAACCCTGTTTACCTCATTTCCTTCTCTGTAAAATTAGCTGGAGAAGGAAATGGCAAACAGTATCTTTGCCAAGAAAATACCGTGGAGAGAACCAATAATAAATTTCCCTTCCTCATAGAATTTATAATCTACTAAGAAGAATGTGACACTATTGTTCCTGAGAACAAACTAGAAAAAAAGGGTGGCTCACACATACATATATACAATATGCATATACACTATGTACATATACACCTACACATATAATGTATACACATAGATATAAATGCATCTATACATACACCAATACATATGCATATAAATAAGCATGTGCATATATATGCATATGCATATATGCATAGGGACATAGTAATATATTCAGGTTTATACATGTTATGTATATACATACATATATAGTATACACAGATATATCTTTATTTACACTCTTGTGGTTGTTACATATACATTCACACTTGTATACATATACACATGTGTATCATATTGCATCATGCAATGTAACATGTTATATGACATGTACACGCGTGCAGGTTATGTATATGGATGTTTAGTTGTATACACATATGTAATGAAATAAATTATAAAATTATATGAATGTTGATTCATAGAAAAGTTTTGTAACTATCTTAGATCACCTTAAGAGCCAAAGAAAACGAGAATAATGTATTATTTTGTAGATCATAATGTCTAGCTGTGAAATATTGTCCCTCCAAACTCTAATTTATGATCCTATTAGATAAAAATAAATTTTAAAGATGCTGGCTATCCTAACTGCATGAAGACTTTTGGGACATACTTATGGTTAATTGTCTTTCATTCTTGAAGAAGACCAAAATTTCATGACTATGTTGGGGTCAAAGTACAGTGTGTCTGACTATGGCTGATCAAACCAATATGAGCTCAAAAGGCTCTACCACAGGTCAGGTACAAATAATCCATATGAACATTTAGAGTGGAGATGTCTCTAAATTTGCATATCTCTTGTTTATTTTGAGCTACTGCAATTCTGCTTTGCTCATAGAGCACAGTACCCTCTTTGATGTGGGCATGCCATGCTGGGTAGTCCTGTGCCAGTGTCTCCCATGTCTCACAACTGCACACACACACACACATACACACACACATTCACATCACTCAGTGTGAATTGATTGTTGGTTTATACCTGATCACTTCTAAAAAATTTGAGAACAGGTTATTTTATATTAAGATCAACAGAAGGAAAAGAATAACTCACATTTACATAAAATGTTATGCTTTATAAAGCACTTGCTTCACACCAATCTTACTTAGTAATAAGGGTAAATATTTTACAGACAAGAAAGGACAAACTTGGGGTGGCTAGGTAGAGCAGTGAATAGAGCACCGGCCCTGGAGTCAGAAGGGCCTGAGTTCAAATCCAGCCTAAGACGCTTAACACTTACTAGTCGTGTGACCTTGGGCAAGTCACCTAGCCCCAGTTGCCCCTATGAAAAGCAAAAAAAAAAAATGAAAGAACAAGCTTTGAAGAGTTAAAATGATTCATCTGTAGCCACACAACTTACAAGTTTCAAAACTGGAACTCGAGTCTTTGGATTCCCAGGTTTGGTGCTCTTTCCGCTCACCATACCATGCTTTGTTTCCATGTCTGAAGTTGGTGAAACCTCCTCAATTCATACCCTGTTTTAACCTTAGTGTTGAAACACATAAGGCAACAATAGATGTGGTACTTTGGGCCCCTTTGCTGGTGCACCCCTTTGTTGGTATATTTAATTGCCTACATTAGCAAGGTGTATGGGGATGGGGGGTGGGAATGGGAGGAGACGGGAGTTGGAACTACGTATTTACTGGTATTATCATGTCTAATTTTAATTGGTCCCACCAAAAAGTTCACCATGGCACAGTCACATAAGACTACAATTCAGGGGTGAGTTAATTCTGTAAAAACAATGGAGAAAACACAATAAATTCCCAGGCAGACTAAAGCTTAAATTAAATCATTACCTAATGATAGATCACCTTTACAATAGGAATATTTGTTCATTTCCCCCCATAACATTTCTTTCCCTCTGCCTCAGAAACTTCAAATTTCTTACCTGTCTGGGGAAGGGGAGGAGAGCCAATGGTGAAGGGGTAATCAGTCTATTCAAATTTGTCCAATGAGGGGAGTGGAAAGTTAGGGGTTGCATGACGTACTAGTACTCCGAAGCTTTGTCCCTGCTACATAATTGTTTTTTTTCTTCCCCCTACCTGATTGTAGAACTATTACATTTTCTCTATGATTTCAGTTTCTCTAGAACAAGGGTAATTTACTTGGAGTCCATGAATTTAAAAAAATTATATATGTATATATATATACATATGTATAGCTAACTTATTTCAATATAATTGACTTCCTTTATAATCTTATGAAACAGTAATGTGGCATAGTGAATAGAGTATTCAGCCTAGTGCAAGGAAGACACGACATTAAATATGTTCACAAACAGTTCCTAGCTGTGTGAACCTGGATAAGTCATTTAACCTCTGTCTGCTTCAGTTTTGTCAACTGTAAAATCGAAGATGATAATAATAGCACCTAACTTAGGATTGGGTGGTAGAATATTTGTTAAGGGGTTTTACAAACCATAAAGCACTATATAAATGCTAGTTTTGATCATTATTATTAATAAAATTACATATTGTAAATTATTTATAATTTATTATATATAATAAATTATTAACAATTTATTACAAATAATAATAAATTATTTAGAATTTATTATAAATAATAAATTATTACTAATAGATTGTTGTGAAATTATTAATAATACATTAAAATTAATTTTTTAAAGGACTCCCTCTTCAAGTCTTTGTGAGGTTATATTATATAAAGAGACATTTGCCTGATTGACCTCACTTCAGCTCCAAGGAAAGGGGTGTTTGAGATGTATATCAACAGGAAAGTCAATCTACTTTGGGGAACTCAAAATACAAGCTTTGGGTGGGCCCAAAAAAAGATGTAAGAGGATCTAGAACAAGCATTTCTTCCAATTTGACTTCCCTGGAGCATCTCAGAGATCAACCTGACCTCTGCAGTAAGCTTTTGGAGTTAGTTTTCTAGCCATATAAAACTTGGTTCAAACAACACTCATAAATAATAACTAGTAATCCACAATACATATACACAAAAGTGTAATACAAAAATGCCAAGCAGCAGGGACAGTTAGGTGATGCAGTGGATGGAGCACTGACCCCGGAGTCAAGAGGACCTGAGTTTACATCTGACCTCAGACACTTGACACTTACTAGCTGTGTGACCTTGGACAAGTCACTTAACCCCCCTCATTGCCTTACCCCACTAAAAAAAGAAATGCCAAGCAGTCAAGAGTCCCTAGAAGGGCACCAGACTCTGATACTGAGGCTGCCTGCTGCCAGTACATCTAACTAAGCAAAGCAGACCATCCATTTCTGGTATCTAAAACTAGCTTTTATGATATTGCCTGAATCAGGAACCATGTAGCACATGAGAGTGGGAAAGAAAAAGCAGACCACCATAGGGTGAGTGGTGACAGGAAGTGGGTGTTCCTTAGCTTCTTCCTTTTCAATTCAGTTAAAATAAACATATATGCCAGTGAGGAGCAGGAAGCTCCTAGGAGATGAGGCAGAAAGGATGCCTTGGAGGCTTTGCCAGTTGTTCGGGGGCTCTGAAGCAATGTTTCCATGTGGTAGAGCACCAAAATGGGCTCTGAAGGAATGCTTTGAGTGACTGACTGCCCACCTTTCCTGGCCTCCCTCAGTGATCTGTAGCAGCAGGCCAGTCAAAATGTGTAGTTGGAGAAGACCCCACTTAAGACTTTCCCTGACCTGAAAGATCACCTGAGACAAAAACTTCTGGCTACTGGTGACACCAGCTTGGACCAGTTGGGAGAGAGGCTAACCAGCTTCCTCCATGTACGAAACAGTCAGTGTCTCTGTGGAACAAGTGTTTCAGCTGCATGAGCCAAAAGTAGGTGAGTAGGCCTTAATGTAGCCTTGCAAACTTCAGTTGTTAGCCCCTCATTGGCTGATATGTTGGCACGGTTACAGTACATTAACAGACATTATCGAAATGCATACCTGGAAAGGAAGTACTTCCCCTTCTACAGCCAGTGGGGAAATTTGCCAGACATCCAAATTTTGCCACAAACCTGGGATCAAATTTCAGAGAATGACCAAGGCCTAGTATAAGACATCCTGCTGAATGTATCTTTTTTTTCCTAGAGACTTGCTGTCTTTCTATCTACAGAACAAAGAAACCACAGCTAAAGTCCAGATTTATTTTTCCTGCCTCTTTAGAGCAAGTGTGGGCATCCTTTAATGTTTGGGATGCAAATTCCTAGAATACAGTTATCTCATAAAGTGTTGGGGCTACATGTTTCTGAGTCCAAGAAATTTGTATTCTATATTTTGTCTACGTGTAGACCAATCTGTGGCCCTTATCTGAGGCTCACAGGTTGGCAATCACAGAAAGAAGTAGTCAGGGACTGACTGTTGTTGCAGAAACCAACAGGCCAGATTTGAACTCATAAAGATGATTCTTCCTTAATCCAGGCCTGGCACTAACCACAGCACTATCTAGCTGCCCTACGCATCACAAACATTCATGTTTTTTCATCCTGTACAATTCTTGTCCATTTCCTTTTACAAATTCTCTGTAAGAGGTTTCTCTATATCTCGTGGCATTGTTCTGACACCAGTGGAGTGTTGTGACTTTCTATACGTCTTGTTCCACTACATGATTTAGCCCACTTCCTTTTTCCAGTCATATTCTCTGATGATATCCTTTACACAATGTATTGTGTACAATTTGTTGGTAATAAGTTGCAGCTGACTCCTTCCCAACGTGGTAATGGTATATCAGGATTTGTGGTCCTATGGTATGAACATAAGCACACTGATGATAAAAAGATGGGTCTTCTTTTTGTGGAGAAACATGGAATAATTCAAAGCACTGAGCTATTTTCAAAAGACAATCCAGTCTGCTATCTTTTTCTTCCTCCTCTCAAGTCTTTGCTGACTGATTTCACATTATTTCACTTGTGCACTCTATATTCCCCCTAAATATGTCAACTTACTATAGCTGTAAACAACATTTGGTTTCCCATCTTTGTACTTTGGCACCATGGGCTGTCCGTGTGCCTGGAAGACATCTTCCCCACCTCTGTGTCTTGGAATCCTTAGCTCCATTCAGGGCTTAGCTTAATTGTCACTTCCTACAAGAGTCTTTTGGTGACTCACACAGGTTTTTGCACATACACACACACACACACACACACACACACACACACACACATACACATTTACTTGTGTTGTCTCCCAGAAAAAATGTAAGCAGGTCTTGAAAGTAGGTCTATTATACTTTTTGCATTCTTAATCCCTGGCATAGGCATTTAATAAATGTTTATGGAATTGAACTAAATTAAATTCCAGGATCCTATGAACTCTCAGACCACAAACTCTTCATGACCCAATACAAACACCAGATGAGATCTTAGAAAGACAGAAAGGCTTAGCATGTAGTCACACACCTATAATCCCAGTTCCTAGGGAGGCTGAGGCTGGTGGAGTTCTCAACTGCAGTAGGGCTAAAGCTCATCAGGAAACCATATTGTATGATTATAGTGGGTCTCTGGGAAGGGGAGCATCACACTGCCCAAGAAAGGGAAAACTGGCCCAGGTTAGAAATGAAACAGGTCAAAGCTCATGTGCTGATGAGCAATACGATTGAGCTCACGATTGACCATTGCGCTTCTAGCTGGGGCAAGACAGGGAGACTCAATATTTTAAAAAATGGGGTGGCTAGGTGGCACAGTGAATAGAACAACAGCCCTGGAGTCAGGAGGACCTGGGTTCAGGTCTGGCCTCAGACACTTAACACTTACTAGCCGTGTGACCTTGGGCAAGTCACTTAACCCCAATTGCCCCTCCAAACAGCAAAAAAATTAAATTTTAAAAAGTCAGAACGATCATATTTTTGGGGGGAGAGGAGACAGAGTTAAGTGACTTGCCCAGGGTCACACAGCTAGTAAATGTCATCAAGTGTCTGAGTCCACATTTGAATTCAGGTACTCCTGAATCCAGGGCCAGTGCTCTATCCACAGTTCTATCTAGCTGCCCTTGAGAAATTATATTTTAAAGGTCTTCAGAGTCATAACTTGGGTAATTGGGATAAGTTTCTGGGAGGTGACATTTTGACTATCAAAATCTGTACTTTTCTTATTGGGATGAGGTCAGTTGCACAGGTGAATTCCCTTATCCCTTGGTAACAAGTGACTTAAATTCCAAGGTAAAGTGGAATCCTAGCATTTCTTAATGGAGTCAGGGAGACCTGAGTTCAAATTTAGCTTCAGACATCTACCTAGCTGTGTCACCCTGGGTAAGTCATTTAATCCTGTTTGCCTCAGTTCCTCATCTGTAAAATGAGCTGGAGAAGGAAATGGCAAACCACTCCAGTATCTCTGCCAAGAAAACAAAAAATGGTGTCACAGAGAGTCAGACATGACTGAACAACAACAACGACAAAGTAGCTTTGGTGAAAGGACAAGACAGGCCCAGTTCTTTAGATAAGTACTTAGATAATCTGAATGTAGGCAGTGGGGTTCTGGGAGAAGTATATTTATAAATGAAGATTGGAACACAGGCAAAGTTTTCAGCCTCAAGAAATCTAGTCAGATTGTGGTACAAGAAACAAGCAGAAGGGACTCATGAAGTCAGTCATCAAAATGAACAATTTCCTCTGTCCAAGTGACTAGGGTTCATGTATATTTTATGTGTCTCCCTATCTTCCTGCTTGACATCAGGCAGCTATGCCCTGAGTTGACTCTGTCACTTTACCTGATTCCAAACCCATAAGGTTTCTCTAGGCAACTACATTTCTTCTCAGTACTAGTTAGCTGTAGTTGTAGTTCGATGGAGAAGGAACCAGAGAAGAAACATGAATTAATTCAAAGCACTCTTCAAGTAACTCACAGTTCTTTGTAGAACCTGCCATATTGATTCATTATTAATTACCTCTATACTCTTTATACTATATGTAATGTGGGTGGAAGGCACATGAATCCTCAATCTTTGGTGCCTATCATATACTAAACATTTAATGCTTTTTCTCTCATTCTGATTGGGAATTCCTCAAAGATTTCTAGATTCCTGGAGCTTACCTGGGAGTAGAATAGGACCTAATTCATACACACCCTTAACTTAACTTGGTTCAAGGGATACAGACTAGGGACACACTAAAACTTAAAATGTTTTTGACCAAGTCACATATTCTATACGACCACAGGCTACTAGATTTAGAGCTGGAAGAGACCTCAGAGGTCACCAGAGGACCTCAAGTCTAACCCCCTCATTTTATGAGGAAACTGAGGTCCAGAAATTTAAGTAACTTTTCCAGATAGAACTAGTTAAGTGTCTGAGGCAAGATTTGAACCCAGTTTTTCTTGACTGCATATTCAGCCCTCTATTCACTGTATCACCCTTTCTTACCTACCACTATTTACTGATGTAGGCTGAATTAATATATAACCTGAAAATTAATATATGAAACCTGATACTCTAGGTTTCAAACACCCTGAAATGTGGAAACCATATGATAATCTAACACTAGTTAAGATGTTCTTCCTTATCCTGTAGTTAACAGAATCAGTTAAACATAAAAATTGTTTCTAGGTCTTATGTATGCTTGTATCTGGAATACTGCAGAAAAAATAGTTTTCTAGGTATATTTTCAATGCATATTCATTTTTCCACTAACCTTTTTTTATTGTATACTCTTAGCATTTACTGAATATAGCTTTTATTTTTGAAGCAATATGTTTTACTATAGTGATGTATGGAAAGGGTAACGTGACACACAGAAAAGTCATTGCTATTTGCCAGAAGTGACACAAGAACTTAGTATTAGAAATGAGAAAAGAGTCTGAACATCCTCACTTACTATGTTTTGTTGCCTCGGGAAACCATGGGAATAATAATGAAGTATTACAAGAGAGAAGGAAAGAATTTTTCTCATTAAAATTTTGGAGGGGGGTAGTATTGCACAGAAGAGTGAAAACAAATGTAATTAACAAAGAAAAAAATTAAAATTCTAAGTTTTAGAATTTAAAAAGCATGCCAGGGCAGAATCCAAGGTTATACTGGTAAGATGAACCATGAAATACATGAAAATCATAGCTTTCTCTATCAAATAAGGAAATATACCAGTGGTACTCAGGCTACTTTTGTTATGAAAATTGTGGGTAGTACTCCATAATTCTTTGGGGCATTTAAAAGATTTATTGCAAAATCATAATGATTTTTTATATCACTGACCTAGAAATATCTCAGAAACAATATCCCCTAGAAATGATCATTAATCACTCAAGACTTTTCTCAACTTTGCCTGAACCTTGAGAAAATCTATGACACAGAATGAATGCTTCATCCAGGATAATGTTCATTCCCAAAGAAAAGAAAGCCAGAAAAAAAGTCAGAACGTTAAGATGTAATCTTATTTGGGGCAGCTAGGTGGTGTAGTAGATAGAGTATCTGGTCTGAAGTCAGGAAGCCTCATCTACCTGAGTTCAAATCCAACCTCCAGACCAAGCCACTTAACTCTGTTTCCCTTAGTTCTTCATCCATTGAATGAGCTAGAGAAAGAAACAGCAACTACTCCAGTATCTCTGTCAAGAAAACTCCAAGTGGAGTCATGAAGAGTCAGACATGACTGAAATGACTGAACAACAACAATTTTATTTCATGAAAGCAAAGTTATATTTATCTAGAGTTAAGATATAGAAAAGTTGGTAAATATTGAGTATAAGGTGAGTGAGTGAGCTAGGTAGAAGCAAGGAGATTAGGGGATACATGTTACATGCCTTCATAAGGAGATTTGTTGCTAGTGATTCAGCTAGGCTTACATATCTCTAAATGAAGTAGGAACTTAAAAATTATCAAGTTAATATTAGAAACAGAGCTAGCAAACTGGACAATGCAATTCTCTTTGCTCCTGCCCTAACTGATCCAAAATAATGGTTTGTTAAATTTTCACTTCTTAGTTAATCAATAAGTGTTTATTGAGTATCTAGTACATTGTGTTGGGTATTGATGTTGGTTATATAGGATTTAGTTCTTACTCACAAGAATTTCACAATGTAGTGTGGGATATAGAAAATGAAGCAAAATAAATGAAAGATAGCATATGAAACAAATGTTCTTAAAGCTCATTCTCCCAGTGCAATGCTGGCTATATCATACTGTCAGGGCTCTAGCAGTACCCCTGAAAGATTGAGATGTTTCTTCTTTAATGGTATCAGTTCAAGTCTTCCTTCTGGAAATCAATTAAAGTTAATAGCCAAACTGAAAGGAAAATAGATTTATTAGTGTTCTAGAGAAGACTGTTTGATGAGGGCAGTTTCAAGATCCTGGGTTATAGATTTAGTTTATTTAGCCTCTTTGGGCCTCCTTAGCAGACACAGTCAAATCAGTAGAATGCTGTGGCAACAGACCAGTGGGATATAGTTTGTCCCTATAGGAAAGTTGTTGCCCATTGTATGCAATATTTTTTGTTTGTTTTTTTAAGCAATTGGGGTTAAGTAGCTTGCTCAAGGTTACATGGCCATCTATTTCTGGCATTGGTGCTAAGTATCTGAGCCCGGATTTGAACCCCAGGCCATCCAGACACTGGAGCCAGTGCTCTTACACACTGAGCCACCTGGCCGCCCCTTGTATGCAGTATTTTTGAGGTCTTGTGAAGTGCTGTATATGTAATTAAGCCTAAGGAGGATGGAAGTACTTGAGTCAGGTTTTGCTATTCAGTTGACAGAAAAATAGGGGTTGGGGGAGCAATTTGGTTACATTTTATTATTTAGTATTTAGTAAAATGGGTGGCAGTGTTAAAACATCCTGATGATGTTATTTTATTTTTTCCTTCACTGTATCACCATCAATATTATTATTGAGTGCCAACATCATAGTCCACAGGGTGCATGGCATTATAGTGAAGAACTCTAGGTTCTGAAGACATTTTCTTCTCCTATCACTTGTTCTCATTTGTTTCAGTAAGAGTTTAATTACACTGTAAATGACTGGCATGTAATTATATTGTGCAATTTGATTTGTTTCTGAAACATTGCAAAAATAATTATTAGTTGTATCCATCAAAATTATAAAATATACATCACTCAACAAGGATTTTTAAAGTGCTATTATATAGCAATGTGTTAAATTCTAGGAGTACAAAGAAAGGCAAAACCCCTCTCCTTGCCCTGAAGAAGCTCATATTCTAATGGAAGAGACAACATGTAGGTACCTATATACACACAAGCTGTAAAAAGAGTATTTAGAGGGTAATCATAGAGGTGAGATATTAGCAGCAAGAGTAATTGGGGTAGGCCTCCAAAGGAAAGTAGGATTTCAGCTGAATGAAGGAAGCCAAGGAAGCTGAGGTAGTAATGAGGAGGGACAACGTTCCAGGGGTGGGAGACAGTCAGTACAAAATTAGGTGATCAATCAATCAACAAGTATTTAAGAACCTTCTACATGTCAGGCACTTTTAGACACTGAAGACATAAGTACAAAGAATGAAGTAATCCCAACTAACAAAGAGTTTATATTCTACTAAGGACAACTAGGTGGTGGATAGAACACTGGTTATGGAATTAGGAAGACTCATCTTCAAGAGTTCAAATCCAGACTCAGACACTTACTAGATGGGGGATACTGAACAAATCACTTGACCCTGTTTGCCTCAGTTCCTCATCTGTAAAATGAGCTGGAGAAGGAAATGGTAAACCACTCCAGTATCTTTGCCAAGAAAACAAGAGTTGGACATGACTGAAATAACTCAAACAACAAAAATTCTAATAAAAGAGACAACAAATATATGATATATATATATATATATATATATATATATACACACATACATACAGCATAAGCACAAAAGTACTGCTGTAGTTTTAAGCTGTGAGAGTCTTTAAAACTTAAAATTGCATTAAGATTTTCGTGACATCCCATAGCTATAAAATAGTCATATAAAAGGTAGTTTTTGAGGAAGAGTACAGGAAAGATTTAATATAGAGACTGTGTTTGAGCTACATTTTTTAAAAGAAGTAAATAAACATGAAAAACTTACTGTGTGCTGGGTACTGTGAAAAGTGCTAAATATACACAGAAAGACAAAAAACAGTCCACTCTCTCAAGGTTTAACTACATCTTAAAGAAGAAAGGACTCTATGAAGCTGAAGCTAGGAGAGGATGTGTATACACATATAGACGTATAATACTGACTGTCCCGTGCCTGGAATGTACTCCCTTCTCCTATGTTGAGATAAGCGGCACACACAAACCTACATATGTGTGTGTATGTTTTTATATCCCTATATATGTTGCTTCTCTCATTTAATCCTCGCAACTGCATGTGAAGTTGGTACTATTATTTACCCTATTTTACAGATGAGGAGACTGAGGCTGAGACATTAAATAACTTATCCAGGATCTAGTAAATGTTTGAGGCAGGATCTAAACTCAGGTTTGTCTTGAGCTCAAGTCAACGCTCTGTCTACTGTACTATTTACCTGCCTCTGCCAAATATCATGCTGAAATTAAAGTATATAAATATTACTATATTTTTATTTTATTATTTATTATAAATTTGTTATTATAAATATATATTACTGCTGAACTCTTAGTGATGAAACTTATACTTTTACCATTTTTACTGTTTCACTCTTTTAACTCTTCCTTCTCTCTTAAAAAAAACAAGACTTTTTTTCTCTTTAGCTCACAGCATTTCTGGCTTTTGAAAACTCTGATAGCTCCACCAATCCATGGTCCCCTCCCTGTTAGCTTCTCAGAACTTGTCCATTAAATGCCCTATAGGGTTTTGTCTTGTTAGCCTTCTTGACTGACTATTGATGGCACATCTTCCTCACACTTATCCTCAGTCTTCCTTAGTTAGGTAAACTGCCTTATTAATTTCCAGGGAGTTTTCAAATGATCTTTTCTTTTCTTTAGCCCTCTTATTTGTTTATTATTAATTCTATAGTTAAGAAGTATAAAAATGAAGGAAATACTATGCAGCATTTTTCTTCCTACTAACTTGCTATTCCCTTTTAGTAAACTTATAGCAAAGGCAGTTATTTTAAACTTTCAATTGGAAAGCTACCTTAGCACTGATGTTGCTAACTCACTAAATTGATTTCCCATTTGTTTTTTTATCAAGATAGTCATCAGTTAGATTTGAATCAATTTGTTGATTATCCTTCAATTTTAAAGTTTACAGACAGTAGGTTAAGTTTTTATTTTTGCCACTTGTTAATAGGGTCACATTTGTCACTTTCTTAATCAGGTCAAGTTTTCTTTTCTTTTTCAAATATTTGTTTCTCTTAGTAATATTTCTTCTTCCACACATAACATACCAGGGTTGATGAACCTTTAGAATTTAAATATATTGGCTTCACTGTCATTGCTGAAGAAAATAGTTTGTGACAGAAATATTAATAGATCTTTTCCTTTTTTTGTTTGTTGTTTACTGAGTTTTACCTTTAAAATTAGAAGGACTATGTGCATCAATCGATGCAATTTTTTTAGACATGTAACTCGAGAAGACTTATGTATTTCTACTTCATACTTAGTGCTTTTTCTATATCTTTGTTAGGAACTTCCTTAGCATTCTAAAGACTTTAGATAACAAAAGAAATTTTTAAAAAATATGGTTCTATGTGTAAGGATCAAATGCATCAAATGACATATATGCTAAACACTTCATATTTTTGTCATCAACAAGAGGAAATGTTCTGAAATTTATTTCTATTGCGTCATTTATTTTCTCATATTAATCTTTTTTCCTTTGGAGCATCAGCATAATTCATCAGATGTTTATAAGACCATTTGAATAGTATATTTATTGTATAAAATACAATTGTTTCTTTGCCTGTAACTTCTACTATTTTACTAAATTATTTTTTCTTGTTTTCTACATTTTCAAAATTTCTCATCTGGCTATTTAATAATATAGCTTTATTTTTATCTTTGCTGATGAAGTGTCTGAGAGATTCTCCGATGAAGCAATTTTAGAAATAATAAGAAACAGAGGGGAATAAGCATTTATATAGAGCCTACTATGCACCATGGACTGTGCCATGAATTTTACAAATATTACCTATTTGAATAAGAAATATCCCATATGTACCACATCTCACCAATCAGACTGGCTAAGATGATAAAATAGGAAAATGACAAATGCTGGAGAGTTTGTGGAAAAATTGGAACACTAATGCATTTCTGGTGGAGTTGTGAACTGATCCAACCATTCTGGAGAGCAATCTGGAATTATGCCCAAAAAGCTATAAATAATTTCATACCCTTTGACCTAGCAATACCACTTCTAGGATTGTGTCCCAGAGAGATCATAGCAACGGGAGGAAGACCCATATGTACAAAAATATTTATAGCAGCTCTTTTTGTAGTGGCAAAGAATTGGAAATTAAGGGGGTACCCATCAATTGGGGAACGGCTGAACAAGTTGTGGTATATGGATGTAATGGAATACTATTGTGCTATAAGAAACAAGGAGCAGATGAACGTCATATTTACCTGGAGAGGCTTATATGAACTGATGCTGAGTGAGAAGAGTAGAACCAGGAGAAATTTGTACACGATTATAGACACAATATATGTGTGACGACCAACTTTGATAGACTGGACTCTTCTCAGCAATGCAGGGTTATAAGTCAACCCCAAAAGACTCATGATGGAGAGAGATGTCTACACCCAGAGATAGAACTGAGTTTGAATCCAGATGGAAGCAAACTACCTGCTCTTTTTCTTTTTCTTGCTTGGTTTTGTTTCCTCTTTCCCATTGTTCATTCCATCTGATACAGTCCTTTATAACCTGACTAAAGTCTAATGTGAAAGTATTTGCAGATCCTATACTTGACTGTACTCCGCCATGGGGGGAGGGAGTGGAAGGAGGAAGAGAAAATTTGAAACTCAAGGAATTGTGGAACTGAATCTTATAAACTAAAAGTAAACAAACGAATTAATAAAGACCAAAAAATTAAAAAAATATATCCCATCTGATACATCCCATGAGAACTTTCATAATGGTTTTAATAATGCAAATGGTACAATTCCAATGAGTGAGGCAGAGATAAGCATTCCTTATCTGAGTCCATCTGATGACAAGTTCATCAGGGGTTTCTTTCTAGATCTGACAGTCTAAAAGATAATGAACAATGTGGTTCTTAAATTCATGACAGAAGAAACGAAGAGCCATAATGTCTCAAAAATAAAAATGGTTCTTCTTGGCAATGGGCTACTACTTCTCAAACGGTACAGGGATACTTGCAATAGCTAAATATTATTACACTTCGATCTGATCCTTCCTCATATTGTACTACTCACGTTGTCCAAAAACATTCTACTTTTTCTTTTTGAATTTCATTTATTGACCCAAAGTATTCAGAAATGTTCAAATGCTGAAGGTCAATGTCACATGCAGTATTAAATGGTTCATTACATTATATGAATCAGAAAAGTTCATTGTTCTTGTTGGCACTTATTGCATTATTGATGGAAGGAACCTGCCCATAAAAGGTGTGTGGATTAAGTTCTGGGGGTGTCTTTTGGTCGACAAATCTATGCCACTTAATAAATTCTTGGATATAATAAAGTGCCTTCACTTTGACCTGAAAATTAGTAGGAAGCAAAATCTATCTTGGGACAAGTTTTGTCTGGTATTCTAATTATAGAATCCCTTTTAATGCTATATATGCAATGTTGATGAGCAATCTCTGTCTTGCAAGACGGTGTAAATTTATTCAACATATGCCAAATGAGCTGTATAAATTTGGTTACAATTTTGGGAAGCAGTAGTCACTGATAATTAATATTTGTTCAATGAATTCCTTTACTTAGGAAGAGCTGATACTGGAAGCAAAGGCACCAGTGTACCTATAGATGTTATGTTGACACTTATAAGAGCACTATTAAATGGAGTGCTACAAGGTTATCCATTGACGTTTCCTTGAGACTTGCAAAACAAAGGTGGGGCAGGGTTGGTACTATTTTTCAGAATTGTAGAGATCTTCCAGAAATAATGAAGCACCATGGCCCACTGCATGAAACACTGGCTATGAATCTCCAGAGAAGCCTACAGTGACATTGACTTAATACCAATATAAAAAAATCTGTCTGTAATCATTATAAAGATCCTTTATCTAGATGTTCAGATTCTCGATGAGAATAACCCAGTTGAATGTGCTCCTGTTTTGCAACAAGAGTAATGTAAAATAGGATAGTTCTTTCCACATGGCAAGGGGCAGCTGTGTGGTACAATGGATAGAGTGCCAGGTCTGGTGTCAGGAAGACTCATCTTTCTGAGACACTTCCTAACTGTGCGACCCTGGGCAAATCACTTAACCCTGTTTGCCTCAGGTCCTCATATGTAAAATGAATTGCAGAAGGAAATGGCAAACCATTCCAGTATCCCCAAATCTACTCACAAAGAGTCAGACATGACCGAAAAGTGACAGAACAACTTCTAAATGGCACAGTGTTTCTCAGTAAAATGGCCAGAAAGTGACATGCATGCTTTCTACAGTTTTTAGATATTACTCTCATCAACAGCTGGATAACATGTGAAAAATGTTTGTGATTCAAACATTTAGCTGTTGAGAATACATGCGTAAGGCTAGTTAAGTGCTTACTGGAATATCTAAGCGACAAATCAAGTGTTACAGCAACCCTGGTTGGAGGCAGTGATGCTTTGCCAGTCAAAATGCACCACACTACAAAGTGCTGTAACAGGACCATAAATGCATGTTTCATTTGTAAATAACCTATTTGTGGTAACTATATGACCAAAAAGTGTGCAAAAAATGCACTTCCTGCAAAAGCGATTACAAGAAAATATATTTGATAATATCTCCCTATGTGTACAAATGTATTTAAATACAATTAATCATGAACAGATATTGTTATTTTACTCAGAAATAAGAATTTTCACCTTGATGTCTTTATTTTCCTTATCTTATGGATAAAAAAATGCTCTATATCAGTTGAAGTAGCTTGATCCTTCAAAGTAGTATTAAATATTGATTCTTCTAGTGCTACATACTATGGAAAGAACTAGCCTAACTAGGTTTCATGCTAAACTTTTTGCATGTTTTTTTCTCTACAACTTTGTGTCATTTTCTGTTTCTTCTTGTCCACGTTACATTAACTAGCAAAATACTGCAGTTTATCGCATACTCGTCAACTTAACTTTGAGTCATACAATTTCAGTTCTTTGGAAGTCATGTTGCTCCATGATACACTGCTATATAGCCTCACCTGAAGGATATTGTGTCAAGAAAGTGGTTTTATTTTGTTTGTTTCAGAAATAACTAGGGGTAATTGAAAGTTCTGCACAATTACTGAAATGAAATTCAGTCCTCTTTCTTCCTTTATAAGCCAACCCACATTATTGTCCCTATGTGGCATCTTTCAAGATTATGTAATGAACTATCCAACCACATATCATGATCTGAATAATAGGTATTCTTTACAGATTTATTTTTCTTCTGCAGATTTTTAGGCAGAAATCTTTAGATCACTTGTAAATCTTTGTTGTGTTCCAGACCTTGATGCAACCAGCAAACTCTAATTCATGAACAGGAGCGATTAAACATCCTTATCATTAAGAAGGAATACCTCTCACATGTGACACCTGTTCTGGAATCCTCCACGCCTATGATAACCACTTTGGTAAGTGCATATCTCCCTATTTTATTCCTTGGGTGATATTCATAATCAAAGATAGTTCACAAAAGTTATCTCTCTTGTTGCATCACTGTAGGTAGGACCTGTATAATCTTAACATGTATATGAGATCTCTTCTTAAAAGGACAAGAGCCTAATATCTCTCTACTGAATGAGATGCTTTTTTTTTTTTGTAGCAAACAAACAATAAATCAAAGAGATCTTGTATTTCCTGAAACCTTTAGGTTAATTGTATGTAAAGATGTGGTCTGTTGAATATCATTTGCGAAAGCCTGGGTATTCTCTAATTACATTTTCCTTAATCATACCCAAGATATGTATATAGATAATTTTCATAATATTTCTATAGATGTGAAAAAGAATATACAGAGATTGGTAGTTACTGATGTCCTCTGAACTGTCTTTTTTTTTTTGTGGTAATGCCATTCATGATTTTTTCCCCTAATGTTGTGTCTTCTAGTTTAAATATCTTGAGAACCGATCACTTAAAATCATTTAATATGAACCACTTCCGTCTATATTTGATATGTTTTAGCAGCTTTTCCAATTTTATCTCAGCACAATATCTATTTCTTTATTAGCACTCTGTGATTGAGATGTTAGAGTTTGAATAAGGTGGCTCCATTGTCATAGACAGTGAAAATTGAAATGGATAGTAGAAACATTAATATGTTTTTGTGTGTTTGTTGTGCTTTCAGTTTCATCTTTAAATGCTCAGAGAACGAAGTGGTTTAATTAGACCTTATACTTAGCTTTCCGTAAACTTTTTTCTTTCTACTACTTTGGGATGATTTATAATAATCACATATTGCTCATCATTTTCATAAGCATTTATTAAGCTCATATTATGTGCCAGGCATTGTAGTAAATACCTTACAATGATTAGCTCATTTGATCCTCACAACAGCCCTGTGAGGTCGGTGCTGTTAATATCCCCATTTTAAAGCTGAGAAAATGGAAGCAGACAGAGATCAAGTGACTTACCCAGAATTGCAGAGCTAGTAAGTACTTGAGGTTGGATTAGAACTTAGTTTCTTTCTATCTTCAGGCCTAGTGCTCTATTTATCCACTGTACTACAGAGCTAATTTTCCATCACATTCTTGCTGGTTCTGCTACATGATTCTAAACTTTCCCAAGTGCCTAATATTTAAAGGGGCTCATATGCAAATGAGACTAATGACTGTGGAAGGTAGCATTAGGAGCTTTGAGTTGAAGTTGTGAAAAAGCAGATTTTTTTGTATCACTAATGGCCTGTCTAACAATGAGAGCTATTCAGAAATAGAACAGGCTGCCCGAGAAGGTAGTATTTTCCTTTGTGAGCTGTTTGCAAGCAAAGGTGGAATGATACCTTGTGAGGGCTATTACAAAAGGGGTCCCTTTTCAGATATGGTTGGATTACCTGGCCTTTGAGATCCCTTCCTATTCTGAACTTCTGTGGATTTTTGACAATGGATGAAATGTTTAAAAGCAGTATGAAAAAACAACAACTAGATGCCATTTTCATTAAAAGTTAGCAAAGAAAAAAAAACTAACCGTGTAACTTTGGGCAAGTTACTTAACCCTAATTGCCCTCCAAAAGGCAAAAAAAAAAAAAAAGTTAGCAAAGAAAGCAGTTTGGGGCTTTGTTTCTCCCAGAAAATTGAAATGTGTAGCAAACACTGCATATTTCCTATTATTCCCACTGTGTCAAAAAACAAAACAAAACAAAAACAAACACAAAGCAGCAGCAAGCCTCAGACAAACCAAGCTTGACACATACTTCATCCCTTACAATGTGAAACAAAGCTGATGTAAACTCTCCTTTCACTTTGGAGAATATTCTGTTATTGAAAGTAAATAAGTGGTTCGATCACATATTAATATGGCTTTGAAACTGCAATCCATTGTCAAAATAGGGAGCATATTATGTGGATTTTGAGTCACAGGACCCGGGTTCAGGTTCTGCCACTTATTTGCTTAGTGACTTTGTGCAAGTCACTTATGTTTGGGTCTCAATTTCTGCTCCTATAAAATGAGGGGCAGGTGTAAACCACAGGACTCCTAACTTCCCTTCCAGTTCTCTGACTACTCAAAAGTATTTGGCTGGCATCCAAAATAAGTAGATGGTATAATTGCTAATTAGGAATAAAAATCCATTACCCTTGGAATTTTGCAGACTCCTTATGCTCTGTTGGTATCTTTGTGATGTCAAGAGACAGTGAGGAAGATCCTTACTGTGTTTGGTATAAACTCTTCTCTCACCCTTGTGGGGAATTTATGGGGGAAATGAACAAAAAGGAACAAAGGACGGGCAGGCATAAATGGGCAGCATCTTTGGAGGGTATCCATGTTGATGAGATCACAGATCTGTTTGAATATTTGAGCATGTGTATGTGTGCTCGTGTGTGTATGTTTACTTATTTGCATGTGTGTGAATGTGTGTGCATGTGTATGTGCTCACACATAAAAATGTACAAAACTCCTTTTATAACAATGTTGAAATTTGCCTTGTATTTATCAGTAGCAATAATAATTGTGTCCATTTCTTAGTCCTTAGTCCTTATAAAATACTCTTAGGTACTGCCTGATCCTTATAAAATCCCAGTGAGGTAACTTTTGATAGCCCTGACAAATATCCAAGATAATTCATCAGACAAGGTCAAAGAAACTTCTTCTAAACCAGATTTGGGAATCCAAATTATTTGCTCCAGGATCTAGGAATCATCTTAAAGTAATTCATTCTAGTTCCCCTGAGCTCTGTTCTATTTCCTAGTGATCAGTACATTCAATTTCTGGACATTTGAGTCAGAAAAAAAATCAGAGATATTGATGCTGCCCAAGGGTAACAGTTGTTTTGCTTGACCTGGAATGCTCTAGGGTAAAGAAAATTTAACGGTTGGAATTCACACTCACCCTATTACTTATATTTATCCTTAACTCTCTTCATACTAGTTCTTTCTATACTTTTCCTGTTATATGCATGTACGTTGTTATGTTTGATGTAGATGGGTAGATAAAATTGTATCAATGTGGCAAAGATATATTTATTTTATATATTGCAATCTTACATATGTCTTGGGTTATCAATGCGAAACAAAAAAAGACAGATTCATAATACCGTATTTACTTCAATGTTATAGAGGTTGAACAAACTTAGTTTAGCAGAATCATAATCTCATACATTCCCTAAGCACACAAACAGACTCTTTGGTAAACTAAGGCAGGGTACAGATTAAACTATATTTAGAAGGTTCACAATGCTCAAATTGAGAGGGAAGATTCCCATGTAACCAAGATAACCAAGGAGTTGGGGACAATTTCGATCCTTCCTCTGGCTTCTTAAAGGCACATTCACTTTTGAACCTCTGTAATCTTATCTGTAAAATGAAGGAATTGGAAGCAGATGGTATTTAAGGTCCCTTCCGACTCTTAATCTATGATCCTATGATCACTAACGCCTCTTCCATTTTAAAATGTAGCAGTCCTAGAATCTTGTGTAATTCAAAAGCTGAAGGATATTTGCAAAATTACTCAATGCTTTTATCAATCTCCAAATGCAAGCTGCCATAAAGTCTTCTTTTTTTTTTTAACCAATCTCTGACTATGGATGTTATGTGACTATGAATCATGAAATATTATCACCTCAGAAAGACTTAAAATAACTTGAAAGGTAATGGAAAGATAACACTGATCATATATAAATATAAAGCATTTGTAATATATCACCAGGATGACTTGCATGCAAATAGTGTAGAAGAAATTTTAAAATACATACATATACATATACACACGTAAAGATATAGGTTTATGTTGCATACATATATTACTATTAAAGCTGAAAACTACACAAAGACTTTTGGCACAGTGTGTGTGCTTGCACGTGATCAGAAAAGGAGCCATGGGAGTTTTTTGATTTTTTAATTTGCTTTTATTAATTATTGTTATGGGTGAGGGGAGAGGAGTGATGTCCTTTTCCCCTAGTTAGGAGGTTATTGAGCTAGCTGAAACTTGTCCCATGGGATGCAAAAATTTCCTTAAGGCCTCAAACATTCCTCAGATAAGAAACCAAAAAAGGGAGTCAAGGTTTCCCAAATAATTTGATCTGCTTTAACTGAGGAAGGAATTCCACTGATGTATATACCCTCTAGATATATAAATTTTCTCCTTTTCATCAGTCCATTCTGAATTCTCTAAATGTAGTTAAATCTGTAGCCTGCCTTAGCTTACCTACTATGTCTGTTTAACTAGGGTTTTTTCCTTGGAGGATATATGAGATTATGACTCTAATTAACTATGTTTGTTCAACTTTTATGGCATTAAAGAAAGCATGGGATTATTAATCTTTTTAAAAAAATTTTATGGCCTAAAAGGATGTAGAAGGGTGCAATACGTGAAATAATTAGTTCTCTGGCTCTCTAATGTAATTTTGTCTATAAGAAGCCTTTTTAGAATCCTAATATTGTTCAGAGATCATATTTCTATTTCCTCTGAACTTGTGTTTAAGCTTAATAGAGTCAAGGCTTTTACCTCTATAATTTTTCTTTGTGGTAGATTGATTTTGGCAGTTACCTACCAAATGAACTCCAAAAGGAAATATTTCTTCCATAACAATAGACAAATCATGCATCAAAAATGAGACAACAGATAGATGGTACAAGGTCATACATTCACCCTGCTCAGTCTATTCCATTATGGCTTTTCAGGACTAGTGTCAAGGAAGAGAAAAGCTGGGTTGACCTCAGTATTTTATTGTGCCCACATATTTCTGGATAAAAACTATGGGAAATAAGTTTGTTCCACATTCATAGTCCTAGTTGAATTTTCTCTTTGTATACAGAACCTGATAACACATCTCACTCTCCTTTATATCTATGATGCTGATATATTTCACTTCTCTATCACAGAGGTTTCACTGCGTCCATTCCAATGAAACCAATGGATCTTGCAAAATTGTTGAATCAAAAATTCAGTGTGATGCCTTAAATGAGTATTGCAAAAGACATTTTTAATCTGTAAGTTTTCTAAATGCACAGATATTTCCTAAAATGGGAGGTTCATTAGGAAGAATTTTCATATGTCAAGAAACAAGATTCCATGGTAGGACTATTACTAATATGTCAATAGATATTTGAAAAATAGTACAGATTCAGTAAGCAGGACCTAAGAGAAATCAGACTACACCCAAAGGACTGTGTCCAATACTTGATACACAGTAATCCATGTATTTGACCCTTTCACTGCCTGAATAACCATGTTCTTGTGGAAGAATAAAGTTATTTTAGAAATGTGGTAGTCAGTAATTTTATTATTGTCCAATGAATAAACCTGAAAGGCCTAAATCTTAAACTGATTCTGTTTATCTCCTATATAACAGTCACATATTCATGTCTTAAATTCTGATTTTTCTAGTTTCATTTTCCAGAAATTAGCATCTCTCAATTCTGGGATTTCCCTACCAGGGAGAAGAAAGTTATATACTACCATTGAGCCCTGAACTCTTTTTAAAAAACATATTTTTACTCATTTTGTTAACTATTTCCCCATTACATGTAAAAAAAAATTTAACATTTTTTTTTAATTTGGGTTTCAAATTCTTTCTCTTCTTCCTAGAGCTTCCCTCCATTGAGAAGGCATGCAATGTGATATTGATTATACATGTGAGGTCATGCAAAACATATTTCTATATTAACCATGTTACAAAGGAAAATACAATTGAAAAACCAAAGAAAAATAAAATAAAAAAGTATACTTCAATCTTCATTCAGAGTTCATTAATTCTCTTTGTGGAGATACATAGCATTTTTCATCATGTTTGCTTTGGAATTGTCTTGGAGAATTGTCTTAGATTGTTTTCTTGATCAAAGTAGCTAAGTCTTTCATAGTTCATCATCTTTACAATATTGCTGTTATGGTACACAATATTCTCCTGGTTCTGCTCACTTCATTTTGCATGAATTCATATTTTTTCCCAGGTTTTTCTGAAAACATCTGCTCATCATTTTTTATAGCACAATAGTATTCTATTACAATTATATATTACAACTTGTTTAGCCATTCCCCAATTGATAGGCATCCCCTCATTTTCCAATTCTTTGCCACCACAAAAAGAGATGCTGCAAATATTTTTTGTATAAACAGGTCCTTTCCCCTTTGATCCCTTTGGGTCAAAGATTATTAATGATTTTATGGCTTTTTGGGTATAGTTTCAAATTGTTCTCCAGAATGGCTGGACTACTAGTCCAGCGCTGAGCTCTTGATTTCTCCTTAATTGTACCTTGGTGCCAGGCCAATCTAGGAGAATCTTAAAGCCCCAAGGCAATAGTGAGGTGTTTTGTTTTTTTTTGTCCCCACACCTGGACCCTAGATGTACAAAACCTCTCCCTGGTAGAGATGTTTGAGTGACTCATCATTTGAAGTAATGGTCCTAGGACCATTTCTCAGAGCTGGGAAAGAAAGTTTGTTGATGGGAGAATCGTGTGCATGAGTCTGGGGCCTTGAGTGATGCATGACTATTTAGGCTATTGGCTCAGAGCCTACAATGAATTCTTTTCACTGTTAATAGCACTACTAGTTCACATATTGCCTTTATATTCCTGAAGGTAAGCCCTATTTCACTCTCTCATTTTAAATCTTTCTTGGACATTCGCCTTCTGTATCTTTGAATTAGAACCTAGACAGTGATTGACTTGTCCATCGTGCTAACACAATGTCAACCAGATGGAATCAGCCTCTAACCTGTATTGGCCTCTAATAAGAATAGCTCCAGAAATGTTGAGTCCCCCTCACTCATTCCCTGATGATTTCCCTAGTAGAATATGAGCTCTGTGAGGTCAAGAATTTTCCATTCTTGTCTTTGTATTCTCAGATTCTTGAAAATTATGGGTGATTAGTAAAATGACTGTTGAATTGAATTGCACAGACACATTAAACTAAGATATTCATTGAAAGGGAGGGTAGAGAATAACAAATATTGGTATGCCATTGGACATTATTATAGAAATTTACAGAATTTATAATGACAAAATACTATCTTTAGCTTCTGAGTTGTCATCAACCCAAATTACATCCTAGTCAAAGTCTAGGACTCTGTCATTCTTTTTTTTTTTTTTTTTTGCTTTTTGGAGGGCAGTTGGGGTTAAGTGACTTGCCAAGATCACACAACTAGTTTTGTGTTAAGTGTCTGAGGTCACATTTGAACTCAGGTCCTCCTGACTCCAGGGCTGGTGCTCTATTCACTTCACCACCTAGCCACCCTGGACTCTATCATTCTTGAGAGAATTAAGATTGTTTTTCAGAATGGACTTACTGTTAATACTTTCTATTACTTCAGCTCTGGGTTTTCATTCCCCTAGTTCATTCACTTCAGAACGTTTTTATTTGCCTCACACTGAGATATAAAGCCTCCTTTATCTGAATAATTATAAATGATCATATTAATAATTTTTTTTAAAGAAAAAGGTTAAAGATCTTAAATAACTTAGTGAAAGATATGGTACCTTTGACTTCAATAGGACTTAGCTTAGGAATCTTTCCTTCAATCATGGAAATATTTAAACACTTAGTCAAATCTAATAGAATGAAATTTAATCAGGATAAATACAAAGACTTATTCCTGTGCTCAAGAAACTGTTTTTTAAGGTATAATATGAGGGATGCATAGACAAACAGCAGTTTGTCTGAAAAATATCTGGGAGTTTTAGTGTAATGCAAGCTTAATATGAATCAACAGAGTGATAAAGCAGTTCCAAAAAGCTAATGCAGTCTTGGGCTGCATTAAAAAAGGCATAACTTCCAGGAATGAGGAGGTGATTGTGTCTCTCTGTACTCTGTACCATGATCAGACCATATTTGGAGAACTGTGGGTTCAATCCTGGGTGTTGCAATTTAAGAAAGATGTTGATAAAGTAGAGAACATGCAGATGAAAGCAATAAATATGGGTGAAGGGACTTGAGCTCATAATATATGAAGATCATTTAACAGAATTGAAAATGTTTATCTTGGATAAGAAAAGATTCAGGAAGACATAATAACTATCTTTAAATATTGCATAGGCTGTCATAGTGGAAGAAAGATCACAATTGTCTGCTTTGGCTTCAGGGCAAACCCAAGAACTTTAGGTGGAAGTTGGAGAATTTTTATCTAGGTTTGAATTAAACAACAACCACAGCTTGGCAATTAAATCTGTCTGAAAGTTGAATAGACAGCTTAGGGGAACTTAGGACCTCTTGCTAAGCAGCCTATTGAGACTGACAGATTTTTCAGTAAAAGTTATAGGACCACTTGACAGATAGTGGGGGTTCTTTTTTGGATATGGGCTCAATTGGCTGACCACCGGAGTCCCCGACAATTTGGAAATTCTATGATTCTGTGAACCAGTTTTGTTTTTGCTTCTAATCCTGCCAGTCTATTCATCATTCCTGTGCAGTTCACAAAATGAGCTCTTATTTTAATGTGACTGATTTTTTTAAAGGCAACACTTCTCTTCACATTTTGTATGTAGCTGCATACATTTTCTATAATACAAAACATTATATCACAAAATGCATTAACATTAAACAAAAATGAGTTTTGTCACAGATGGCTTGGACATAGATATATTGCATCCACTGCCCCTTTCACTAGCTACAACTACTTTATATTATTCATCAGTTCTAATCAACACTGCCATGCCATCTTTGGCACTGAAAGAAAAGACCAAAATTACTCGATGTTATATACAAGTATACTGCTACTTTCTGCAAAGAGGGGGAAAAAGGGGTGGCCAGGTAGCACAGTGAGTAGGAGCACTGGCCCCAGTGTCGGGATGACCTGGGGATCGAATCTGGGCTCAGACACTTAGCACCCACCCAGAAACACCTGGCCGTGTAACCTTGAGCAAGTTATTTAACCCCAATTTCTTAGGGGTGGCCAGGTGGCTCAGAGAGTAAGAGCACTGGCCCTAGAGTCGGGATGACCTGGGATCGAATCCAGGCTCAGACACTTAGCACCACACCCAGAAATAACTGGCCGTGTAACCTTGAGCAAGTTACTTACCCCCAGTTGCTTTAAAAAAAAAAAAGAGGGGGAAAAACCCCATAGGAAAGTAGAGTTTGAGCTGAGATTATTCCTTAATTTAGAAGTCAGTAGATGGCTCAGATTCTTAGGCATGGTATCCTTAGAGTATAAGAGATGGGAGTTTTGATGCAAATGAAAGTAAGGATTTAATTCAAGTTAGGGAAGCCAGCTGTAATGGTCCCAAAAGGAATTTGAAGTGTGACCAATGAACCTACCTACATATAGGCTCTTCAGAACATTCTGGATCTTGCAATTCTCCAAAAGTCCTGTTCCTTAACACTTAGCATTCAGGCTCCACTTAGCTTCTTTCTGCTTTCAGAGCACTCTCTAATTATCAGCTAATGTGACCTCTCAAAGCCCCATTAGGGAATGCAACATAAATAGTTTTTTGTTTGTTTGTTTTTAATTTTCTGTCTTTCTAGTGTTATAGTCAAGATCAAGATACCTTTTGAGTACTTAGATTTCAAAGACTCTCAGGATTAGAAGGGACTTTTAATTGGGAACACCCAATCCATTCTCCCAAACACTGGAAGGTGAGTACTTACTTGTACTTATGGATCTTCTTTGTTATATGGAAACTTTCATATATAGGCAAAAATAGTATGTCAAGATTATTTCTGTATCAATTTTTCATGAAATAGATTATTAGGATCCACCTTAGAAAAAAATAACATTGTTATTATGTTGACTAAGCCCAAAAAAAACTCAATAATAAATTCCCATTTGCCTTCTACAGACTTAAAATTCCCATGTGGTAACAGTATTCATGGGATGTTGTCGTTCTTTTTGTTTGTGGCATAATAGCTGTAATAGAAATAGCTTTTACATCCTTCAAAACATAATCCCTGGTTTTAGGAGGAATTTGATTTTTAAAAATTTTTTGCATGGAAGATTCTTTCCCACAAATCCTCCCTATAGGTATTGTCCTTCAAATGCTATTTGAAATCATACCATATTAAACATTTTGACAATGAGGGAGAGTTTTGACTAGAATAAGTGGCCTGTTGGGAATTGGTAAATGGAAATTAAGCATGTTATTGCAGGTACCCTGTAATACTGGCATCACTTCCTCCTCCAAAGGCTAGGGAATCTACCTATGATTCCACTGCTACAGGAAACTCCTGAGTACACAGACTTCCTCTACTGATATAGGTTGGCAACTTCCTGCCATATAGTCTGAGTTTTAGTCTTAGGCATCAGCCTAGACTAGAGCACTGAGAGGTTGTGTCTTGCCCAGTTTTAACAACTCATATGTGTCAAAGGCAAGACTGGAATTCTTCCTGGCTTTCGGGTCAGCTCTATCCATTACACCATTCTTTTTCCCACAAAGCTCCTCCGAAAATCTTCCATTTTGTGTCTTCCAGACTTAGCAATTCTAGATTTTCTGGAAGCATACATTAGGGAAAGTTTTTATTTTTTGTCTTTGCTCAGTTATTCGTACAAGAATCTGAACAGTCCCTCAGTAGAGTTCTGTTGATAAGGGAACCAGTTAGTACAGCCAGCCCCTATAGGAAAGAAAGCCACAGTAGCAGAGTCCTTAGCAGACACTTGTCAGTCTTGTCTATTCATATAAAGGTGTATTCCTAACTCTACTAGTGACTTTAGAAATTGGAAATGAAGACGATTATTTCTATCGACTTTAAATTCATAAGCTAATTTCTACTATCTTGTAATGAAGTAGCTTTGGTTCACTGATTCTGGCTGACATCCAGTATAATAACTCCCTTAAAGATATGGAGTGTAGAAAATGTATAGAAAATATATACCTTGCTGAGCAAGACATATCATCATCTAACATTTTCAATGCATAAATTCATACCATTATCATTACAAGCATCTTGCTGCTTTCTCTAAACTGAAAAATTTATATTTACAATGTTTTTTTTTATTTGGGAGAATGTCATTGCAATTCAATAGGGTTGCTCTTCCTAAACATATGTGAGGCCAGTAAGAAAGAAAGGAGCTGTAATTCAAATTCTTCATCCTCTCTAACTGCTGTTAATTTTCTAGAACTAATTTGTCAGTTCAAATGAATGAATGAATTTAAAAACATTTATTAAACTCTTAGTATGTGCCCAGAACTAGGCTAAGTTATGGAAATACAAATATAAATAAGCAAGACAGTCACTACCCTCAAGGGGATTATATTCCAATAGAGGACTACAAGACATTGAAATGCTGAGAGACAGAATTTTTGAGTAATTAATAGTAAACTTATTAATTAGAGTAGCTGGCAAGGAATAAATCCATGGCCAGTGTTTTCTCTTAGTAACCCAAGATGCTGGAGGGGGTCCCCAAGGTGCCATAAATACTTTCTGAAAGAGAATTCCCCAGACAAATAAAAATCAACCTGATTGGTGAACATTTAATGAAGTAGTGTGCTAAAAGCCATCAACTATTCTTTACAGATCTCTCTAGGTGGTTTTCTCCTTAAAGAACTGGGTTACCATAAACTCTAGTGCAGGAAATCAAGAAGAGGGGTTCCTTCCCTCAGGATAAGAGCCCACCCAGACTAGATTTTGTTTATACTCTAAACAGAAATTAGACTATTTGAATGGGGCTGGGAATAATCTCATCAATCATTTCTGTCCTTCTGAAATGGGATGACCTTAAGGAGAGCTGGGATTCTGAACAGAAATTAGAAGAAAAGCCTGGATCATAAATTAATAATTAGTTATTAGCATAATAGCATAATAATAATTCTCTTAACATATAGGGAAATGGTAGCCCAAGAAGAGTGTTTTGGATAGTAAAGTCAGGGTGAATTTTGATTGTAGCGATAGCTCTTAACAGGAATTGATTATTTGATCTGATTGATTTGATTACTCTCTTCAAGAGTAAGAGCTGGAAAAGAGGCCTGGGGTTAGAGGACAAAAAGTGGGATGATGTACCTGAAACATGGGCAAGATAAGGTGAATACTGACCATCAGAGTCCAGAGTCACAGGGACCAAACCTTCAGTTCTTGAAGGAGAGGAGGGTACAATGCAAGTGGTATGGCATGGAGATGGTTGGGAAATAGCAGTTTGGCCAACAAATATAAACAAATAGAAAACATTGTTTCTGACAGACTTATGCCCAAAATACAGAGTATATTATTAATATATCTTCCTTCTATAATAGGCTCTTAAGTCCCATCATGATCTCAAACTAATTAGAATGAAAATCTAATGATTCTCTCAATTTACAATATGCAATAAGATATTTTTTTCTCATATTAAAGAGAAAAAAGAAACTCATGCCTCCATAAGAGACTTACTGAAAACGTTTATTTTTTGCTTTTTTTTGGAGGGGGGAAGGCAAGACAATTGGGGTTAAGTGACTTGCCCAAGGTTACACGGCTAGTAAGTGTAAGTGCTAGTAAATGTTAAGTGTTTGAGGCCAGATTTAAACTCAGGTCCTCTTGATTCCAGGGCTGGTACTCTATTCACTGAGCCACCTAGCCACCCCTTGTTGAAAACTTTGAAAATTCAAATGAGGCCAATTTCATTTTAGGGAAAAAAAAGAAGCACTATTTGAAAAATAAAACCATACAACAGAATGCTATCTTCCCAGCAGATTGCTAAAAATATTTATTGGTCTTCCTTCAAACACAAAATGTACTATTTCATTAGGAGAACTCACGAACCTAGAGGATAATTACTTTATTATCAATTCTAAGGCTTTGTGCCAGTGGTGCTACTTCCTCTGAGATAGTCCAGATGGACATTTTGTGGCTCTGATTTTTTTCTTTAATGTATTATCTTTATAAAGGGAATATAAGTAGAATACAGTTTTCAAAAAGAACACTCAAAATGACTAAACCATTTTGCTGTCATTATCAGAGAAAAATAATGTGTGTAGGAGCTTTTCTATTACTTCTTAGTAAATTGCTAAATATTACTTCAACTGATTAGTTGTGTTACATCATCATCAAATACCAAGTGATCAAACCCTGTTAATTGCAAAAGGCTATTAAATCAAAGGTATTCCTAAGGAAGCCTGATTTCCTTTATTTTTCTTTTGAGATAGGCTATGAAGATAGAGACATCTGAAAGATTTTTAATCTAAATGTGGTACTAGTTAGGCAGTTAGGAATTGATTCTGAAAATTTACAGAGAAGCTTTTGTTGTGATCAAGATCAGAGTGTGATTATGGGCAATTTAGAATGTATCAGTATCAATAATGAAGATTCTTTATTTGAGTGCTTGCATGAATACATATATTTTGCTTCTTATGTCATTTGATCTTCATGCTAAGTATAGCTGTAATAATTTAAAATGACTAGTATACTAAATAAAGACAGTTTGTATAGTTAAGTATATCAAGTTCTCTATATAAAAAAGATATTTAAAATAGAAAAGTACACAAAAGTAAAATTAAAAAATTTGAAGTTGATTCATTTGGCAAATATTTTTATTTCTTTGTCTAGTACAAAGCATAATGTTGAAGGACAAAAGAAATGACTTTTACTGTTGTGATAGTCCATTATGTGAACTCATGTGAGCATCCCAATTTATTAATGCTTACGTTTTTATCAGGCCTAGGGAAGATATACACATTTTCCACATGAAAGAGAACAACAAAGCTCTGTAGACTAATCCAGCATTCAAAGAATTACTGTACAGAACTCATTTATCTATGCCACCTGCTGCTAATATATGAATTATTGAGTGAATCCTGATTTGCCAGATAATAGTCCTTGTGTAGAGATATTTATTAATTTCTTTCAGTTCTTGACAGTATTACTTAGCCTATTAGAAGAGGAGGTGGTTTTGGAATAGACACTCCCCTCATCCTTTTTCACTCTTATTTAATCTATCTGCATCCCAAATCTCTTGCGGTTTATATTCTTGGGATTATCTGCAGGCATTAGGCATGAGAACAACTAGAAATCTGAAACATACAAAATAGAGATACAACTATATTTAAGATGAAAATTTAATGGGAACTATTAGCCCTAGAAGAAATTATTCAATCAATAATGAACATACTACCAAGCTCTTGAACTATCACAAGAACTTCTTAAATCAATACACAATGCAAATCTATAAAATGACTCATATAAAATGAGAAATGAATACTTCATAATAATTTTCCTCAGGATGACAATAGATTTTCCCTACTTTCCTAGTTAGTCATACTTTGGCATGAGGTCATATGGATTCCCAAATGCTAGGTAAGAGAGAAGAAAACAAAGTAAAGAGAAGTCAATGAGAAGGCAAAGAGAGTCAGAGAGAGAGAGAGAGAGAGAGAGAGAGAGAGAGAGAGAGATAGAGAGAGAGACAGAGACAGATACTAAGAGATGATTCGTGTTGGAGGAGAAATAGAGATACATGGAAAGACAGAAAGAAAAAGAAGAAAAACGGAGAATCTACTTTGTTTTCTTGGCCAACTGGGAGAGAAGAAAAAAAGGGAACTGAGCTAAGAGACTACTTATTCTTGAGGCTGCTCAGAAGAGAAGGGAGAGATAAAGGTCAGATATCCAAATTCTTGAAGACTTTGTCCAAAGTTCTGCCTACTACTTAAAGTCAAACTAGAGGACATGCTGCTAAATCAAAAGACTTCTTGCTAGGACCCAAGACTGTTCATCTCCCAAGGTCAAAACAATACCTCTTACTACTTGATTCTAGTGGATGAAGCAATATATTTGTTTCTGTCAATAAGGACAGCTGTATTCCCAAAAGAAAGTGCCTCCTTAATATACATGACGCACCAGGCAGTATGATTCTGAATTTAGAATGATATACCCTATTCATAAGAGACAGCTGTCTCCTCAATACAAGATCCACTGGGCACTACCTTTAAAGACTAAAGAAGGAGAAGGTGCTAGTTGTCTGGGCTATGGAGCTGAGGATACATCGGAGTTCAGGCTTCTGCTTTCCTTTTTGCTTCGCTAATTCAAATGCGCATCATGGTTATTGATTCTCTTTTACATTTTCTAAAATTATTCCCTACTCCCTTTTTGCTTTTCCAATTATCCTTCTAGAAGCCAGAGACCAATGGAATCACTTCTTCATTCCCCCTCTCACCCACCTAATAGACTTCTCCTGGGAAAAAGATTTTGGCTCAATATAAAGACTTTCCATATAAGGAAAAAAAAAAGATGAATGGTAGGCGTTTTGATGAAATGAGTTCAATTGTCACTGGAAGAATTTAAGCAGGGTTCGAATTATATATAATCACTTACTAAATACAATTTGATGAAATGATAATTTTGGCAAAAGAACAACTTATTTGTATATTTAATATGAATTGCTCCAAAATATATTTTGATATTTCATATTTAAATTTGGAATCAATAACTAAGTAGGATTTTTTAGTAGGTTTGCCTTCTCTGCAAAATTTGTCTTTTAATCTTCATTCGATTTATTCCTTTCTCTGAGTTCTGTTCCTGATATTCTGGACTTTTTTCATCATGACAGAATAGTCTTTTCATTCTGGAAGTCCACCCCACTCCTGCAGCTCCTTACTCTGACTTGTCAATTCTTCCTAGAGTCTCTATTTTAAGAAAGATGCCTCAGCTAGTCCCATCCACACCTCTCCAGGACCTGCTCCTCATTTTCTGGACTTTCTCCACCTTGCTCCCAAGCAATTACTTTCTCCTTCTCCCTGCTGCTCTATTTCCTTTTAAGTTTCATCTTCTTCCAAGAGTTTGGAAATTGCTTGAGGGCAGGGACTGTCCTTTTACTTTTTTTCTTTTGTATTCCCAGCACTAGCACAATTCCTGATGTGTAGTAAGTGCTTAATAAATATTTGATGACTTGCTGTTTTGACTTAACATTGTATTGAAGGGAGGGAGCATGCATAACACTGGAGAATTTCTTGAGACTTTTGAATGATTCCCACCCAAATACCAAGATTATAGAAAGCTAGCTCAATATTTTGGAGTGTGTCTGTGGAACAGAAGTTTTATGAGTAGTGGGAACAAACCTTTCATTCCTTAATCTCTCTTGACACCTGTAATGGTGACTGTGGCTCCACAAGCTTGTTGAGTTGCTGGAGCCAGTGGAACTTCTTTGGATTCCAGGTGGCCAGGAGCCAGCCAATCCATGAACAAGGGACTTATTATAAAAGCTTAAGAAATCCTGATACTTTGATCTTACTCTCTGTTTGTCTTCCTAGGATTGTTTACTTGGGTACTTAAATCCTTTCCAAAATATTTTAGTGTGTGTTTTTGCCTCCTGAATGGACTCTTTTAGTCCAGTAGTGATTCTTAATCTTTTTTGGGGGAGAGTTATTGATCCCTTTTAAATTCCTAAAATAAAACATATAAGATAAAAAAATAAAATCAATTGTAGTGAAAAATTGTTAGCAACGCATTTTTAAAAACAACACCACCAAAACAAGTTTAGCCTGTTCCTAAGGCTGTTGGTGTGGTGGCAATGTCTGCTCTAAAAACCAAATGTCCTCACTACCATTTTAGCTCTCTTTCCAGTATACCCCAGCTTCTTCTCAACAAACATATCTTCAAATACATGAGATCTTCACTAACAAAGATGCCCTAGGAAGCCAGAGGTGTAGTTAAAGAACTATGCATTAAAAACCTAAATCCTATTTGGATAGCTATTTATAGATAGTTGATAATAAGAACCAATTTAGATGGAACAAAGGCTTGATTTCATTCTCTGAGTTATTAGAAATTATTGATACTTTTTCCAATATACAAAAAACCCAATCACTTATTAAGGACCTATTACGTTGAGTATGATGGTAGAGATGCAAAACTTAAATAAGTCATGGTCTCTGCTCCCAAAGAGAGTATGATTGAAGGGTAAGGCCTTAAACACAATGTTCATGAATAAAAGTTGTAAAACAAAGCACTATGTGAAGTATGGGGAGGAAGATTATTACTGGTGGTTGATAAGGGAAGGTGTAATAAGGGCGGAGACATTTAAATGAGATAACATGAAGAATAGACAGGTGAAGATAAAGGAGAGAAAATATTCAGAGGAACAATATCATCAGTAAAGGAAGCAAGGAAGGACAGTTCAGTGTGAGTTCAGGAGACGGAGCTGTCCAGTTTGGTTTAAGTATCGGATACATGGAGGATAGTAATATGTAATTAGCTGGAAGGGCAAGGTTATATCAGATTGTCTAGGGCCTCGAAAATCAGGCAGAGGAGTTTGGAATTTCTTTCAGATGTAATAGGGAATCACTACTGATGAGTTATATGTGCCTATATATGTATGCAGGTGAAAAATAGCCTAAAGGATGAATTAAAAGGTGAAAAGAATAAAGGCAGACTGGGCTATTAGGAAACTTATCCAGATGGGTGATAAAAAAGGACATATATTAATGTAGTGGCTTCTTCTTCTTGTCTGTTCTTTGTTCTCAAAAAGGACCATGATACCAGGAAGGTGATGCCATGACTTGCAATATATGCTCCCTTTTTGAAACGTCTATTTTTCCCAGATTACAATAGAACACTCTCTTATGACAAGTAAAATTAAGAGAAATAAATAAATACATTGATAATATAGTAGAATGTGCTTCATTTCATCCCTAAGGCCACTATATCTCAACTTAGAGGAAGCAGCTATGCTTTATCATCAGTCCTTTGGTCTAATTGGTTATTATATTGATCTGAATTCTGATATCTTTTAGAATATTTTCTTTACATTATTGTTTCCTCTTCATTATTATGTGTGTATGAATTTCCTTTGCATTTTGTGTGTATTTCCTCTTAGTTCTCCTTATTTTGCTTTGCATAAGTTCGTATAAATCTTCCCAAATGTCTTTGAATTATTCATATTCATCCTTTATTATGTCATAGTGATATTTCATCACATTCACATACCACAATTTCTTATTCATAGCCCAATCAATGGACAGCCAGTTTGTTTCTGTTTTGTAGCCACAAGCATTCTTGCTGTAAATATTTTGTTATCTATTGCTGTTTTGCTTTTGATCTTCATTAGGCATATACTCACTAACAGTATTCATTTAAATTCTTTTTAACAAGCATTTATTAAGCTCCTACTATATGAAACACACTGTGCTGGGTGTTGGGGATATACATTTAAAAATGGAAAGTCCCTGATGATATAAAGGATATGAAAAGTTTGGTCACTTTACTAGGGTACTTAGAAAATGGTTGAATCAATTCATGCTTCTGGCAATTGTTTATTAGTACACCTGTCTTCTCATAATCCTTTCAATATTGAATGCTTCCATCTTTATCAAATTTAACAGTCTTCTGGAAATAAAGGGAATGACTTATCTTTCTATAAATCTCTCAAAATCTTTTTCTCTGGCTTACCCTTTTGTACTCCTGTGCTTCCTTCCCTTCACTTCTATAGTGATTATTTAATATAGTGTCATTCTTCTTTTGTTTCCTCACTGCCTAGGCCAAAATCCTGAGGGTCTTCCCCTCCCAGATAGATTTTTTTTGACTAGGTAAAGAGGTCTTTCTCTGCCTCATTTCTTACCTAACCTTAATCACTGCAAAGGCTTTGCCTCTGTCAAACTTAGGCCTGTTAAAGACCTTACCTTAAAAAGGCCAACATTTCCCGCTGCATCCAGGGGCCATTTCCAATCATCCTGATTTATATCTTGCCACTGGACCCAGATGGCTCCTAAGGAGAAAGTGAGGTTTGTGACTTTGCATAACCCTGATTCTCTTAAATCCAACTCACTTGCATGTTATGGCATCACTTCCCTGATGTCATGCTCCTCTTTTAGAATGAAGGACAAACAACAGCCTATGATCAAGTCAAGACATCACCCTCCTGATGTCATTGAGAATGAGAATAAAAGACTAACAGCCTATCCCAGTACCTTGCATGTTGTATTTCATTACTTCAATGAATCTGTCACCTTACCAAGGAGGGTGTTCTGTCTAATAGTTGAGCTCATCTCTGATTCTGGTCCATATCCTCCTTCATATCCTCCCCACTGGGATATCACCCCCCTTTTTTTTTTTTTTTTAACAGAAGCAAAGGCAAAATCACTGACATTCTACTTGGGGAGATGCCCTTCCTTTAGCCATGACCTGTCTTTTCCCATTTCCTGGGATATGTGTCTGGGAATAAGATACACTAGGAATACACTAGGAAAAGTGGAGAGGGAGAAGATTGTCTCTCAATGAAAGGAGAGGTGAGGTTGTGATACTAACTACTTTATCTAGGTTCTAAGCAGTGGAAAGAATTTGGCTCATTATTTATAAAAGCATTTTGTTATGAAAAACATCACAGATGTATAAGAAATAATCTTTTGTGTTCAAATTAAGCAGTACCTTATTAATGTTATTCAGATTTTAAAATGAAATGATTCTGATAAACCTTTTAAAATATCAAACTAACAGATATTGCTGGTTTCTTTTTAAAATTTTTTATTATCTTATTCTCATTTTATATGTCTTTGGGAAAGAAAATTATGTCAGGGTAGTTTCTAGTGCTTGCTCTAAGGCTTTGAAGAATTGTAAGATTATGTATCACTTAAGAGAAAGAAAGTGTTTTTCTTTTGTTCTCATTCATTCCAGACTCTTATTAGGATGGTCTGGTAGAATCTCTTTGTCCTTTGTTATTCCTTTGGAGAGCTTTGAAATTTTTTTTTCTCTCTCTTCTGAAAGGAGAACCATGCCCAAGGCAGAGTTGTATTTTATCTACTCTGCTTCCATTTTCCCCCGTTTTAACCATTTACTGTTTTTTTTTTTTATCACACTTTGGTGTGCTATTGCACTCTAAGTATTAACTTGTATCTTTAGCTGTTCTATATTAAATTCTTAATTTTGAGCCCTTGATAAATACTATGATATAGATTTCTGTTATTTATATATGCTAACAATCAGGTCACAAAGTTCTGGTTTTCAGTATCCTTTCCTGAATTAGAAACCTGCTTTTTGATTCGTTGAAAATCACTCGCTAGCTGAACAAATTGTGGTATATGAATGTAATGGAATACTATTGTGCTATAAGAAATGATGAGCAGGCAGATTTCAGAAAAACTTGCAAAGATTTACATGAACTGATGCTGAATGAGTGAGCAGAACTAGGAGAATATTGTACACAGTAACAGCAACACTGTGTGATGACCAACTCTGAGAGACTTAGCTCTTCTCAGCAATACAAAGATCTAAGACAATTACAAAAGACTCATGATGAAAAATAACATCCACAGTCAGAGAAAGAACTATGGAGTCTGGATGCAGATCACAGCATACCATTTTCTCTCTTTTTTTTCTTCCTCATGGCTTTTCCCTTTTATTCTGATTTTTCTTTTACAACATGACAAATGTGGAAATACATTTAATATGATTGTACATGTATAGTCTATATCAGTTTCCTTGCTGTCTTGGGGGAGGGAGAAAAATTTGTAACTCAAAATCTTTTTTTTTTTTTTTTTGGAGGGCAGTTGGGATTAAGTGACTTGCCCAAGGTCACATGGCTAATTTTTGTGTTATTTTGAACTCAGGTCCTCCTGACTCCAGGGCCAGTGCTCTATTCACTGTGCTACCTAGCTGCCCCAAACTCAAGATCTTATAAAAGTGAATGTTGAGAACTAAAAAAAGAAAGAAAAAAAAAAGAAAAAAATTTTAAAAATTCCATTTCTTCTTTTGCAAACATATTAATTAAAGAGATTAGTACAATTATAGCAATTCCTGCAGCATAGTGTAATGGAAGGAGACACCAGGTGGTGTCAATTTTCAGCCCCAACATTTAACTGTGTGACCATGGGTAAGTCTCTTCACTTGGTTCTCAATGTCCTCATCTGTAAAATGAAGAAGTTGGATTAGATGGCCTCAAAAGTGACTTTCAGTACTTACCATTAGGTGATATATATCTACAGGGAATTCGCAGTGACTAGGATAATGACCTATTTGTATTCTGTATATGAGGTTCGTCCTTTCCATCTCCACAGGACTTTGTACTTTGTAGTATCTGGGGCTATTTTGGGGGGTCTAAAACTGCCATCCGGACTGTGAATCAGATTAGCCAGATGGCTAATCTGTTCCTCTTTGACTTTTACTATTTTACCCTGGAGACAGGCAGAGGCTTTACCCCAAGGTTAAGAGTTTTCAGGGGACCTTTCACAGAGTAAAGCAAGATTAGGGTAATTAAGGCAAATCTCATTAGAGTTGGGCCTTTCTTCAAACAAATTCTTAGTATAATACACTGCTAGACAGTATAAAAGAGTGAAAAAAATGTGATTCTGATGACCCTCCTTGTTCAGGTATATTTTTTTTATTTACATGAAGACTGAATATGCTTCAGTGTGGGTGTGTAAAACTAAAAAAAGTATTTTGATTTATACTGAAAATGTTACTCTTGGAAAATAGAAGGCCAAGTGAATTATCTAATACTACATTTTAAAATATCATGAAAATAACTTTACTGCTTCCTACTGTGTCAGAGGCATGTATGGGGTGTATGGGATACTAAGCTGGTGTGAGGACTGGTAAGCCCTTTTCAGCACTGCTCATCCAATGTTGTGCCAAAAAGAATCAAGACAAGAGACCCCTGAGAGTAAAATTTGGAAGTGGATTTTACTTTTTCTGAGGGACTCTCCGGGGTCAGGCCCAAATGGAACAGTCAGTCTACATGGACAATATGCCAGCTTTTAAAGGCTAACCCCATGGCCAAGGGTCAGAGGATGCATAAGTTGAGACTAAAATCAGTGATTGTACAGAATGTATTTGAAATTCCCGCTCAGAGATCCGGTTGGGGAGGGAGAGGGAACCCAGAATGGGTGGAGATCCTGTCAGGGAGGGATCATGTGCAATACCACCTTTGTTGTTTACCTGTGACCCAATTCTCACCTGTGGCTCCAAGAAGCCGTAGCAAGTACAGTGGCCACACCCTGGTAAAACCATGTAGGCAGACAGGCCAAACCAGGTTAAGGGTAGCCCACAGGCCTCAAATTTGGTGATGAATTAGGGGGGTGTCTACCCCAAGTGGGTGAAAACTTCCCCTGGTGGAATGGGTGGATGAGAACAATGGCCATGAAGGCTGAGCACTTAAAGCTTGGTCAGACATCAGAGACATCAAGATCATGCACTGCATCCTAGGCCATTGCCAGTCATCCTGAATTTTGTCTTGCCACTGGACTTTGATGACTCTGGAAGAGAGAGCGGGGCTGACAACTTTATGCAACTGCCTTACTTGAATCCAATTCACACACAAGTCAAGATATCACCCCTAACTTTGTGATTGTCACTGATCCTCTTCAAAGGAAAGGATAGGCATCAATTGAGTCAGTACAGAGTCTGTCTACGTCTGTGGTACTTCTCCTGTCTTGCAAGTTTTAGAATTTAGATACAATTTGTGGATATTTCCTAATGTACATTCACCAAAAAAGATAGGAAAGGTGCAGTAGGCTATATGAATTCTGCTGCTCTGGGAGTGTAATTGGGCAATAAAAGGATTTTAAAATGGGACTAAATAGCAAAGCATGAACTTGTATACTCTGTTAACAGGATTTTGCTGAGAAAGTCTCTAACCTGAGAATGACAAACCAGCAGGCCAGAGACAAAGTGCTAGTAATCAAGTAGCTGTTTAATTAATTCATTTCATTTTGAGGAACATATTTGCAAATAAGAAATTCTCCTGAACAGAATTCTGCCTTGTGGAAGTGAAGACTGAGATTAAATACATAAATCACAAGTGGGAGGGAAGGGGGAAGGTGGATTACAAACAATGGTTTTCAGGGCCAGAATAGTTTCCCAGGAAAAACCCACAAATGGAAGACAATACAACAATTCTGAAATCCTGTGGGAGCAATATTGCTCTAGTCCTTGGGGGTCATACTTTGTGGGTTACAGGACCAGAGTTCTATGACAGGAGCAGGTTCTACAATCTTTGATTAGCTTCACTTCAGGTACACACGCAGAAGGATGCCAGTGATTGTGAGCCTTGTCAAAGTTTAATTGATCATTTTAAGCTGTATTATGAGCTCTCTCACAAGAGAGGCAGTTTGAAAAGCCTAATTTATTAGTATATTCATTACAATATTATATTTATTATAATAAAAATGAGAATTCCCTGCACAACTCTAAGAGCATAAAATATCTCTATGTCTCTCTGTCTAGTTCTAGGAGCTTTGAAGGGCAACCATTTGGCATGGTATGATTTTAGTTTTTTTATTTTTTTTTAAAGCATTCGGGGTTAAATAACTTACTCAAGGTTACACGGCCAGTTATTATTTCTGGGTGTGGTGCTGAGTGTCTGAGCCCGGATTTGGTCCAGGTCATCCTGACACTGGAGCTGGTGCTCTTACTCGCTGAGACACCTGGCCACCCCTAAGCAATTGGGGTTAAGTAACTTGCTCAAGGCTACACGGCCAGGTGTTTCTGGGTGGGTGCTAAGCGTCTGAGCCCGGGATTCTATCTCCAGGTCTTCTCAACACTGGAGCCAGTGCTCTTACTCGCTGTACTATCTGGCCGCCCCTATTTTGTTTTTTACATCTGATAAAACACACAGTGTTTGTGATTATGTATGTGAATATTTTTAGGATGAGAAATTGTGTTATCGGTTTCTCTGTATTGCTGGGGACAGGAGGAAAACCAAAAAGCCTTGATTGGCCAGACCTGATTCAAGCTGTTCTGATTGTTTAGAATTTTAATGGGAGAAGCATAAGACATTGGCAGACCATAAGGCGGTTAACAAAAGGAGATTTACTTAACAAGAAGATGGAAAGGATATTCAGCAAGGATTCAGTATTGATTCAATTAAGTACAGCTTCCCTCTCTCTGCATTTGTCATTGTTACTTCCAGGTCAGAGACCTGTGCCAGGCCTGAGGAACCAGTGACTACCTTTTGTATTTCAGTCACTAGGAATCTGCTTTGGTGGTTTGAGCTTTACTTCCTTGGATCAATTAAGTTTTAAGGACTGTTTCGTTATGTTTTAAGGAAAAAACGAAACAATAACTCTAGCAAAACCTTGTCTGGCTTGGGTGGGGGTAAGTGTTGTCCCTACAGCACAAGCTAATATTAGCTCAATCCTTGAATGTTTCCCTCAGGAGGCAAGGGAAGATAATCTTTGTCTCCTTTCCTTCATGCACAGGTGTTATACTGCTTCTCTTAGACAAGATTTATGTGTAGCCAGATCCTGGACAAAGCCCTACATAGCAAGGTTAAAAAGGGGGAGGATGGTTTATATCAGTTGGGGAATGGATAAACAAACTGTGGTATATGAATGTGGTGGAATATTACTGGGCTCTAGGAAATGATGAATATAATAGAGAACCTACGTGAATTGATACTGAGTAAAGAAAGCAGGGCCAGGAAAGCAATTTACAATTAATAATTTATCCATTCCTAAAACAATGTGAATTAAAAAACAACAACCACAAAGCAATCAAAACAGAATGCTGCAATAGAGCAACCAGACCTGGAGTCAGGAAGACCTGAGTTCAAATCTGGCTTCAGACACTTAACACTCTTACTAGCTGTGTGATCTTGGGCAAGTCACTTAACCCCAATTGCCCCGACCTTCCCCCCCCAAAAACCACCACCCCTCCCCCCCCCAAAAAAAAGAGCCCAACAGAATGCTACAAAGTTATAAAGAACAAGCTTGGCTCCAAAGAAGATATATGAGAAGATAACCTTTCTTCTTCCCTTTTAGAAACCAGAATTCATAGGTATGGAACTTTGAAGATGACATCAGATGTTTTCAGTGCACTGACAGGCATTGAATTTCTTTCTTTTTTTAAAAATTTCTTTGCTATAAAGGTTGGTTCTCTGGAAGGGAGAGGAAGGAGGAATATAAGGGGAAATTTAGGTGATGTAAAGACAAAATCAATCAGAAAAATCTGTTTTTAAATAAAGAAATAAGGGTTTAGAAACAGTAGAAGCAGAGCTAGAGAGTCTTCCTTCAAGTAATTTCCTGGGATATACTTCTGTCACCAGATTAGCCCCATGAAAAATTGCTACCCATCACTCTTTGAAGTCAGCAACATGTTTACTGATAGTGGTGCACTCTCCCATTCATCCTGAATGGAGTGTAGAAGAGGATTCTTCACTCTTATGTTTTTCTATTGCATTTGTTAGAGCAGGAAGAAATGATTTGGTATTAAGGTATTAGGATATATGAAACTGCTAGTTACCATGCTGATCCTAGAAACACATAAAAGCATTAAAAAAAACCCAAATGAACAAACCTGGAATTGGTAACTGGCTCTTCTATATGCAATTTTAATAGCTATACATTTAAATAATTTAACAGTAAATCCAAACTTTTGTAATAAAATGGTACCTCATCTACTTTCAAGTGAATTATTCCACGTTCTTACTGTGATTCCTCAATCTGAAGGCTCAATCCAGAGCACAGGAATAAGGCATGTTCTGCTATGTGAGAACGACTTTCAATATAATAATAACTAGCATTCCTAAAGCACTTTATGGTTTACAAAGCTCTTTTGTATATGTTCTCTCACTTGATTGCAGGCACAGACCAGTCAGGCTACATACAGAAAGGCTTGTCACCAATGGACTGGCAACTTGGTCCTTAAATCAATTACACAGAAAAATATGAAATGTCCCCTAGTCTGGTACAACTCCTTTAGACTTCTGCAGTGACAGTGCAGAGTGGGAAAAAAGGAGGCAGTGAGTATTAAGTATCATTCTATTTTTAGTCTATGTGTAAACATGCACTAGCTACTGATGCTATAAATAAGAGATCCTTGTCCAATGATCAATGAGTCCATATATTTCTGGAGGTGTTGAACAATATTAATTCAGTAGAATATAAACTCCTTGAAGGCAGGGATATTTTCATTTTTGGTCTTTGTGTTCCCCATAACCTAGTAAAGTGTCTAACAAATAGCAAGTTCTTTTCTTAATGTTTGTTAATAGAATCGATTCAACATTCTCATCATAAATGGAATAGAAAGACCAGAGGAAGTTGCAGGTAAATGGAAGGATGACTTTTTGCAGAGGCAAATAAATGAGTTGGTGGAGTTGCTTTTATCATGCATCCAAAAGCAAGCTCAAAAGTCTCATAGAATAAGCAGGTATGTATGCATTACAATGGATATCACTGGAGGGAGTTCCCAAATGGATATCAATAATCTGCTATTCAGAGGTTCCCAAACTTATTTGGGCTACTGCTGCCCCCTTAAAAAAAAAAGTTATTCAGCAACCCCCTGGAGATCTTTAACCCTTTAATGAGTTTTTTTTTAATTTGCATCATTTAAAAAATATTTTAAAAATTACACATCTTAAATTTACTAATTTATTGTAACTTTGTGGGTTTTTTAATTCATTGAAATTTTGATGATGCAATATTGTGTCATGTAACCATATAGTATTGTACTGTAAACAAGTCATTTCATACACATATTCTTGCTGATGCCTGCTGGACTTCCCTTCAGTGCACAACAAGCTCTCCTGCCAACACTTGCTGGTTAAGACCTGTTGGCCATCTTGATAACTGATCAATTATAATTTGCATTTTTTATTTATTTGGAAAATAATGTAATCATTACAGCTTTAGCTCTCTTCCATGACAGATAAAATATGTCTGAACGGTTTTTCAAAATTTCCTTCTATTCATTTCTTTCCTTTTGCTTCTACAACCCCCTTATTTTTATTCAATGCTCCCCAATTGCACCCAAGGCTACTACCACCCCATCCCCCCCTCCCCCCGATAGTCCCAGCACTCGGGTATTGCCCACTTTGGGAACCTCTTGGAGTAAGTGAACTAAGGACTTTATCAGAGTAGATGATGGGTGGTAGTTAACTGCAAACCCTACACTTATAAGTATTTTATATTCATGAGCAGTTGAATGATTATGAAAAGCTTTCACATGAAAGTCATATTTGATGAGATAGGTAGTGAAAATATTATACCCTTTTATAGATGAAGAAATTGACATAAAGGAATTGCATACTAATATATGCTAGCTATTATATGACTCACTTGCACAATATTAAAAATCGTAAATGTTAGTTTTGAACTTGAACTCATATCTTCTGACTCTAAGTACAGTACTCCTTCCAATACACAATGCCTGTAGCCTAGATTCTAATTAGTTAATGTTGATTACCATTACAAAGAAAATTATTAGACAAGTAGTCTCATTGTAGAAGAAATCATATTTGTTCACACAAGAAATAAGCTTTCAAGGTAGTGATGCTGACAGAAGTTTCCCTTCATTTGAGTCCTTTGCATCAGCCCCATGTCTCTGGTTCACACAATTTGACAATTTGCAACATGTCCCCTACTCATTAGCATTAATTGGTAACATTTCCTTTGCAGTAAAAAATAGCGTTTTTCTTATTTAGAATGGAGGTTTCTGTGTGTACCCTGCTATTAGGAAGCATTTATGCTGACAATCTATAATTTAGAAGAGATGAGTGTGAGCACTAGGACCTGTACTTTCTTAACAGTTTCACCAAACTCTTTAAATGCAATTTTATACAATGACAACTTGTTTCTTCTTATTATCTTCTACTTATTTTATATCTATTTATCTTTTTATGTTCAGGAAGGTACTGAGGTTTGCTTCATTGTTTCTCAAGTACTCTGAGCCAAACTAGGTGCTGAATAGGATAGTGTGGATTGAGATACATACTTGAAATTGACTGATACTGATTAAATTTTATTTTAGTTTGATGAAATGTATTATTTTTTTTTAGAAAAAAGTATATAGATTTTTATTAAGATATTTCCCAAAATATTTCATAGTCCATTTTGCAGCTCCAAAATTGTATATTAAGAATGGAATAAGTGACAAGTGATTTAAATGTTTTTTCTGTTGAGGTTTGATTTTAAGTTGGCCAATAAGTCTCCTAATGTTTTCAGCAACAGCCTTTAATGAAATATATTCTTAATAATTACTAATTCATCTACTCCTAAGTGAACTGTTGACTTTGGTGCCGATCATATGAGCTCATATTTCAAAAGAGCAGCTAGACGGACAGTGGTAGTGAAAATATTATTATCTCCATTTTACAGATGAGGAAACTGAGATTCTAAGAAGTTATTTGACATAACTTTGATTATATAGCTAGAATATATTTAAGGCTGGATTTGAACTCAGGTTTACTATTTTCATAAGAATGACATCCAATCTATAAAACCTGTCTTAAAGAAGATATCCAAGGAAGATATGTAAGAATAAGATATCCAAGATTGAGGATATAAAATGCATATCACATTATTTGCTTTGGAGATTTGATCATGAAAATTAAACTGATTTAGTAAATTCTTTATGTCTTATTTCTTAAAAATCAAAGATCAAAATCTCTCTTATCAGATAATATAAATACTTCAAATTCTGTTGTTTTTTTTTTTTTTTGGAGAGGGGAGGACAGGGCAATTGGGGTTAAGTGACTTGTCCAAGGTTACACCATTAGTAAGTGTTAAGTGTCTGAGGCCGGATTTGAACTCAGGTTCTCCTGACTCCAGGGCTGCTGCTCTATTCACTGTGCCACCTAACTGCCCCTCAAATTCTGTTCTTTTGCAAATGGTTTTAAATAACACAATTTCCAAATTATTCAAGTGTAACAGCACACTAGAATTATATCTGTGCACAGATGTGGTAGAGGGATGGTGAAGAGAGAATTGAATAAAGAACTGATCATTTGGTTTACATAGATAGCCCATAAAAAAAGGTCTTCATTATTCTTTTAACATCCCTTTTCCATATAGCTGGCTCTAATCTATTTCATTTTGCCCCATTTAGAGAAAAACTCAGATTAAATTCTACATCTATATAATTTAACACAAGTATAAAAAAAACATTTAAAGGGGGAAGAGAATAAGCATTTACATAGTGTGAAGCACTGGGGTAAGAACCTTTTTTTTTTTTTTTTTAAAGCAATCAGGGTTAAGTAACTTGCTCAAGGTTACACGGCCAGGTGTTTCTGGGTGGGTGCTAAGTGTCTGAGCCTGGATTCGATCCTCAGGTCATCCCGACACTGGAGCCGGTGCTCTTACTCGCTGTGCTACCTGGCTGCTCCAGTAACTTTTTTTTTTTAAACAAATATCTCATTTGATTTTGACAACAACTCTGTGAATTAGATGCTATTTATTATTATTCATATTTTAGAACTGGGGAAACTGAGGCAGATAGGAATTAAGTGACTTGTCCCGGATCACATCATTAATAAGTGTCTGAGATCAGATTTGATCTCAGACCTTTCAGAGTCCAGGGGTGGGGGACCTGAGGTCTCAAGGCCACATGTGGCCCTCTAGGTCCTCAAGTGTGGCCCTTTGACTCAAAGTTTCCCCACCCTTGCAGGCCGATTGCTTTGTGTGCTATGGTGCCACCTAGCCATGGAGGTGTCTGTTTGGATACACTAATTTTTTGATTCAGGCATTGATACTTAATCACATACTATCACATAACACATTTGGTTTTAGTGTTGTATTGCTACTTAACTTATATGTTTGTCTTACCTCTCTAATGTTTAATAATTTTTGTATAGGCTCCTGTGTTTATTCATTCTTTCTTTTTTTTAAACACCGTTGTTTTAGGAACTTAGTATGTGGAAGATGCTGTAGAGGATACAATAATAAAATTTAGCATATCTCATAAAATATTACAATAATAAGAATAATTAGCATTTATATAGCACTTTAAAGTTGCTGAAGTACATATCTCATATCTCATTTTATCCTCACAACAAGCCTGGGAGGTAGGTGCTATTATTTCCCCCATTTTACAGAGGAAACTATTTTTAATTCTGAAGTTAGGGTTAGAAGTTAAATGATTTCCCCATGGTCACACAGGCTCGTAAGTATGTGAAGCTTTTTAATTTGAATTTGGGTCTTCCTGACTCCAGGTGCAGCAATCTCTCTATTGTGACACCTATAATTCCTGCCCTCATGGAGTTTATTGGTAGGAAGAATAAGAGTGATTCAGGAATAGCTATACTCAGGTAATACCAGGTATACCAGGTGTGCTGGCAAACATTTAACAACCAGTTCTCTGAAAAAAAAAATACAACTGACATATTTTAAAGTTTAAGTTAATTAATGAACATTTTCTTCATCACTTCCTTAAGTCTAGACTAGAAGTGTCAAACATGGTCCTGGTTGAATGCAACTGAACCAGATTAAAATATAATTGGAAAATATTTGATGAAACAAAAATACAATAAAATATAGATAACTTTGCATATTAAAAGTAAATCAATATGTAACTTAATATAAGGGATCCTTATATACAGATTAGTGACCCCTGATTCTATTTGGATTTGATACCACTGCTCCTAGACAATCAATGAAACAATAAATCAAGCCCTGATTTTAAAATGTTGATATATTTCCAAGATTTAAATGATCACAGTGAAAATTTTTAAATTGTCTAGCTTGTAGGAACTTGTAGGTTCCAACATACCTCTGGCAGTGAATTATGTGATTAAAGCTATGATATAAAGGATGATCATTTATTTATTAAATGAACATTTATTAAATACTTAAGTAACACTGACTTTCCTTGATCAAGTTTTTTTTCCAATACTCTATTTTTTAGCTTCTTTGTTTTTGGAGGGAAGGTAGGGCAATTGAGGTTAAATGACTTGCCCAAGGTCACACAGCTAGTAAGTGTTAAGTATCTGAGGCTGAATTTGAACTCAGGTCCTCCTGACTCCAGGGACAGTACTCTATTCACTGTGCCACCTAGCCGCCCTAGGTTGTCCAATACTCTTACAGGGATTTGGGGCTATACTTAGTACATGTGAAACATTGTGCAAAAGGCTGAGGAGGATATAAAAATAAGAAAGACCTAGTTTGCTTTCAAGGAGGCTCCAAAATAATTGTCTAACTACCCAGGTGGTGCTGGGGCTAGTGGATAGAGGGGAGTGACAGATATATAGGACTGTTCTAGGGAATGACAATTCCTGGAAACTTTATTGACAATTCAAGGAAGAGGGAATCAAGCAAGACTTGAAACTAGGGTTTGGGGCTGAGAATAGAGGGGAAGAATTTAGAGAGAGACATTTCAAAGAAAGAATTAGAGAAAGGCCAGCCTAAGAGTCAAGAGATCATATTTCTATTCCCACTTAGGAACTGAATCCAACAATCTCATTTTACAAAACTCTGATGTGGAGATATACTTGTTTTTTGTTTGTTTGTTTGTTTTAGTAATTTTCAATTGTGTCCAACTCTTTGTGACCTGATTTGGGATTTTCTTGGCAAAGATACTAGAGTAGTTGGTCGTTTCCTTATATTGTTCATCAAGACAGAAGGACAAACAAACAGATGAGAAAACTGAGGCAAACAGGGTTAAGTGACTTGCCCAGGGTCACACAACTGGTAATGTCTGAAGCTGGATTTGAACTCAGGTCTCCCTAATTCCTGTCCTGGCATACCCACTGTGTCTTTGGATCTTTATTAGGAGGATTTTATTTTGAATATCAGCTCTGCCACTTACTGCTTCTGTGACCTTGGGAAAATCATGTAAACTTTCTGGGCATCAGTTTCTGCATCCATAAAATGAGGTGGTCAGTAGATGATTTCCAATGTCCATAATATCTCTAAATCTATGCTCCCAGGAAGGTTATGGTACTAGGTGCTGGAGTAAAGCACCTAGCAAAGACAACCATCCAATGTTTCTTTGAGATCTGCTTTATTTCCTTCCTAAAATTTGTGATGATAGAGACATTTTTGAGGAGGAGAGAAGTTGATAGAACTCCTGTTGGATAGCCTCCATCTTAGGAGGACAGATCTTCTGAGAGGAAGAGAGTGAGCAGTGCTTCCAGGATTAAGGAGGAGACTTGGAACATCCTTGGTGAAAAAAATAGTTGTTCAATCAGAGATGGGAAGAAAAGAGTTAGCAAGAACTGAGAGTTGCATTGTCATTATCTAGCACGGATTTATAGTGAACCTGTTCATAGTCACGATTTCCTCACTTTCTCCAGCAGCCTGGAAGTAGAGAAAGCAAACCATGGGAGGATTTCTAGTTGAAGGACTGCCAACAAGTGAGCACAGTGAAAGGTCAAGGCAAAGAATGGTGAAATAATAGAGACAGCTCTGTTGAAATGGGTGACACGAGGTTCTAACTATGTAGGGAGATAAGAAAGCAAAAATAGTCTGGTGAACTGTTAGAAGAGGAGAAGAATTGTTAGACTAGAGATGAGAGAATATTATCTAGTAAGAAGACATTTTGGTGAGAGGAATCATAACATATATTTAGAGCTCTGGGCTTGGAGTCAGTAAGATTTTGGGTTCAAATTCTACTTTAAATGCTTATCAACTGTATGACTCTAGGCAAGCTCAATTAACTCTCTAGACTAGAGTTTCTTTATCTGTGAAATGATGGGGTTAGGTTTGATAAATTTCAAGATCTATCCCAACTCTGAATCTATAATCAATCCTATGTTCTGTGTGGATCCTGTCATCTGATACTGTTCCTTTAAGAAGGGACTGTATCCCACACAAGCATCTTCTGCATCCACTGAGTCATGGCCAAAGGTCATTTGGTTCAGGATTCCAGGCTTACTCTTTTTTCTCTACTGTTCTTAGACCCCAATTTACAGAAGCCTTAGTTCTTTGTTCTTTTTTTTTTTGCTTTGTGTACTGGTTTCTGATTCTGCATTGAACACAAACTACTCCCCCCACCCCAAACTCCAGTGGGGTGTAATGATTTCACTCTCACCAATTCTCTCATTTAGACCTTGGCCCTGACTCCACACATTATATTATTTCTGTCTAAAGCTGCTTATGACATCCAGTGTCTCCCTGGCCTCATACAACTCAGTTCCCTCCTATCTTCTGACATTTCTGCAGTCCTTACCTAGTTAACACTACCTTTGTATATGTGGCAATAGCTGATGATTAAATTTAGTTTCATGTTCTCGTAGGTAGAGTGAGCAATTTTTTTCCCCCAGAGTAGAACACTGATATACTTAAGGACCTGCTCAGAATCACATGAGTTTCCAAATAAGAAATGTTACAAATTTGAGGTAAATAAGTAGTTGGTTTTTAGGGGCAGCTAGGTGGTGCAATGGATGGGGCATTGGCCCTGGAGTAAAGAGGACCTGCATTCAAATGTGGCCTCAGATACTTACTAGCTATTTTTTGGTTTTGGGACTATTTTTGCTATAGGCTAACTCTTCTAACAAGGGAGCCAGTCCTGTCCCTTCTGTTGAAGGGGCACCTCCTAACCCATATCAGGAACTTTCCATATTCAATGCAATGTAACTTGTTGAAGTCAGCTGCTTAGGACAAGTATGAAACCAATTAGATGGGCTTGAGTGAGATTCCATGACTCTCTAAAAAATACCTGGCACTCTTCCACATTCCCGAGTAGCCATGTTTACTGGAATGTCCTAGGTGTTCCAGCATTGAACTGGTTGGGGGGGGGGGGGGGAGGGAAGTTAGTGAGAGTCCCAGATAAACTGAGTACCAGAATTTTACATGATAATCCCTTTCCTCCTTTTGTGGGGAGGAGTGGGATTCTGATCACCTTTCTCAAGTGGAGAAGCCTAAATCACTCCCCTCCTGCTCTCCTGTTGGGTGTCTCAGGTTAAAACTCCTTCCCTTGTTGAATTAAGACTATTGATTGCTTTTAGCATTGTGGTCCTATTTTCTTATTCTATGGACCTGTCCTCATAAAAAGCAGCCACAAAGGATTGCTGGAGTACTGATGATCAAGAATGAAAGTAGTGAATGTGAGATGGGGAAAAAAAAGTAGTTTGGCAAGAAAGCAAGCAAGAGTTATAGTTATTTATGGAAAAGAAAAAAAAGAGCAAGGAAGTATTTTGAAGAGATAGAAACATTGGTTTGCAGCCACAGCTACAGCCTCCTAGAGGGGGGGCAGTAAATCATCTTAGTCTTTTAAAGTCCTTCACAATGATCAGAAAAATAGTTGGCAGAATAGCTTCATAAATATTGTTGACTGACAATGGGATAGGATAATTGAAAGGAAGTCCAGGAATTGTCAGCTTCTAAAAGGGGATCCTAACAGAAAATATTTAAGAATTTTTGGATTAAAAGTTTAAGGGTGCAAATTTTTTTTGGAAGGCTACCTACTATTTTCTGACCCCTGAAACACCCCCAATAACAATGATGAACCACCAAGATTCAGTTTTCCTTTTAGTATTTAGGAAAAGGAAATGGCTAAAAAGTGTGGCATTGGTTTTGAAAGTTAAAATGAAATATAAAGGAAGTTGGTGTAATTTTCTATTTTTATTACAATTGTCATTATGAAAATGTATTCGTGCCAGGCAATTTTCTGTTCTCTGGGAAACTAAGTACAACTCACCAGGAATAGATTGTTATCCTGTGTCTTAGAACAGTCCCTGCTGTTCAGACAACAAAGTTGCATTGGTGTACCATCTCATTTCTACATTTATCTTTTTTTTTTTTAATCCTGACTTCTGTTACCCCTCAAAAATCTGTGCTTCTGAGAGCAATACTAGGAATATATGTGGATTGAATAGATAGGGGCACACGAGTAGGAAAATATGCTAGATCACGAGCTGGAAGAAGATATAAAACTATCTGGTCCATTTTATAGATGAGGGTACTGAGACCCAGCAAAGTTAAGAGACTTGTTTAAGATCATAGAAGTAATGTCAGGGGCAGAATTTGAACCCATGTTCTTTGATTCCAAAGACAGTGCTCTTTTAATTATACTACAATTTATGGGACAATGAGCAGATTTTGTAAATGATAGAATCATGGAAATGACCCATCCTACCATACCATTTGTCTTATTTATAGAGTGACTTTGGGCAAACCATTTAGGAATTGTTCTTGGATGGCATATCATTTCAGATATATATGGAATATATAATCATTTAAGATATATAATGGAATTACTAGACTAAGTCAGAACACTTGAACTTGAGTTCAAATTCTGTTCTTTATGACTATATGACCTTGGGCAAATTATTTAGTTTCTCTGGGCTTTGGTTCTCTAATGTGTAAAATGAGAGATTAGGACTAAGTAACCTCTGAGGTCCTTTATAGGACTGACATTTTGTGATCTCACCAGAAGTCATTTTTAATGTAATTTTAATAGCCATTTTGTATATATGTTAAACATTTGGAGAAAATGTGATGAGGGAACCTATCACATGAAAATATTGAGAGCTCTGTGATGGGATTGTGGTTTCAGAACAGGAAGAGACCTGAGAGGCCCTTTTTGGCCAAACTCCTCTTTTTCACAGAGGAAATTGAGGGATTAAGTCACTTGTCCAAGGTCATGTAAATAACAAATATCAGAAAAAGGATTAGAAATGAGGTCCTCTGACTCTAGATTCAGTGTCTCAGAGGAGACTGAAAAAGGAGAAATTAAAGAAAATGAAGATTCATTCAAGGTATTTCTTTTTATTTTCCCTCTTGCTCACTTGGGAATCCTAATTATGTAGTAGGAACATATTGTTAACTTGAATACGTGATGAGTCCCCACATGTTGTGAAGTCCATGTGGTGTGAGGACTGTCCCCATATGTAGCATTTGTTTGTTATTGTGTGGCTTAAAGGGAGGCAGAACAGACATCTCTGGCCCCTTATCTACCCCAACCTTCTTTAACAGAAGCTTTAATTCCTGCCAGGAGAGGAAACAGGAAGTTCAGGCTGGAGTCTACTCTGCTTTCCTCAGAGGGTGATACTGGGTTATAATTTAGTCTGGGGGTGAGTTCTTCAGGTTAAAGCTAACTTCTGAATATTGTTTTATTATTGGGAGAGAAGTAGGATGCCAGGCTTTAGATCTAAGAGCTAGTATCCCTTTCCCATCAAATAGCAGTTACACAACAACACATAGTGAAAAGCAAAGAGACCCATTTACCCACATCATAGCAAAAGAACCCAGAGAAGGTAGTCTCTTTTCTGTCTATTTCCTCAGTATCCTCTCTTACCATCTTCTCCTATTATTATACCCAAATCAGAAATAAAGGTAGGAGTAAGGATTCCCAGAGGGCAGAACATGTCTTCCATCAGAGCTTATTTTTGTTAAAATAGAGTTGCTATTTTTTCCCAGTATGAAAGTTCTTATTAGCAGTGTTATTGGGGGGTTTGTTTGTTTTTTTATAAACATTACTATTTATACAATAGGGAAAACTGTTCCAAGAAATATGGGTTTCCTTCTGCATAGCAGATTTTATACCAGACAATACAAAATAAAGTAACTGTCCCATTGGGAGCAAGTTGACTTAGCTTGACCAAGAGAGAGTCTGAGATGTCATCTAAACAAGATGTTCCCTGAAGTCTCTTGTGTAGAAAGCTGAGAATATAGATATTATGGAGACTGTTGACTCTTATCATGTTTTCCCTCAGTCTTTTCTTTCAGCAACCTGAGGTAGAGTTGGCTTCTTCCATCTTCCCTCTTGAAGCTGAAAGCCAGAAGCACCCAAAGCAGCTGGTGGGCTTAAAGTGATTTGAAGCTGGAAGATAATATGAAGAAGACTTTATGAGAACTGAAGGGCTCTCCTCTTTCTTGCTCTCACCAACCGTACCCTGTCCCTCACACTTACTGTGTGATCCTGGGCAAGTCACTTACCCTGTTGGCCTCACTTTCTTCATTGGTAAAATGTGTTGGAGAAGGAAATAGTAAACCACTCCGGTATCTTTTCCAAGAAAACCCCAAATGGGATCTTGAAGAGTCAGACATGACTGAAACAACTGAATAACAACCACCTTTTCCTATGAAAGTTTTAACCCAATGTAAAACAATCAATACAATAAGGAGTCAAAAAGAGCTTATCCAGTAAACAGTTGATCTCATTGTCAAGTAGATATGGATGGTAGCTCAGTTTAGTTTAGAATACAAATTAATACAAAAAAAACCCCAACCTTACAGATGAGCATAGGAGAAGACTGTGAATAGTATTGCCTCATCAAATAGCAAGAAGTAAGTTGAGGGAAAAGTAAGAAAATTTAGTACAAGTTGATTAGGCCGAATCATTGACAATCACTTAATGATAGATTGGCAAAGAAAATCAATAGATGAAAAATGGAAAGGAGTCATCAAAATTTCTATCACAATTTCCTTCAGCACTACAATGGAGTCAACAATATAGATTCTAAAGACTTCAATGTGCTAAATGAGGTAGCAGAAATAGGGCTAATGAAAACAAACATGGAACAGCCACCTGGACTTCACAAATGATCCAAAATGGTTTTTTTTTTAATATTTTACTTTTATTTTTACATCACTTTCATTTCTAGATATTTCTGTTCTCCTTCCACTACTCATCTTTAAAATGAAAATTGAAAAAGGAAATTAAAAAAAAAAGCATCCCAGTAGCACTAACCACTACATCAACCAATTCTGATTGTATATGCAGTGGTTCACAACTAGTATTTCCTCCTCCTGCAAAGAAAGGTACATTTTCTTAGTTAGGCCAAGATTCTTGATTGTTATATTTACCCCGCCTTCAATTTCTTTTTGTTATTGTTCTCTTTTCATTGTGATTATTGTGCACATTATTTCCCTGCTTCTCTTTGTTTCACTCTGCATCAATCCATGTGACTTCTTGTGTTGTGATTCTCTCAATTCTTCATATTTACTGATTCTTATGGTGTAACAACATTCCATTATATTCATGGACCTCTATTGTTTTATCCATTATTCAGTTAATGGGTATCTTCTTTGCTTCCAGTTCATTCCTACCACATGAAATGTTGCTGTGAATATTTTTATGTATATTAGACCTTTCAGGCTCTGACTTCCTTAGGGTATGTACCTTGTAATAAAGCTGTCTGGATCAAAAGGCATGGGCATTTTAGTTAATTTTAAAAGTATAATTCCAAATTGCTTTCCAGAATGGTAGGACCCCTAAATGCATTTGTATGCAATTTTCAAATTTTAAGATTTGGGAGAGGTTAACTTTTTTTAGCATGTATGTTAACAGTTACACAGTTGTACACTTCCTATCCTGAGTTTTGGACCATGAGGTGGGACCAAGCCCTTTTTACAAGATGACCCTGCTGCTATCTTCAGAGTTGTTTACACTCTTGAACTTCTGAGACCTGAAGGAAACTTGCTTCCTTGCCAAATGGTGAAGCAATGGAGAGATCAGTAGCAGTTTGTAACTGGCCAATGTCAGCCTTGGCCCAGGCTTAAGCCAACATGTGACATCAGTAAAGTCACAGTCTTTCTATGTCTCACTTTGCTTTTCTGTAAAATGAGAGGGTTTTCCTTTTTTGAAGAATATAGAGATGTTTAGCTCTTATGTCCTCTATTGAACATTATTTCTGATGGTTTAGCTTTTCTTGTGTACATGTTTGCTGATATATGTATATACATATGTGTGCTCATACATATATTTATGTTGTAAGCTCTTTATTACTGAATTTTGAAAGTCATTTGCCAGATAGTTCACAAGGATGCTGTTCATCCAGAAGACAAGGGCTTAGCAACATTAACCAAATAAAACACAGCTAATGACCTGAAAGTCATCAAAAGTATTTTTTTCAGTCACAATTGGCACTCATCACTTTATTTATAGGAGAGGCTCTCACTTTGAACCTATTCATATGTGAGACATATATAATGAACATGATATCTGGTTTTGTAACCTGAAGTAATTTAGAAGACTGGAGAGTAGAGCCTCCAAACAAGAGAGTTGAAACCAGTAAGAAATGAGAGCTGACAGCCTGAAAATGTATGATGGAACCAAAGCAATCTCTAATAAACAGAGAGAAGAACTTCAAAGGCACAATAATCTGGGAACTTTTTGTATAGATTCAAACACATCTCATTAGGTCTTAACTCATTCAGGAAACTGCTAAGTTATATTTGACATACTATTGAAGAAGCATGGAATCTTAGAATACATTAAAAAAATTCTTTCCAAAACATACACAAAAAAGCTTTAAAAAAATCTTTATAAGCATAAGTTTCAATTTTTTTGGAAAATTCATTCATAAGATATCAATGATGTGAGAAAAATAAACTATTACTGCAATGTGAATTGAATAGGTGCTAGCTAATATTTTTATTTTACAAATTCAAATGTCATAATCAGGGGGAGTTAAATATTTTACCCTACGTAATATAATGTGATACACATTTTATTATGATGTCCATCATAATATACATACAATAGGATGTGAATTCTTTGAGTAGTATGCAAACTTCTTAAATGACAGGGACTTTGGTATAGTGTTTTTAATGTTGAAAATGCTGAATAAATGTTGGTTGAATTTAGAGTCATTATGGTGTAGTGGATAGGGTACTTGATCTAGAATCAGGAAAACAAGTGTTCTACTTCTGACTTAAACACTTCCTAGTTGTGTAACCCTGGGCAAAACACAGCCTTTCTCTGGAAAATGAGGGGATTGATAGTCCCTAAAAAGATTTCTCTGCTAGCTCTCCATTTCTAATTCTATGATAATTAAATGTTATAACTCAGAGTAGACAAAGTAATCCTTGTGTCATGTGTGTGCCCAGTACATTCCATTAGGATGGATACATAGCGATTAAACAGAAAATTCAATCATAAAAGATATTATCATTATTCCTCTAGCTAACCAAAACAAATCCTGAAACTTGACTGAACTTAAATTTTAAACCAACTACACTTTACTTAAAAAAAAATAAAGAGATGCTTTTTGAGACAATAGGGTATGCCCCAGTATCTCTTGCCCTGCTAGTATGCATTCCTATGCCTAGTTTACAGTTTTACCCACATCATTGACATCTTATATAATAATTTAAGAGGCAGAAAATTAAATCCAAACTTGGAAATTTGTAAGAAGCTCATTCACCAATGAAACATCATGATCACTAAAAAAATAAAGTCAGATAGCAAGGTGGCAAAGTAGATAGGGAGCTGGGCCTCTAGTCAGGAAGCTTCAGTTTAAATGGAGCCTCAGAAACTGGTTGTATAACTTTGGGCAAGTCACTTAATCTGTCTGACTGAGTTTTCTCAACTGTAAAATGAGGATAATAATAGTACCTACCTCGCAGGATTGTTGTGAGGATCAAGTGAGATAATATTGATTGAAAAAAACCACAGCTCAGTGCCTGGCATATAGCACTACATAAATGCTTATTCCCTTCCCTTCTCCCCTCTTGTAATGGGAATGCAAATTTGGAAGATCTTCCCTGCCCCTAGGCTAAAGTGCACCAGAAGCCTGGGGAGGGAGGCTTGTTTTTCAGTAGATACTTTTTGATTGGCCAGTGGGTCAATAAGGTTGTTACATTCTCTGAGCCAGGAGAAGGCTATATAAGCCCTGATGTGTAGCTTTGTTTTGGGACTCACTTTGAGAAGTGTTCTGTGATTTGATCTGAATTCTGGGAAGCCGTTGTTGAGAGTCCCCTGGCTTTGAAAAACCCAGATGTGGAAACCCAGATGTTGACTGGGTATGGATGTAATGGTTGGACATTTTGGAAATCTGTCTACTTGATCTGTTTCTGTCTTGATAATTCTGCCTGTATGCTTTGAAGTTCGGGGTGCTGACCTTTTTCCCCTGAACAAGGTAAACGATATATGTCTGACTGATTAAAGTAAGCTTGTTAACCCATTTTGAGTTGCTTTCCTTTAACAAAGCAGATCCAAGAACCTGTATTGGCAGACACCCTGGAGACGCTGGGGTGCTTGTCGCTACAAAATGGCGTCACGAACAGGATCTGCAGAGTAAAAGGAAAGTATGGGGACTGGGATAATTGTTTGTTTCCCAGTTGTGGTAGCCGTGATTCTGTGGAGCTGTGGAGCAGGAGAGAAGAATGGCCTGCATGCGGACTTCACTGAGCTGAGAGCAGGAATGGTGAGCTGCCTGGTGAAGGACAGTGCTGTTGTTGAAGAAGTCCTGGAACCTGGCTTTTGGTTAAGAAGCCCGGAGACTGTCCTGCAGACAGAATGAATACTGTCCACTGGTGAAGGACAGTGCTGTTGTTGCAGGGGTCTGGGAACCTTTCTGTTGGTTCAGAAGCCCTGAAGAAGGATTTTCTTGTTGTATGTTTACAGAAATCCTGGGAGAGGGTTTTGCTAATGTTTTCAGGGGTTCTAGGACTGTTCTACAGACAGAGGATGAATTAATGAAGGGACTGGCAATGTATCTTGTGGCCTTGCTAAGCCTTGTCTCCCCAGGAACTAAGATTGCTGAGAACTTGCCTCCTGTCAAGATGAAGAAAAGACCTCCATCTGGGTATTAAGTGCTGTGTTTAAACTTGATGTAACTCTGGGGTAGATTGAATTGTGATCCAGGGGTGGGGAACTTTTGACCTTTCTGTACTCTGTGATTGAACAAATGAAGGTACTTTACTTATGTTTGGAAACTAATCTCCATTTGAGAAGAGGGGTTTTGTGGTGGACTTAATTAAGGTATAGCCTAGGGGTGGAGAAGTATTTAGAACAGGGACTTTGTAATTGATCGAATGATTGGAAGGTTCTGGGGTGGGGTAGTACTTGGAGATTATTTAATCACACTTAGTAAATGTTGTATTTTGAATGATGTCATGTTTTGACCTTCTCTGTTCTTGGTTGGTCACTGAATAAAATGGAGAGCACCTGTGCTGGTATTCTGAACCTTGGGAAGTTGCCTTTCCTTGGTGTTACATTACACCTCTGTGCCTCAGTTTCCTCAAGTGTGGAGTGGGGATAATGATAATGCGTACCTCCCAGCTTTGTGAGGGTGAACTGAGATAATATTTATGAAGCACTGAGCAGAGTTCTCAGCACATAGTAGGTGCTATATAAATGTCATTATCCTTATTATTATAGACCCTGATTTATCTATCATTTTATCAACAAAATTGAATGGGACAAAAACTATAAATATTACACACACATATAAAGTATGTATATACATATGTCCACACACAAACATACAGATAGAATCACAGGCTATATAGTTACCCTATTTGTTTAGTAATAATGTAGTTAAGACTTTTAACCAAAGTCCATCCTGAAGTTTCAAAAGAGTCTTCAGTTAAGACCAACCTCTGTTTTACATCCTGCCCTCTCCAGTTTAAGTATAATAATAGTAGGTTACATTTATATAAGGCATTAGGTTTATAGTGTTGTATTCTCACAACAACACAGGGATATAGGTGCTATTATTATCCCCATTTTAAAGATAAGTAAACTGAGGAAGACTGGTTAGGTGACTTGCCTAGGCTCACACAGCTAGTACGTGAGTGAGGCACAGTTTGAACATAGGTCTTTCAGACTACAGGTTGAGTACTTTGTCCATTGTGCCACCTCGCTACCAATTTATTCTTTTGGTTTATTAATGATCATAGAAAGCTATTAAGTGCTTTATAAGAACATTTCACTTATAGAGGCCTAACACTATCAGTAAAACAAGATCCATCAATTTAGTTGTTCTCCCTGGCTTTTTCCTGTTTCTGCCTATTTCAAACTTAAAACATCTGGGATCTCACTAATGTAGGCTGCAGTAGCCCTTTCACACCTTAGTAGTCTTCAAGAACTGCTGTGTGTGTGTGCATATGCATATATGCACATATATGTTTATATGTGTATCTATCTATCTATCCATCTATCTCTCTATCATCTATCCATCTATCTCTCTATCTAATCTCTATATCTTTATCCATAAAATCACCCTCCTTGTAATGAACCACCTTAAATTTAGCTAATCTGAATTTCTCGTAAGACAGATGTGTACCTAGTTACTGCAAGTCTCTAGGGCCTTTACTTAAAGATTTTGCAACTTCAAGACCCTGTGCTCTGTTGGCACAGACTTCAAGAACCCAGAACACAGGAAGGTAATGGAGGATGGTAATGGAGAAACTGCTTCTGGAAGATCAAAGAAAAGCAAAGAGAAGATAAAAAAAATCTTAAGGTTTGTTAAACTAACATTACAACCTCTGTAAATTTTAAAGCCATTGTTCCTTTGACTTCTGTGAGTGTTCTGAAGGAGATGAGTGCATGGTTAAGCAGTCAGATGGAATGAGGAAAGTTTAACCCTTGAACTCCCAGACTTTAATCAACTGCCTTTCCCTCTCCTCCCCACATATCTCACTAGACTAGAGCTTCTCACTTTCCCATTGCTTTTTTCCATAGAAATTATCTTCTTCAGCTATGATTGACATTTGTGTGTGTATGTTTATGTGTGTATATTTTAATGGAGAAACAATATTCAAACTTATTTGAAAGCTGGAGTCTTAGATAGCCTTCAGTCTGAACTTCTCATTTTACAGATCAGGAAACTGAGATATTGAGAGGTCAAACTTTTATAGTTTCAATTTTGGCTGCCCAGGAAGAAGACTTCCATTTGTAACCACCGTGTTTCCCCGATAATAAGACCTATCCCGAAAATAAGCCCTCCCCTTACTGTGTAAGATTCCTCGAAAATAAGCCCTCCCCCGAAAATAAGCCCTATTGAGATTGCTACTGTAGTGAAGGTGATCCTCTGCGCTACACACTACATTATGGTACCCTCGGGTGAAATGCACGCCGCGCTCCGAGCTGCATCCAATCAGAGCTGCAGCAGTGAGCGCATCATCATATTCTTCCCCAGTGATTTGCTTATTGAATAAACGTACATTTTTTTGTTCACATTTACTTGTTTATTAAAATTGCTGTCAATGTTCATTAAAATAAGCCCTCCCCTGAAAATAAGCCCTCTGGTGATTTTCTGTCCAAAAAAAAATAATAAGATAGTGTCTTATTAACGGGAAACACGGCATTTATATATTTATAGTTCCGAAACTAGTTTCCCCCTATAATAGTTTCACTCAATCGTCATTTTGTTGATCCAATTAAAGATGTGAAGTAGAATATGAATGTTTACAGAATACAAAGGCTAGTTTTGACTGGCTTGGGATGAATGAATAAATGAATGAATGAAAAAGCATTTATTAAATACATACTATGTACCAGGTGCTGTTCCAAGAACTGGCTGATACAAATGTAAGAAAACTATCCTTAATAACTTATATTCCAATGGGAGAAGGCAATACATAAAAGGGGACTGTATAATGGGAGTGAGGTGGGGAAAAGGGTACTTATGTGGTGGCAAGGTGGCTGTCTGTAAAGACAGAGTAGGAGCACAAAACAATGTGCTTAGCATGGGAATACAAATAGAAAAACAACCCAATCCCTGTTATTCAGTATTGATTTAATTAATTGTTCCCAGGTCAAGAGGGCAAAGATAATGAAGAAGAGCAGCAGTATGAAAACAGTGGTTGGTTGAATGGATGGAGGGATGGATGGATGGATGGCAAGGTAAACATGGTTGACCCTGAGGCCAGTTAAATTCAGTGGACTTTCATCAAATAGCATTATGCCAGGGTGGAATTTTCAAAGCTCATTGTCTTAGCTTCTCCACAGAATAGTTTTTTGGAGTTTTCACTCAGAAAGTGAACCGTCATTAGGGTGGCATTAGGCAAGAGGATAGTTTGCCATAGTGAAGTATTCTGGGGCTGGTTAGATGTAATCTATCTAACCCTAGATATGACCCTGGACCTTGAAGCCATAATTTTTTTAAAGACCCATTCATTACAACTGGAAAGCATGTATGCTTGACCTCTTCATTTGGCCTATTTGATATTATAGCTACTTTTTAAGATGCTAGAGTTGGGATAGTCAGCACTTAAAATTCATCTACATACTAAACAAATACAGGATTGTACAGAACCTTGAGAGGCAGCTATTTGGGAGAGGGGACAGAAGGATTTTAAGCTTGAATTTGTAATTGACCAGATTTATGACCTTTTGTCAGAGACCATGACAACCCTGGGCTCCCCAAACCAAGGGTAAAATCAGAATCAGGGGATGAAGTAGTAAGTTGGCAAAACAAGAAACAACAGAGGTCAAAAGAAGTTTAAATAAGATACCCAAAGCAAAACAATAAAGGGCAACTAAAAACAAACAAATGAGAAGCAATTGTCTTTTGTGACGAATTGTTGGCCAAACTAAAACCTATTGACAAAACTAAACTCAAGATAGCTGCAAATAGCCTATAGATGTGTGTGTGTGTGTATGTGTGTGTGTGTGTGTGTGTTAGGTTGTAAGTACCTACTGTGATAGTAATGGCAATTAAAGATTCTCCTGTATTGGCTTGGTTTTCAAATTGATTGTATTAAAACCCAGAGTT